>NC_040105.1:68140168-68446347 GCF_003369695.1 Bos indicus x Bos taurus | reverse complement strand
TTTTTTTCTTTTTTTTAAAATATAAATTTATTTATTTTAATTGGAGGCTAATTACTTTACAATATTGTAGTGGTTTTGCCATACATTGACATGAATCTTCCATGAGTGTACATGTGTTCCCCATGCTGAACCTCCTCCCCACCTTCCTCCCCATCCTATCCTTCTGGGTCATCCCAGTGCACCAGCCCCAAGCACCCTGTCTCATGCATTGAACCTGGACTGGCAATCTGTTTCACATATGATAATAAATATACATGTTTCAATGCCATTCTCCCAAATCATCCCACACTCACCCTCTCCCACAGAGTTCAAAAGATTGTTCTATACATCTGTGACTCTTTTGCTGTCTCTCATATAGGGTTATCATTACCATCTTTCTAAATTCCATATGTATGCGTTAGTATACTGTATTGGTGTTTTTCTTTCTGGCTTGCTTCACTCTGTATAATAGGCTCCAGTTTCATCCACCTCATTAGAACTGATTCAAATGTATTCTTTTTAATACCTGAGTAATATTCCATTCTGTATATGGACCACAGCTTTCTTATCCATTTGTCTGCCGATGGACATCTAGGTTGCTTCCATATCCTGGCTATTATAAATAGTGCTGTGATGAACATTGGGGTACACGTGTCTCTTTCAATTCTGGTTTCCTCAGTGTGTATGCCCAGCAGTGGGATTGCTGGGTCATATGGCAGTTCTATTTCCAGTTTTTGAAGGAATCTCCACACTGTTCTACACAGTGGCTGTACTACTTTGCATTCCCAGCAACAGTGTAAGAGGGTTCCCTTTTCTCCACATCCTCTAGCAGCCATTCTGACTGGGGTGAGATGGTACCTCATTGTGGTTTTGATTTGCATTTCTCTGATAATGAGTGATATTGAGCATCTTTTCATGTGTTTGTTAGCCATCTGTATGTCTTCTTTGGAGAAATGTCTGTTTAAGTCTTTGGCCCATTTTTTGTTGGGTCATTTATTTTTCTGGAATTGAGCTGCAGGAGTTGCTTGTATATTTTTGAGATTAATTCTTTGTCAGTTGCTTCATTTGCTATTATTTTCTCCCATTCTGAAGGCTGTCTTTTCATCTTGCTTATAGTTTCCTTCGTTGTGCAAAAGCTTTTAAGTTTAATTAGATCCCATTTGTTTATTTTTGCTTTTATTTCCAATATTCTGGGAGGTGGGTCACAGAGAATCCTGCTGTGATTTAGGTTGGAGAGTGTTTGCCTATGTTTTCCTCTCGGAGTTTTATAGTTTCTGGTCTTACGTGTAGATCTTTAATCCATTTTGAGTTTATTTTTGTGAATGGTGTTAGAAAGTGTTCTGGTTTCATTCTTTTACAAGTGGTTGACCAGTTTTCCCAGCACCACTTGTTAAAGAGATTGTCTTTTCTCCATTGTATATTCTTGCCTCCTTTGTTGAAGATAAGGTGTCCATAGTTGCGTGGATTTATCTCTGGGCTTTCTGTTTTGTTCCATTGATCTATATTTCTGTCTTTGTGCCAGTACCATACTGTCTTGATGACTATTGCTTTGTAGTAGAGCCTGAAGTCAGGCAGGCTCATTCCTCTAGTTCCATTCTTCTTTCTCAAGATTGCTTGGGCTATTCGAGGTTTTTTGTATGTCCATAAAAATTGTGAAATTATTTGTTCTAGTTCTCTGAAAAATACTGTGTATAGCTTGATAGGGATTGCATTGAATCTATAGTTTGCTTTGGGTAGTATTCTCATTTTCACTATATTGATTCTTCCAATCCATGAACATGGTATATTTCTCCATCTATTTGTGTCCTCTTTGATTTCTTTAAGCAGTGTTTTATAGTTTTCTATATATAGGTCTTTTCTTTCCTTAGGTAGATATATTCCTAAATATTTTATTCTTTTCATTGCAATGGAGAATGGAATTGTTTCATTAATTTCTCTTTCTGTTTTCTCATTGTTTGTGTATAGGAATGGAAGGGATTTCTGTGTGTTGATTTTATATCCTGCCACTTTACTATATTCATTGATTAGCTCTAGTATTTTTCTGGTGGCATCTTTAGGGTTTTCTATGTAGAGGATCATGTCATCTGCAAACAGTGAGAGTTTTATTCTTCTTTTCCAATCTGGATTCCTTTTATTTCTTTTTCTGCTCTGATTGCTGTGGCCAAAACATCCAAAACTATGTTGCATAGTAGTGGTGAGAGTGGGCACCCTTGTCTTGTTCCTGACTTTAGGGGAAATGGTTTCAATTTTTCACCATTGAGGATAATGTTTCCTCTTGGTTTCTCATATATAGCTTCTATTATGTTGAGGTGTGTTCCTTATTTTCCTGCTTTCTGGAGGGTTTTTATCATAAATAAATGTTGAATTTTGTCAAAGGCTTTCTCTGCATCTATTGAGATAATCATATGGTTTTTATCTTTCAATGTGTTCATCTGGTGTATTATGTTGATTGATTTGTGGATATTGAAGAATCCTGCATCCCTGGGATAAAGATGTATGATCTTTTTAATGTGTTTTTGGATTCTGTTTGCTAGAATTTTGTTAAGGATTTTTGCATCTATGTTTATCAGTGATATTGGCCTGTAGTTTTCTTTCTTTGTGCCATCTTTGTCTGTTTTGGGTATTAGGGTGATGGTGACCGCATAGAATGAGTTTGGAAGTTTACCTTCCTCTGGAATTTCTGGAAAAGTTTGAGTAGGATAGGTGTTAGCTCTTCTCTAAATTTTTGGTAGAAATGAGCTGTGAAGCTGTCTGGTCCTGGGCTTTTGTTTGTTGGAAGATTTCTGATTACTGATTCAATTTCTGTGCTTGTGATGGGTCTGTTAAGATTTTCTATTTCTTCCTGGTTCAGTTTTGGAAACTTGTACTTTTCTAAGAATTTGCCCATTTCTGCCAAGTTTTCCATTTTATTGACATGTAATTGCTGATAGTAGTCTCTTATGATCCTTTGTATTTCTGTGTTGTTTGTTGTGATCTCTCCATCTTCATTTCTAATTTTGTTGATTTGATTCTTCTCCCTTTGTTTCTTGATGAGTCTGGCTAATGGTTGGTCAATTTTATTTATCTTCTCAAAGAACCAGCTTTTAGCTTTGTTGATTTTTGCTATGGTCTCTTCTGTTTCTTTTGCATTTATTTCTGCCCTAAGTTTTAAGATTTCTGTCCTGGGGTTCTTCATTTCTTCCTTTTCTAATTGCTTTAGGTGTAGAGTTAGGTTATTTATTTGACTTTTTTCTTGTTTCTTGAGGTAAGTCTGTATTGCTATGAACCTTCCCCTTAGCACTGCTTTTACAGTGTGCCATAGGTTTGAGGTTGTTGTGTTTTCATTTTCATTCATTTCTATGTATATTTTGATTTCTTTTTTTATTTCTTCTGTGATTTGTTGGTTATTCAGCAGTGTGTTTTTCAGCCTCCATATGTTGGCATTTTTAATAGTTTTTCTCCTATAATTGACATCTAACCTTATTGCCTTGTGGTCAGAAAAGATGCTTGGAATGATTTCAATTTTTTTGAATTTACCAAGGCTAGATTTATGGCCCAGGATGTGATCTATCCTGGAGAAGGTTCCGTGTGCACTTGAGAAAAAGGGGAAATTCATTGTTCTGGGGTGAAATGTCCTATAAATATCAATTATGTCTAACTGATCCATTGTATCATTTAAAGTGTGTGTCTCCTTGCTAATTTTCTGTTTGGTTGAACTATCCATAGGTTTGAGTGGGGTATTAAAGTCTCCCACTATTACTGTGTTACTGTTAATTTCCCCTTTAATACATGTTAGCATTTGCCTTACATATTGTGGTGCTCCTATGTTGGGTGCATATATATTTATAATTGTTATATTTTCTTCCTGGATTGATCCTTTGATCATTATGTAGTGTCCTTCTTCGTCTCTTTTCACAGCCTTTATTTCAAAGTCTATATTATCTGATATGAGTATTGCTACTCCTGCTTTCTTTTGGTCTCCATTTGCGTGAAATGTCTTTTCCAGCCCTTCACTTTCAGTCTGTATGTGTCCCGTGTTTCGAGGTGGGTGTCCTGTAGACAACATATATAGGGGTCTTGTTTTTGTATCCATTCACCCAGTCTTCGTCTTTTGGCTAGGACATTCAACCCATTTACATTTAAGATGAAATTGATAAGTATGATCCTGTTGCCATTTACTTTATTGTTTTGGGTTCCAGTTTATACACCCTTTTTGTGTTTCCTGTCTAGAGAAGATCCTTTAGCATTTGTTCGAGAGCTGGTTTGGTGGTGCTGAATTCTCTCAGCTTTTGCTTGTCTGTAAAGCCTTTGATGTCTCCTTCATATCTGAAGGAGATCCTTGCTGGGTACAGTAATCTGGATTGTAGGTTTTTCTCTTTCATCACTTTAAGTATATCCTGCCATTCCCTTCAGGCCTGAAGAGTTTCTATTGAAAGATCAGCTGTTACTCTTATGGGAGTACCCTTGTGTATTATTTGTTGTTTTTCCCTTGCTGCTTTTAATATTTGTTCTTTGTGTTTGATCTTTGTTAATTTGATTAATATGTGTCTTGGGGTGTTTCACCTTGCGTTTATCCTGATTGGGAATCTCTGGGTTTCTTGGACTTGGGTGACTATTTCCTTCCACATTTTAAGGAAGTTTTCAACTATTATCTCCTCAAGTATTTTCTCATGGTCTTTCTTTTTGTCTTCTTCTTCTGGGACTCCTATGATTCGAATGTCGGGGCGATTAACATTGTCCCAGAGGTCTCTGAGGTTATCCTCATGTCTTTTAATTCTTTTTTTCTTTTTTCCTCTCTGCTTCATTTGTTTCTACCATTCTATCTCCTGCTGCACTTATCCTATCTTCTGCCTCCGTTATTCTACTGTTGGTTCCCTCCTGAGTGTTTTTTATCTCATTTATTGCATTATTCATTAGATATTGACTCTTTTTTATTTCTTCTAGGTCCTTGTTAAGCCTTTTGTGCATCTTCTCGATCCTTGTCTCCAGGATATTTATATGTAACACCATTGTGTTTTCAAGATTTTTGATCATTTTCACTATCATTATTCTGAATTCTTTATCAGGTAGATTCCCTAACTCTTCCTCATTTGTTTGGTTTGGTGGGCATTTGTCCTGTTCCTTTACCTGCTGAGTATTTCTCTGCCTTTTCATCTTGTTTATATTGCTGTGTTTGGGGGTGGCCTTTCTGTATTCTGTCAGTTTGTGGTTCCTTTTTATAGTGGAGGTCCCTCACTGTGGGTGGGTTTGTATGGGTGGGTCTTGAAGGTTTCCTGGTTAAGGAAGCTTGTGTCGGTGTTCTGGTGGGTGGAGCTGGATTTCTTCTCTCCAGGCTGCAATGAAGTGTCCAGTAGTGAGTTTTGAGATGTCAATAGGTTTGGTGTGACTTTGGGCAGCCTGTATACTGAATCTCAAGGCTATGTTCCTGTGCTGATGGAGAATTTGCATGGTATGTCTTGCTCTGGAACTTGTTGGCTCTTGGGTGGTGCTTGGTTTCAGTGTAGATATAGAGGCTTTTGATGAGCTCTTATCGATTAATGTTCCCTGAAGTCAGGAGTTATCTGGTGTTCTCAGGTTTTGGACTTAAGCCTCCTGCCTCTAGTTTTCAGTCTTATTTTTACAGTAGCCTCAAGACTTCTCCATCTATACAGCACTGATGATAAAATATCTTGGTTAATGATGAAAAGTTTCTCCACAGTGAGGGACACCCAGAGAGATTCACAGTGTTACATGGAGAAGAGAAGAGGGAGGAGAGAGATAGAGGTGACCAGGAGGAGAAGAAGGGGAATCAAACAGGGAGAGAGCCAGGTAGCCAGTAATCACTTCCTATGTGCTCTCCACAGTCTGGATCCCTCAAAGATGTTCACAGAGTTACACAGAGAAGAGAAGAGGGAGGAAGGAGACAGAGGTGGCCAGGAGGAGAAAAGGGGGAATCAAAAGGAGAGAGACAGATCCAGTCAGTAATCAGTTCCCTAAGCGTTCTCCACAACCTGGAACACACAAAGAGATTCACAGAGTTGGGTAGAGAAGAGAAGGAGGAGATAGAGGCGACCTAGTGGAGAAAAGGGAGAGTCCAAAGGGGGAAGAACAATCAAGCCAGTAATCTCACTCTCAAATAAAAATGGGTACTGAAGACTCGGTTCTTAAAGGTACAAAATTGATAACAAATACCAAAAAGCAAAGATTAAAAATCTAGAGTAGAGGTTGCTCCTGCTGCTAAGTCACTTCAGTCACGTCCAACTCTGTGCAACTCCATAGACAGCAGCCCACCAGGCTCTGCCATCCCTGGAATTCTCCAGGCAAGAGTACTGGAGTGGGTTGCCATTGCCTTCTCCAAGAGTACAGGTTAGAGTCTCAAAAATACAATATTAAAAAAACAAAACAAAGTCACAAAAATTATAATATATATATATATGAAGTTTGCTTTAAAAATAGGGTTTTGGGGGGAAGGTAATAGTAGGTTATAAAAATGAAAATTAATGAATGTGAGAGTTGGACTGTGAAGAAAGCTGAGCACCAAAAAATTTATGCTTTTGAACTGTGATGTTGGAGAAAACTCTTGAGAGTCCCTTGGACTGCAAGGAGATCCAACCAGTCCATTCTAAAGGACATCAGCCCTGGTGTTCTTTGGAAGGAATGATGCTGAAGCTGAAACTCCAGTACTTTGGCCACCTCATGTGAAGAGTTGACTCTGGAAAAGACTCTGATGCTGGGAGGGATTGGGGGCAGGAGGAAAAGGGGACGGCAGAGGATGAGATGGCTGGATGGCATCGCTGACTCGATGGACATGAGTTTAAGTGAACTCCGGGAGTTGGTGATGGACAGGGAGGCCTGGCATGCTGCGATTCATGGGGTCGCAAAGAGTTGGGCACGACTGAGTGACTGAACTGAACTGAACTGAACTGAGAGGACTTAAAATTAAAAAAAAATTTAATTTAAAAATTATAATAGTAAAAATATATTTAGGACTTTCTCTGGAGCTGTTGGGGACAGTGTGGGTTCAGTTCATTTTTCAGATAATTCTTTGACCCAGCTTATACTTCTCAAGATCTCTAGGCCCCTTCTATGTAGTCGGTGCTAACTGCAGGTTTTAACCTGTTGCACCTGTCACTTTCAACGTGGTTCCCTCTTTATTTTAGCTTCTGTTTGCTGGTCTCTTCAATGTCTAATTTCCGCCCTGACACAAGGGGGCGATGGTGGTCACTTTTTTAGGCTCACTTGTTCAGTTGTGCTGTGAGGAGGGAGGAACACTGCAAACAAGTATCACTGGCATGTGTGGGGAGTGCTCGCAGTGTTTCAGCCACACTGGGTTTGCCCCTGCTCGCTCATGGTGTGTGTGCTTTCAAGGTCTACACTTCTCAGGCTCTAGGTTGCTCTGCCAGGAACTGTCTGAGGTGGGCCCTGGGTTGCGTGCACTTCTCAGGTCTAAGCCACTCAGGTTCAGGTTCTCAGGTACTCCACAAAGGCATAGTCTCGGTTGGGCCTGCGTTTTAGTCCCTTCCCAAGTCCGAGCAGCTCAGATGACCAGGTGTTTGGTGAGCGCAGTTACCCCAGGGGGGAGATGCATCTTATCGCCTCCCCCATCCCAGCCACATGGTTTTCTGGGTGTACAACTGGTGTGCACCTTCTCAGGTGTGCCGTGTGTCTCTTCTGGGGTGCTGATCTCTGACTGTGACCCTCGCAGCAGACATAAACAGTCCAGAATTCCAAAAAGTCTTGGTTTGCAACGAAGCCTGCTTGCAGTTTGGTAGAGGATACCTCTCTGGGGCCACAATTGCTGCCTTCTGGTTCTGTCTGCCCTCGCCTGCCTGTCTCCGGTGGGGGAACGGGCCGGTCTGCAGCTGGCTAGCTCTGCTGAGTCCTTTGTTCTGTAAGTGGGCCTGGCAGTGTCTTAGGGCTTTTCTCGGGATTGTTCTCTCTCTGTCTCTTTCTCTTTTTTTTTTTCTCTCTCTCTCTGGCTATCCCACAGTCTGGGTTGCTATCTCAAGTTAGTTCCCTTAAATTGCCCTCGGGGCATTTAGGCCCGATCCTTACCTTAAGCAATGCAGCCCGCATCTCCCTGTCTAGCCCCCGCTTGCAAGTGATGGATGTGAGCGTCTGGGCTGCTTCTCCACTGGGAGTTGCCATTAGGCACGTAATGTGTGGGTTTTAATGCTCAAACTACCACACAATTGCACTCATCTCACATGCTAGCAAAGTAATGCTCAAAATGCTCCAAGCCAGGCTTCAGCAATATGTGAACCGTGAACTTCCTGATGTTCAAGCTGGTTTTAGAAAAGGCAGAGGAACCAGAGATCAAATTGCCAACATCCACTGGATCATTGAAAAAGCAAGAGAGTTCCAGAACAACATCTATTTCTGCTTTATTGACTATGCCAAAGCCTCTGACTGTGTGGATCACAAGAAACTGTGGGAAATTCTGAAAGAGATGGGAATCCCAGACCACCTGACCTGCCTCTTGAGAAATCTGTATGCAGATCAGGAAGCAACAGTTAGAACTGGACATGGAACAACAGACTGGTTCCAAATAGGAAAAGGAGTACGTCAAGGCTGTATATTGTCACCCTGCTTATTTAACTTCTATGCAGAGTACATCATGAGAAACGCTGGACTGGAAGAAACACAAGCTGGAATCAAGATTGCCGGGAGAAATATCAATCACCTCAGATATGCAGATGACACCACCCTTATGGCAGAAAGTGAAGAGGAACTCAAAAGCCTCTTGATGAAAGTGAAAGTGGAGAGTGAAAAAGTTGGCTTAAAGCTCAACATTCAGAAAACGAAGATCATGGCATCCAGTCCCATCACTTCATGGGAAATAGATGGGGAAACAGTGGAAACAGTGTCAGACTTTATTTTTCTGGGTTCCAAAATCACTGCAGATGGTGACTGCAGCCATGAAATTAAAAGACGCTTACTCCTTGGAAGGAAAGTTATGACCAACCTAGATAGCATATTGAAAAGCAGAGGCATTACTTTGCCAAAAAAGGTTCGTCTAGTCAAAGCTATGGTTTTTCCTGTGGTCATGTATGGATGTGAGGGTTGGACTGTGAAGAAGGCTGAGCGCTGAAGAATTGATGCTTTTGAACTGTGGTGTTGGAGAAGACTCTTGAAAGTCCCTTGGACTGCAAGGAGATCCAACCAGTCCATTCTAAAGGACATTAGCCCTGGTGTCCTTTGGAAAGAATGATGCTAAAGCTGAAACTCCAGTACTTTGACCACCTCATGCGAAGTGTTGACTCATTGGAAAAGACTCTGATGCTGGGAGGGATTGGGGGCAGCAGGAGAAGGGGATGACAGAGGATGAGACGGCTGGATGGCATCACTGACTCGATGGATGTGAGTCTGAGTGAACCCCAGGAGTTGGTGATGGACAGGGAGTCTGGGCGTGCTGCAATTCATGGGGTGGCAAAGAGTCGGACACAACTGAGCGACTGAACTGAACTGAATTATTTATTTATTTATTTTTCCTCCCAGTTATGTTGCCCTTTGAGATTCCAAGACTCACCACAGACTCACCAGTGAGAGTGTTTCCTGGTGTTTGGAAACTTCTCTTTATTAAGACTCCCTTCCTGGGATGCATCTCCATCCCTACCTCTTTTGTCTCTCTTTTTATCTTTTACATTTTGTCTTACCTCCTTTCAAAGACAATGGGCTGCCTTTCTTGGTGCCTGATGTCCTCTGCCAGCAATCAGAAGTTGTTTTGTGGAATTTGCTCAGCATTCAAATGTTCTTTTAATGAATTTGTGGGGGAGAAAGTGGTCTCCCCATCCTATTCCTCTGGTATCTTAGGACCACCCCTTTCTCTTTGTTTTGACTTTTGACAACTTGATAATAAAATGTCTCGTGTTGGATTTTAGGGAATTCATCTTATTTGATGATTTGGCTACTTTTACATCTGGATATCTGTTTCCTTCTCAAGATATGGGGCTTTTTTCACTCATTATTTCTTTGAATAAGCTTTCTGGTCCTTTCTCTCTTCTCCTTTTGGAACTTCCATACTGCTTATATTGGATGTCTTGATGGTTTTCCATAAGTCCCTTTACTTTTTTCTTTTTTATTCTTGTTACTCTGATTGGGTTATTTCTAATGAATTGTCTTGAAATTTACTGATCCTTTCTTTCTTTGATCTAGTTTGTTGTTGAACCCCTATAATGATTTTTTCACGTAATTATTACAGTCCTTAGCTCCTTAATTTGTATTTGGCTTTTAAAAAATATTTTCTGTCTCTTTGTTGCAATTCTCACTTACAATCCTCTTGACCTCAGTGAGCATTTTAATGACATCTATTTTGAATTTTCTGTCAGGTAAATCATATCACTTCCTTTCATTTGAGTTGATTTTTGTAGACTGATCTTGTTCCTTTGCTTGGAACATCTTTGATTGAGTTTTCATTTTTATTGTCTCTCTCTGCATGTTCATATCTTTGCATTGGACAAAGTAGACACCTCTCCTGGTCTTCACACTGACTCGTACAGGAGACAACGCCTACCAATCAACCCAGCCAGATTCTGGGATTCTCTATCAACCCTATGACTCCCCAAGGAGAAGCTGGCAGCTATGGTTTTGTCATGTCAATTTGTGGTGAGCCAGCAGAGTGACATATGTTGTCTGCCAGCCCAAGCTTCCATATCCATTCTTCCCCAGGCTGCTTGACTGTGGTGGACCCAGCTGAGACTGGCAGGGCGGAGGTAAGTACTCTGGAGAAGTTGGGGGCATTGTACATACAGCTTGACTCTTTCCCTCCCCAGGGGGGAAGCAGAGAGTTTGGTTTTTTTGTCCACATGTTCTATACTGGACAGGAGTGGGAGCTGTGATGTCTGCAAACCAAAAGGTTCATATACCATGACCAAGTGGGATTTATCCCTGGAATATGAAGGTGGTTCAATGTAACAAACTCAAATAATACATCAACATCCAGAGAATAGAGGATAACACCACAAGACCATATCAATAGATGGAGAAAAAGCAGTTGTCAAAATTCAACAGTTTCATGTTAAAAACTTCCAGCAAATTAGGAGCAAATGGAAGATACCTCTACATAATAAAGATTACATATGAAAAACCTACAGATAACATCGTACACAATGGTAAAAAGCTGAACGTTTTTCCTTTAAAAGCAAGATTAAGATAAGGATGCTCACCTCTCACTACTTCCATTTAACACAGTATTAGAAGTCTTAGCCACAGTAATTAGGCAAAAAAGAAATACAAGTTATCTAAATTGGAAAGTAAGAAAAAAAAACTAACCCTTTTATATATAAAACCCCAAAAACATCATTAAAAAAAAAAACTATTAGAACTAAAAATGAGTTTACTAAAGTTACAGAATGCAAAGGGGCTTCCCTGGTGGTTTTTTGGTAAAGAATCTGCCTGAAATGTAGGAGATGTGGGTTCAATCCTTGGGTCAGGAAGATGCCCTGAAGGAGGGCGTGGCAACCCATTCCAGTATTTTTGCCTGGTTAATCCAATGGATAGAGGAGCCTGGTGGGCTGTAGTCCATAGGATCACAAAGAGTCAGACATGACTGAACCAACTGAGCATGTACACAAGCACAGAGTACAAAATCAACACACAAAAGTCATTTGAATTTATATACATTAGTGAAAAACTATCTGAAAAGGAAATTAGGAAAATAATCATTTTGTGTTATAGTACCATTAAGAAAAAAAATTTTAGAAATAAATTTAATCAAAGAGGTGAAAGACTCGTATACTGAAAACAACAAAATATTGCTGAAGGTGGTTAAATAGGACTCAAGTAAATGGAAAGATGAATTGTGTTCATGGATTGCAAGCTAATATTGTTAAAATGTTAAAATGTTTCTCCCCAAAGAATTCTGCAGACTTGATGCAATATAAAAAATCCAAAGACATTTTAATTAATTAATTAATTTAGTTATTTATTGAAAAGGGTTGAATTTAATCTTTATTTACAGGACATTGCAAGATATGAAATTCCACATAGAAATAAGAAACTCATTGAGAGGAGAAGCTTCATACAGTATGTACAGTTTGGAACTGTTCAAGTACAGTTTTGTTGTAAAAAGTGCTACAATAACAAACCACATTTAAAAAGAGTTCTTAGTAGAGAAACAGTAAGACAAACTTATACAAAGCATAGTACACAACGAACAACTCTAAGACTCAGATGTACATCTAAAAGTTGAAGGTCCCAGCAGAGCCATCCTGCACTTGGAATGTATAGCCTTCAGAGGTAGTTTCTGGCACAACATTTTGATCTTCCTCTTCCTCTACAAAGAAATACTTCTCGATCAAGTTTAATGAAGCTTTGTACACAGACTCATTTTCATGGTTTTGTAGAGCTTCAATTTTGTCCAAACCTCTACATTCTTCAATCATTATACTAAGTTTCTCAGTTTCACCTAGTTTCTCAGCAGCCCAAAAGATATTTGAAACGGCATCCAGAATAACCAGACCAATTTTGGTATCTTTTGCAGTTAGGAGGTTCATCAACAGCTCTATTATGCCACAATGAACAAGGTACACGATCTGCTCAACAGTTCCTCCACTTGTATAGTTATTCACAGCCCATGTGGCTTCCTTTTATGTCTTAAAGTCTGTCTTTGAGAGAAGGCCAACAAGGAATGGGACTAATCCATGATTCACAACTTGTTGTATCTGGTGCTGGCGGCCAGCTGAGATGTTTGACATTGTCCACGTAGCTTCCTTCTGAATATTAGTTTTGGAGTTTGTCAGCAGGCTGGGAAATACAGCAAGTGCTCCTGCATCTATTACAACCTGTGTTTGTTCATGTGTCCCAGTGACAATATTTCCTGTGGCTCTGAGCACAGGAGTCACAACTGGCAATTCAGTAGCTCCTAAAAGCTTCACAAGTTGGGGTACAACCCCAGTTTTCACAATCATTTCAATCCATTCATTTGGACCACCAGTAAGGTAGGAAATAGCCCAGCAGGTATCAGCTAATACTTCTGGATCATCGTGATGTAGGAGATGAATTAAAGTAGGAAGAATCTGCTCAATAGCCTCTAAGAGGGGTGCAGGATTCTTGTTGGGACAAAGATTTGAAAGTGTCCAGGTAAGACTGCGTAAGTAACCACATACTAGAGATGACATATCAGGGACAACCAGAAGTGCCAATAGCGGATCAACTGCACCATCAGATCAGATCAGATCAGTCTCTCAGTCGTGTCCAACTCTTTGCGACCCCATGAATCGCAGCACGCTAGGCCTCCTTGTCCATCACCAACTCCCGGGGTTCATTCAGACTCACGTCCATCGAGTCAGTGATGCCATCCAGCCATCTCATCCTCTGTCGTCCCCTTCTCCTGCTGCCCCCAGGCCCTCCCAGCATCAGAGTCTTTTCCAATGAGTCAACTCTTCGCATGGGGTGGCCAAAGTACTGGAGTTTCAGCTTTAGCATCATTCCTTCCAAAGATATCCCAGGGCTGATCTCCTTCAGAATGGACTGGTTGGATCTCCTTGCAGTCCAAGGGACTTTCAAGAATCTTCTCCAACACTACAGTTCAAAAGCATCAATTCTTCAGCGCTCAGCCTTCTTCACAGTCCAACTTTCACATCCATACATGACCACAGGAAAAACCATAGCTTTGACTAGACGAACCTTTTTTGGCAAAGTAATGTCTCTGCTTTTGAATATGCTATCTAGGTTGGTCATAACTTTCCTTCCAAGGAGTAAGCGTCTTTTAATTTCATGGCTGCAGTCACCATCTGCAGTGATTTTGGAGCCCCCAAAAATAAAGTCTGACACTGTTTCCACTGTTTCCCCATCTATTTCCCATGAAGCAGTGGGACCGGATGCAATGATCTTCATTTTCTGAATGTTGAGCTTTAAGCCAACTTTTTCACTCTCCACTTTCACTTTCATCAAGAGGTTTTTGAGTTCCTCTTCACTTTCTGCCATAAGGGTGGTGTCATCTGCATATCTGAGGTTATTGATATTTCTCCCGGCAATCTTGATTTCAGTTAGTATTTCCTCCAGTCCAGCGTGTTTCATGATGTACTCTGCATATAAGTTAAATAAACAGGGTGACAATATACAGCCTTGATTAACTCCTTTTCCTATTTGGAACCAGTCTGTTGTTCCACGTCCAGTTCTAACTGTTGCTTCCTGACCTGCATATAGGTTTCTCAAGAGGCAGGTCAGGTGGTCTGGTATGCCCATCTCTTTCAGAATTTTCCACAGTTTCTTGTGATCCACACAGTCAAAGGCTTTGGCATAGTCAATAAAGCAGAAATAGATGTTTTTCTGAAACTCTCTTGCTTTTTCCATGATCCAGCAGATGTTGGCAATTTGATCTCTAGTTCCTCTGCCTTTTCTAAAACCAGCTTGAACATCTGGAAGTTCACGGTTCACGTATTGCTGAAGCCTGGCTTGGAGCATTTTGAGCATTACTTTACTAGAGTGTGAGATGAGTGCAATTGTGCGGTAGTTTGAGCATTCTTTGGCATTGTCTTTCTTTGGAATTGGAATGAAAACGGACCTTTTCCAGTCCTGTGGCCACTGCTGAGTTTTCCAGATTTGCTGGTATATTGAGTGCAGCACTTTCACAGCATGATCTTTCAGGATTTGAAATAGCTCAACTGGAATTCCATCACCTCCACTAGCTTTGTTTGTAGTGATGTTTTCTAAGGCCCACTTGACTTCACATTCCAGCATATCTGGTTCTAGGTGAGTGATCACACCATCGTGATTATCTTGGTCATGAAGATCTTTTTTGTACAGTTCTTCTGTGTATTCCTGCCACTTCTTCTTAATATCTTCTGCTTCTGTTAGGTCCATACCATTTCTGTCCTTTATCGAGCCCATCTTTGCATGAAATGTTCCCTTGGTATCTCTAATATTCTTGAAGAGATCTCCAGTCTTTCCCATTCTGTTGTTTTCCTCTATTTCTTTGCATTGATCGCTGAGGAAGGCTTTCTTATCTCTTCTTGCTTGTCTTTGGAACTCTGCATTCAGATGCTTGTATCTTTCCTTTGCTCCTTTGCTTTTCGCTTCTCTTCTTTTCACAGCTATTTGTAAGGCCTCCCCAGACAGCCATTTTGCTTTTTCGCATTTCTTTTCCTTGGGGATGGTCTTGATCCCTGTGTCCTGTACAATGTCACGAACCTCATTCCCTAGTTCATCAGGCATTCTATCTATCAGATCTAGTCCCTTAAATCAATTTCTCACTTCCACTGTATAATCATAAGGGATTTGATTTAGGTCATACCTGAATGGTCTAGTGGTTTTCCCTACTTTCTTCAATTTAAGTCTGAATTTGGCAATAAGGAGTTCATGGTCTGAGCCACAGTCAGCTCCTGGTCTTGTTTTTGCTGACTGCATAGAGCTTCTCCATCTTTCGCTGCAAAGAATATAATCAGTCTGATTTTGGTGTTGACCATCTGGTGATGTTCATATGTAGAGTCTTCTCTTGTGTTGTTGGAAGAGGGTGTTTGCTATGACCAGGGCATTTTCTTGGCAAAATTCTATTAGTCTTTGCCCTGCTTCATTCTGTATTCTAAGGCCAAATTTTCCTGTTACTCCAGGTGTTTCTTGACTTCCTACTTTTGCATTCCAGTCCCCTATCATGAAAAGGACATCTTTTTTGGGTGTTAGTTCTATAAGGTCTTGTAGGTCTTCATAGAACCATTCAATTTCGGCTTCTTCAGTGTTACTGGTTGGGGCATAGACTTGGATTACTGTGATATTGAATGGTTTGCCTTGGAAACGAACAGAGATCATTCTGTCATTTTTGAGATTGCATCCAAGTACTGCATTTCGGACTCTTTTGTTGACCATGATGGCCACTCCATTTCTTCTAAGGAATTCCTGCCTGCAGTAGTAGATATAATGGTCATCTGAGTTAAATTCACCCATTCCAGTCCATTTTAGTTCGCTGATTCCTAGAATGTTGACATTCACTCTTGCCATCTCCTGTTTGACCACTTCCAATTTGTCTTGATTCATGGACCTGACATTCCAGGTTCCTATGCAATATTGCTCTTTACAGCATCGGACCTTGCTTCTGTCACCAGTCACATCCACAACTGGGTGTTTTTTTTTGCTTTGGTTCCATCCCTTCATTCTTTCTGGAGTTATTTCTCCACTGATCTCCAGTAGCATATTGGGCACCTACTGACCTAGGGAGTTCTTCTTTCAGTATCCTATCATTTTGCCTTTTCATACTGTTCGTGGGGTTCTCAAGGCAAGAATACTGAAGTGGTTTGCCATTCCCTTGTCCAGTGGACCACATTCTGTCAGTCCTCTCCACCATGACCCACCCGTCTTGGGCGGCCCCACGGGCATGGCTTAGTTTCATTGAGTTAGACAAAGCTGTGGTCCTAGTGTGATTAGATTGACTAGTTTTCTGTGAGTATGGTTTCAGTGTCTGTCCTCTGATGCCCTCTTCCAACACCTACCGTCTTACTTGGGTTTTTCTTACCTTGGTCGTGGGGTATCTCTTCACGGCTGCTCCAGCAAAGTGCAGCCGCTGTTCCTTACCTTGGACGAGAGGTATCTCCTCACTGCCGCCTCTCCTGAAGTCGCTCAGTTGTGTCCGACTCTTTGCAGCCCCGTGGAGTGTAGCCTACCAAGCTCCTCTGTCCATGGGATTTTCCAGGCAATAGTACTGGAGTGGATTGCCATTTCCTTTTCCAGGGGATCTTCCCGACCCAGGTATCAAACCTGGGTCTCCAGCATTGTAGACAAACGCTTTACCATCTGAGCCACCAGGGAAGTCCCTTGCAGAGTTATAGACTACATAATAATGATTTTTTAAAATTGTATAGCACTGGACTTCCCTGGCCATCCAGTGGTTGATTCAATGCTTCTATTGTAGAGGACCCAATTTCAATCCCTGCTCAGGGAACCAAGATTCCACATGCCATGTGGTACAGTCAAAAATAAATAAACAAATAAAAAATTGTATAACAATTTGCAATTTACAAAACAATCTCCGTAATTATATCATTTGATCCTCACAGCAACCTTGTAAAGTAGGTATTATTATATCCATTAAGGATGAGAAAACTAAGTTTAAATTCCTGAATTTCAAAGAAGTTATCAAATAGTACAACTTGATCTTTTATTAACAATTTTATTGAAATATAATTCATGTACATCTAATCCAGGCTTCCCAGGTGGCTCAGTGGTAAAGAATCTGGCTGCCAATGCAGGAGACATAGTAGACACAGGTTTGTTCTCTGGGTCAGGAAGATCCCCTGGAGGAGGAAGTGGCAACCCATTCCAGTATTCTTGCCTAGAGAATCCCATGGACAGAGGAGCCTCACAGGCTACAGCCCACAGGGTTGCAAAAAGTCATACATGACTGAGTATGCATGCACGAGCACACCATCTAATTCACTTATATAAGGAATATAATTCAGTGGCTTTTACTTTATTCATAGAGTTGTACAATCATCACCACAATCTATTTTAGAACATTTTATCCCAGAAAGAAAACTTCATACTCATTAGCAGCCACTCCAGCACTTACCCCAAACCCCAAAGTCTTAAGCAGACACTAGTCTATATTCTGTCTAGATATGCTTATTCTAGGAATGTCATAAAAATGGAACCATACAATATGTGGTGTTTCGAATTTTTTCATTTAGCATTATGCTCTCAAGGTCTATCCATGTTGTAATGTATTAACACCTCATTCCTTTGTATGGTCAAATAATATTCCATTATATGGATATATCACACTTTATTTATCCAGTCACTAGTTGATAAGTATTTTTGGCTATTATGAATAATGCTGCTATGAGCATTCATGTATATGTTTTTCTGCAGACGTAAGTATTAATTTACAACTTGATCTTGAACTCCAGTTTTTCATCATAGGCAAAGTTTAAAGATGGGCCCCAAGATTCTTGCCCTCTCATGTACATGCCCCGTATAATTCCTTCCCTTTGAGTATGGGAAGAATTTGTGCATATGATGGGATAGCACTCTCTCGATTTGGTTATGTTACATGGCAAAGATGAAGAAGGTGTAGGTGTAGTTAAGGTCCCTAATCAGTTGACTTTGTTAATCAAAAGAGAGATTATTCAGACTGGGCCTCATGTAATCAGGCAAACCCTTTAAAAGGGGATTCAGGCCTTTCCTGAAAGAAAGAGTTTAAGTAAAATGATGGTCAAATGGTACAAACTTCCAGTTGTAAGATAAATAAGTCATGAGGATGTAATATACAGCATGGTGATTGTAGTTATCTATACTGTGTTGAATACTTGTTTGAAACTTACTGAGAAAGTAGATCTTAAAAGTTCTAATCACAAGAAAAAAATTAGTAACTATGTGGGGAGATGGATGCTAATTAAACTTATTGTGATAATCACTTTTGCAATTTTATACCATATCAGTTTTTTGTACACCTAAAACTAATACAATGTTACACACCAATTTTATCTCAATTAAGAAATAAGCAAAAGAGATTCTCTTGCTGGCCTTGAAAAAGCAACTAAGCTCACTGCTTATCAAGGGGGTCACCTAGAAAGAACCTGAGGATGCTTCTAGAAACTGAAAGTAGTTCCCAGCCAACATCCATCAGAAAACAATGAATTCAGTCATACAACTGCAAGGAAGTGAGTTTTGCCAACAGTCAGGGAGCTAGGAAGAGGGAAGGATTCTACATCTCAGGTGAGATTGCAGACCTGACTGACACCTTGATTTTATCTTGGTAAGGCTCTGAGCAGAATATGCAGCTGATTTGTACTAAGATTCCTGACCCACAGAAATTGTGAATTAGTAAATGTATGTTGTTTTAAGTTGCCAAATTTGTGCTAATTTGTTATGAAGCAACAGGAAGTGACTACAATGTCATATGGACTCTTTTTTTAGTCATACCATCCAGTATTGCCTCCATGTACCTGTGTTCCCTTCCTGCTCCATGATTGTGTCATAGAGACACAATTGTGACATTGTGTCATAATTGTTGCAGTTGCCCGGATAATTAATGGATCTTTTTAAAAATCTGATTTTGCTAGAAAATCTCATTCAAATATAAGGAGAGCAATGATTTTCTGATTAACAAGAAGTCACATAATCATGAGTTTTAATAGCCAGAGATATTAGATTCAAGATGTTACATTAAGATCTGAAAGGAATCTTCATCAGGCTCAGCCTAAAAACTGATGTCATACTCAAATCTACCAACCCCTTTGTAACATGCCTCATTAAAGTATTTTCCCAGATAACATTCTCTGATTTTTCAATTCTCATTTTCTCATTTCACTCTTCTGGCCTTTGGATCCGGCACTTTAAGATGGAAACTGAAATGAGTTCTGAAAGATTAAAAACATCATGCTGCATACAGCTTCATCATGGACTTACATGTCACACAGATTAAAAAAAAAGTTTTCACAGTTCACTGGCTCCTTAACACCAGAGTAAAACCATGGAGCTATGAAATTAGCAAGTTAAATAGATTTTTAAGAAACTTGAAATCATGGTCTATCTAGCAACATTTCTAAGGGATCCATTTGATTATTCTCTGAGCAATGGTATACATAGTTTTCAGAAAAACAATGATTCTTACTGTGCCATCTGCATGGAGTCCCACAGTCCCATGAAAATTTCCACAAGATCATTCTTTGCCAAGGAAAACTTGGTTGCTGCTTTACAATACATAGGATTGCCCACAATATTAGGAAGTGAGTACAGCTTTGGCATGCTCCTTAAACTCTGCAGTCATGTTGACAAACATATGAAGAGACATTACAGTTTAGGTTGACAGCACAGACTTTAGGGTCAGGCTTAGGTTTGAGTTCTGGCTCTGCTTCTTAATAGGTAAGTACCTTTGGGCAAGTTCCTGAACTTCTGCAAATCTGTTTTCCTAAGCAGAAAATAAAAGTTGATCTTAATATTACCTGCCTCATAGAACACTGGGGAAGATTATATGAGATCATGTATGTAAACCATATAGCAAGTCCTTATTATAGATTAAGCTCTCAATAATTAATAGCTGTTGTTATTATACATGAGAAGGATTAAGATACGATTATTTTGTATAACATGCAAATGAACCAGGTCATTTTTAAATTTGTAGAAGATTTCCCCCCTGGAAGTAAAACAGTAAAATTGAATAAAATCTCTAAACTTTTATTAGGCTAAAAAATAACATTTTTGCATGAGTTTTAAATTTGGGGGGGTCTTCCCCAATGGCTCAGTGGTAAAGAATCTGCTGCAGTGTAGGAGACATAGCAGATGTGGGTTCAATCCCTGGGCCAGGAAGATTTCCCTGGTGGAGGAAATGGCAACCCACTCCAGTATTCTTGCCTGAAAAATCCCATGGATAGAGGAGTTTAAATTTTTTTTTAAATACAAACAACTATGATTAAAACACTCTAGTACTTCCCCAGTGGTCTAGTAGTTAAGAATCCACCTGCCAATGCAAGGAACATAGATTCAATCCCTGGTCTTGGAAGATTCCACATGCTGTGGAGCAACTAAGTCCTTGAGGCACAACTACTGAATCTGTGTGCCACAAATACTGAAGTGTGCATGCCCCAAAACCTGTGCTCTGCAAGAGAAGTTACTGCAATGAGAAGCCCTGGTATCACAATGAAGACTAGCTCCTGCTAGCTGCAACTAGAGAAAGCCTGCACACAGCAACAAAGACCCAGCATAGCCAAAAATAAATAAATTAATTAAAGGAAATTAAACAAAAAAACCACTCTAATGGCATAGTGGTAAGGAGCATGTGCTTTGGAATAAGACCCTCTGGGTTTAGATATCAACCACTTCCAAGCTATGTGTTCCTGGGTAACCCCTAAGCTTCCTTTCCTTCATTTGAAAAGTGGAGGTTATAATAGAACCTACTCTATATGGGCTTATGAGAGGACAAAATCAGATGATACCAGTTAAAGCAGAGTACTTAGAAGAGAATAAATGCTCAATAAATGTTCCCCTCACAAAGAGGGAAGGGACTTCCCATGGGGTCCAGTGGTTAGGACTTCACCTTCCAATGCAGAGGGTACCAGTTTGATCTGTGGTCAGGGAGCCACAAGCTTCATGGCCAAAAAAAACAAACAAACAAAAAAACATAAAACAGAAACAATATTGTGACAAATTTAATGAAGACTTTTGAACAATGGTCCACATCAAAACAAAATCTTAAAAAAAAGAAGGGGAGTGATAAACATAACTTTAAAACATCAATTATTTATTTTGTACTGTGTCATTTGAAAAATGTTATACCAATGGTCTGATATATCCTAATAATAATAAATGTGGCTATGTGTACATGTATATGTACATATGGGCTTCTCAGGTGGCGCTAGGGGCAAAGAATTTGCCTACCAATGCAGGAGACATAAGAGACGCTGGCTCAATCCCTGGGTCATGAAGATCCCCTGGAGGAGGGCATGGCAATCCACTCCAGTATTCTTGCCTAGAGAATTCCCATGGACAGAGGAATCTGGCAGGCTATGGTCCATAGGGTTGCAAAGAGTTGGACAAGACTGAAGTCATTTAGTATGCATGCACATACATATATACATACACACATATATATATGTTTATGTGTACATATATGTATGTGTTTGTCTATATATATATATATCTTTGTGTTCTGTCTTATTCAACATTATTTCATGTACACTTCCATATACCAACACAAGTCATATACTTTTCATAAAACTATCATTGAGGTTTTCCATTGAACTGCTTGTGTAAGAGGTGGGATTGTTTTCAAAAGTTATCATTATGACTCACACTGATATAAGCATCTCTGTGCAGTTTCCCTTATTTTTTTCTTTTGGAGTAATTTTTGGGCTGTATTTCCTTAAAGTATGAGTGTCAAGTGATCAAGAGGTATATAATGGAGTCAACAGGGTTAACTGACAAGATGTGAGAAACACTTTTCTACACCCTCCAAACACATAGACAAGTTGGATAAAATAACATCCCTCCTAGTTTTTAAAAATGCATAATTGAGTTTGAAAACAAAGAAACTCTCTATGTGTCAGAAATGAAGAGGAAATGCAATCAGAAGAGTAAACAAGAGTTGAAGCTCAATGCTCCTAAGAGGAGTCAGACAGTTGTAATACAAAGTCTGGGGTATTATTTTTCCTTTTTAAAATTTAGGTACAAAATAAAATCACCCTTTTGGTTTATAGTTCTGCAAGTTTTAATACACACATAAAGTAGTATAACAACTACCACAGTCATGATATGAAAGTCTCACCAAATTCTTCCATGTTTCTTTGTATTCAAACTGTTCCTCCACCCTCACGTGACTGGAGTTTTAATGCCTTACCGAAATGCATGGTAAGCCACAGATCCAGTGCATGGGTAGTGAGCTGGAACTGAGCTTCCTGAAATAGGAAGTACTGCTAAAACTTTGACCCTTGGCCTGTGAATGTGGATTTGTAAGCAGGAAATCCATTCTCAGCTGTAGGTCCTCCATGAAAAATCTCCACTATGCATGGGTGTGGGGTCCACATACATACTACATATATTGTATAGAAAGCAAAAGCTAAAAGAATAAACTGTAAAAACTGGCCCCAAACTTTTATAGGGACACTGTGGAAACAAGCACAAAACTGCTCCATAGTGACACCTCTACAATCCAGTGTATGTGCAGAACTCTTACAGGAGACAACTCTCTCTGAAAAAAGAGAGCATAACTAAAATTTACAAAGTATACAAAGACTCTTACCACCAAAAGAGAAAACCAGCGTATGTAATAATGGAAAAACATAGGCCCACGGAAATCTAATCAAGTAATCTGTCGACTTAGAACTTGTGAAATAATCAGTGAAATAAAGATATTTCAGGACTCAAGACTCAAAGTATACTACAACACAACTTCAGTAAAATAACTGCTTAAGGATGCATGGTGATGGCGATGGGTGATGGACAGGGAAACCTGGCATGCTGAAGTCCATGTAGTCGCAAAGAGTCGGACATGACTGAACGACTAAACTGAACTGAAAGGATGCATTCCAGCAAGACTGAAAATGAAATCAGAAGTAAAAAGTGTGATGGAATTAGGCAATGTTGAACAAAAACATCAGTGAATCATGTTGAAATACCTAAATAAGTATTAACTATAAAAAATCATGATAATAATTAATTCAAAGAGGTAGATAGAATAAAAATCTAAACTACTGTAACTAGGAGGATAGAAGGGGAAACTAGAGAGTTCCAAAATTCTTTTATTTTTTGGTAGAAGGCTAGAAATGTTACTTTTAGACTGTGTTAGAAAAATGTATAGTAACATAAGTATCTTTAAAGTTATAAGAGTAATCATTGAAAGAAATGTAAATAACATACATAACTTTCAAACCAGTAGGGGGGGAAATTTCAATAAATTCATGTGAAGGAAGAAAAGAAAGGAAAAAGAAGTAAACAAAAACTATGGCAAAAATAAAATACAAAATAATATAATAGAAATCAGCCCAAATATGCTTATAGTTAATGTATAAATGTAAATTAATCATCAGTTCAGTTCAGTTCAGTTGCTCAATCGCATCCGACTCTTTGCAACCTCATGAATCACAGCACGCCAGGCCTCCCTGTCCATCACCAACTCCTGGAGTTCACCCAGACTCATGTCCATCGAGTCAGTGATGCCATCCAGCCATCTCATCCTCTGTTGTCCCCTTCTCCTCCTGCCCCCAATCCCTCCCAGCATCAGGGTCTTTTCCAATGAGTCAACTCTTCACATGAGGTGGCCAAAGTACTGGAGTTTCAGCTTCAGCATCAGTCCTTCCAATGAACACACGGGACTAATCTCCTTTAGGATGGACTGGTTGGATCTCCTTGCAGTCCAAGGGACTCTCAAGAGTCTTCCCCAGCACCACAGTTCAAAAGCATCAATTCTTCAGTGCTCAGCTTTCTTTATAGTCCAATTCTCACATCCATACATGACCACTGGAAAAACCATAGCCTTGACTAGATGGACCTTTGTTGGCAAAGTAATGTCTCTCCTTCTGAATATGCTATCTAGGTTGGTTATAACTTTCCTTCTAAGGAGTAAATGTCTTTTAATTTCATGGCTGCAATCACCATCTGCAGTGATTTTGGAGCCCCAAAAAATAAAGTCTGACACTGTTTCCACTGTTTCCCATCCATTTGCCATGAAGTGATGGGACCAGATGCCATGATCTTAGTTTTCTGAATGTTGAGCTTTAAGCCAACTTTTTCACTCTCCACTTTAACTTTCATCAAGAGGCTTTTTAATTCTTCTTCACTTTCTGCCATAAGGGTGGTGTCATATGCATATCTGAGGTTATTGATATTTCTCCCTGCAATCTTGATTCCAGTTTGTGCTTTTTCCAGCCCAGCGTTTCTCATGATGTACTCTGCATATAAGTTAAATAGGCAGGGTGACAATATACAGCCTTGACGTACTCCTTTTCCTATTTGGAACCAGTCTGTTGTTCCATGTCCGGTTCTAACTGTTGCTTCCTGACTTGCATATAGGTTTCTCAAGAGGCAGGTCAGGTGGTCTGGTATTCCCATCTCTTTCAGAATTTTCCACTAATCATAGGTATCTATTAAAAGAGACTCTCAGAATGGATATAAAAACACATTCATGTGTGTGTTGCTACAAAGGCATACCTAAAACCATCAAACAAGAGGGGCTAACAATAAAGGGGTAGAAAAAATATAGTAGGCAATGAAATGGTGATGTTAGTATCAGACAAAAGAGAACTCATGGTGAAAAATATTATTAATAAAAAGGAAATGACTTAATAAATTTTTCAGCCACCATGAAGATAAAACAATCATTAACCTGTATGCACCTTATACTAAAAATATCAACTTAACATATACAATAGGTGACCAAATTACAAGAAAAAATTGACAAATCTACATCCACGATGCTACATTTTACTACTGATATTAGTAGAACAAAGCACACAAATAAGTAGCAAAGCTGTAGAAAATTTGGACGAGTTAAAAAATTGTTATATCCTTTACAGGGTACTGATTATTTTTTAACCTTCTACTTAGCAACCTTGTATAACTATATTGTTTTTTATTAGTTTATCAATAGATTATTTTTTTAAACTGGAAAAATAATCTATAGTTTACTGCTATTTTCTCTCTTTCAATCCTTATACCTTTTGTTTCTATTTCTCATTTATTGCATTGACCAGTACTTCCATCTAATACAATGTCAAATAGTAGTGGGTAAGTGAGCACCTTTTTGGCATAGTCCCATCTTTAAGGAAAACACTACTAAATTGTCATCATTAAGTTAAATACTTGAAATACATTTTCATTTATGGTGGGAGAGATACCCTTTACCAATTTAGAGAAGACTAAAGAGTTTTAAAATCTTGGATGAGTGTTGAATTTTATTAAATATATTTTCTGATGTTTTCAACATCTTGTTTCTATATAATATCTATCTTTTAAAAGTTGTCTATCAAGGAATTCCCTGGTGGTCCAGTGGTCAGGACTCTGCACTCCATTGCAGGGATGTGTGTGCTTAGCTGCTCAGTCATGTCTGATTCTGTGTGATGCTATAGACTGCAGACCGCCAGGTTCCTCTGTCCATGGGATTCTCCAGGCAAGAATACTGGAGGAGTTGCCATTTCTTCCTCCAGGGGGTATTCTGGACCCAGGGATCAAACCTGCATCTGCTGTGTCTCCTGCATTGCAGGCGATTCTTTATGCACTGAGCCATCAGGGAAGCCACTGAGGGGGCTCACGTTCAATCTCTGGTGGGGGAACCAAGATCTAGTCTTAAAACTGACATATAATTTTCTTGTACAATCCTTGTCCATGGTAAAGGGGCTTGTATTTCATTCTAAGAAGTTAATGCTTGATCCTATAGCAAGTGAATGGTTTTAATCAGGAAAGAAACATGATTAGATTTGTATGTTCATTAAACCACTGTATTAAGTATATACACACTTCATAAAAAAATGTAAGACATCATGATAATCATGGTGAATTATTCAAATCTATTTGTCCCCTTTCCAAACTCCACCAAAGTAATATAAAGGAATAAAACCGGAATAAATCTACATGGACAAAGAGACTAGGGCTAGAGAGGGCTAACACAGGCGTCTTCACTAAACTATTCTTTTCAAAATATAAAGCAAATATAGTAAAATGTTAGTATATGACTAAGCCAGGTTACAGGTACGTGGGTGTCCATTATCTTCTCCTTCACAATCTTCAGTTACGATGAAATATTTCTTAACATTAAAAATTCACAAAATCAAGTTAGTTTCAGAAAGTGATATGTGCTTCTCAAATTTTAATGTGTACATGAATAAACTGGGGAATTCTTATTAAAATGCAGATTCTGAATCATTAGTCTGGCGGGGGGACGGCTGAGATTCGGCATTTCTTACTGACATCCTGGGTGATGCCAATGCTAGTGGTCTGTGGAACACTCTTAGAATAGCAAGATTTTAGAGCAAAAAAAACAAAACCAAAGCAATGATAGAGAGTGGTAGGATCAGGGGGTGACTTCTTTAGATAAGATGCTTTTGAAAAGCTTCTCTAAACAGGTGATATTTGAGTCATTAAAAAGCCTCCAGGAAGGAAGAAGTTCCAGGTAGAGGGGAAAGTTCCAGGTAGATCAGATCAGATCAGATCAGTCGCTCAGTTGTGTCTGACTCTTTGCGACCCCATGAATCGCACCAAGCCAGGCCTCCCTGTCCATCACCAACTCCCGGAGCTCACTGAGACTCATGTCCATCCAGTCAGTGATGCCATCCAGCCATCTCATCTTCTGTCGTCCCATTCTCCTGCTGCCCCCAATCCCTCCCAGCATCAGAGTCTTTTCCAATGAGTCAACTCTTCGCATGGGGTGGCCAAAGTACTGGAGTTTCAGCTTTAGCATCATTCCTTCCAAAGAAATCCCAGGGCTGATCTCCTTCAGAATGGACTGGTTGGATCTCCTTGCAGTCCAAGGGCCTCTCAAGAGTCTTCTCCAACACCACAGTTCAAAAGCATCAATTCTTCGGTGCTCAGCCTTCTTCACAGTCCAAATCTCACATCCATACATGACCACAGTGGGAAAGTAAATGCAAAGGCACTGAGGTAGGAATAAGTTTTGTCATTTTCTAGAACTAGAAAAGACTACTGTGGCATTCTTGAAGTACTCAAGTGTTTCTTCCACATTTCAGGTGTAATTAAGTGAAAAGAGCACCGTATTCAGAGTCATGAAACCTAGGTTTGGTCTTTGTCCCATTAGCTCTGTGACCTCTATCAAATTACAACCTGACCCAGCCTGTTTCCTCATAAATATGGGAATATGAATAAATAATACATATTCTGCAGGCTTGATGTGAGAATTAATAAGGTATGAATTTCAACAGCTATTTATAGTGACTTTTATTGTGTGTTCCTCTCTCCAGTTTATTTCCAACACATATGTGTCAAGTTGCTGCAGGCCAAGTTGGCCTATTGCTGCAGTTCTCCCCAGTGCACAACTCTTGTTATGCTTCATGTTCTATTTCTGGGTGCACTGGAAAATTTCTTTGGTTTATTTGGCTCATATGTGATTCACTTTAGCTCATCAGAGAGTAACTACTTTCTTATTTCAATGTTATTTACATTTCTTAATCAGAGGAGTTGACTTACAATAAAACTACTTTGGTAAAAATGTTGTGACTCCAGTCAAAAACCTTACAACTGTTGCTCCATGACAATAATGCCTTAGGTGATTGTAATGAAACATCTCAACACTCCTGAGAAATCATCTGTAGGATCAGATGTTTCAGACTTCTGAGATTATGCCTTATTTAAAATCTGAGAATTCTCTATGGCCCATAGAGACTTTCAATTAAATCTTGCATTTGAGTGGGGGTAACATCTTTAGTGTAAAAAACAGTGGAATAGTAGTTTGAATACTACGGTTCTAGTGCTGACTCTAACACAACATGGCCCTGGTCTTCTTTATCTACTAGCAACAAGAAATACCCACAAAAATGTTACTAAGATCCAGAAAGATAATGTGTGTGTTTCCGAAAGTACATAAATTTAAGATATTATCTTGTCACATTATATCTGACAGACTATCACAAAATATATATTGTATAGGTTCCCACAGTTTTAAATTTTTTTTGGCTCCACCCTGAAGCATGCCTGATCTTAATTCCCTGACCAGGGATCAAACCCATGCCCCTTGAAGTAGAAGCACAGAGCCCTAACAACTGGACCACCAGGGAATCCCTAGGTTCCTGAATTTTTTTTTTTTAAATTAGAGCATTACTGGACAATACTTTACTTGGGTAGAAAGATTCAGTAGCAATACTCAGCTATTATAGAAATCATTGGTAGAATCTAGGGCTTCTCTAGTGTACAGTGTTGTTAACACAGAATGCTGCTGCTAAGTCGCTTCAGTCGTGTCCGACTCTGTGTGACCCCATAGACAGCCTCCTACCAGGCTCCTCTGTCCCTGGGATTCTCCAGGCAAGAACACTGGAGTGGGTTGCCATTTCCTTCTCCAATGCAGGAAAGTGAAAAGTGAAAATGAAGTCGCTCAGTTGTGCGGACTCTCCGCGACCCCATGGACTGCAGCCCACCAGGCTCCTCCATCCATGGGATTTTCCAGGCAAGAGTACTGGAGTGGGTTGCCATTGCCTTCTCTGGTTAACACAGAATAGATGCTGAATAAATGTTTATTAATGATGATTTAGGTAGACATTAATGAAAGAAGCCACTGTTGATTTGTCAACTAGACAATGAGAAGCCAGAAATATCAAATTAGTCACTAAGTTCTGTCAATTCTATCTCCATAATATCTCTGGAATTGACCTACTGCCCTTGCTACTGCCAGGTTCAGGCCTTTATTTTATGACAATTGCCTTAAATTCATGACTCCAGTCTGAACTCCCTCCAGTACAACCTTACTAAGCCAGAGTGGTTTAATGAACATATAAATCTAATCATGTTACATTCCCAATTAAGGGCTTCCCTTGTGGCTCAGCTGGTAAAGAATATGCCTGCAATGTTGGAAACCTGGGTTCAATCCCTGGGTTGGGAAGATCCCCTGGAGAAGGGAAAGGCTACCCACTCCAGTATTCTGGGCCAGAGAATTCCGTGGGCTATATAGTCCATGGAGTCAGAAAGAGTCAGATAGGACTGAGCAACTTTCACTTTCTTACTGATTAAAACCATTCACTCATATAGAATCAAGCATTAACTTCTTAGAATGAAATACAAGCCCCTTTACCATCTCTGCTTACCCAGGCCCATCTCTTACTACTCTGCCACACACTCCCTACTCCCAAACCTGGAGATGTCTTCTCATGCCTTCTTGTTGTTAAACATGCTATTTCCTTCACATGGAATTCCTTTCAACTGGAAACTTCAGTCTTAAACAATTCCTTTAGTCTGTAAATAATTCCTTTCAAGCATCTTCTTCTCTGGAAACCTGGAGCCTAATATGAATCCTGAAACAAAGTAAAGCTAACTGCACGGGTCATGCATATTCTTTGTCTTTATCAGACTTATCATTAGTCCACGGTGCCTCTACATAGCTAGTTCATAATTATTTGCCTGTCTTGTGCGAAAGTTTGAGAATGCAGCAGTGAATAGAATATTGCAAACCACACTACCGTCTCCAGGGTTTCAGGTAGCATTTATGCTTAGAAATATAGTTTCCTAGATAACCATAAACATATTTCAACATCATTTTGTTGGATGATAGTGGTGACAAAAGAATATAAATGCGTCTTTAAACATGAACTTCTCTGCATACATTTTCATTTTACCATCCTTCAGCAAATCTAGCTGCTTCACAATAATTAGATACTGCAGAAACCAAAAGGAAGAGGTACAGAGGCAAATTAGCAGAGTAAAGGGGTGTGTGTGTTTGTGCGTATAAAACCCTCCCAAGAGCAACAGAAAACCAATGGAAAACTGCTCCAAAGTTTGTGCGAAGAACAATCAGCCAAATGAAAGCGCTTACAACATCGCAGAGAGAAGGAAACGGCAACCCACTCCAGTATTATTGCTTGAAAATCCCATGGACAGAGGAGCCTGGCGGACTACAGTCCATGGGGTCACAAAAGAGTCGGACACGACTTAGCGACTAAACAACAACACAGCAAGTGAATCTCACAGTGTATCTCACAGATGAAGCTTCTCCCTGGGGACATCAATATCTGTAGTTTAATCTGCCCTAAGCAGTAGTACACAGGAGAGTGATGAGAATATTTAGAGGGAAAATGGAGAGAGCGGATCTCGGCACCGAGTTGGAGTCGGCAGAAGAGTGAGATGACTGACCAGATATGGTTGCTGGATTTAGCAAATACGGTTTTGGGACCTAACTATACTAAGAAATGATCCACTGTTATCTGAAACTCAAATTTAACTGCGCATCCAGTGTTTTATCTGACAAATCGAAGCTAAGAAAAACAATGTTATTCCGATATTCCCGGCTGCGTAAGAAAAACACTCGAAAACCAGCCGGGGGGCGGGTGGGGGAAGCAGTTACGCTAAAGTGGCTGAATCTTCACAGAGAAGCTATTTCCGGTCTCCGCCTGGGAGGGAGGGGGAGAAGGACTAAGGTAGTAGTGAGTTCCGACCGCCAGAGTCCCACAATCCTCTACTTCGGTTCCTCTTTCCTCGCTCAAGATGGCGCTGCTCGCGATACATTCTTGGCGCTGGGCAGCTGCGGCGGTTGCTTTCGAAAAGCGCCGGCACGCCGTGATTCTGATTCGGCCTCTAGTCTCTTTCCGGGGCCCAGGTCCGCAGTGGAGGTCACATCAGCTCCGCAGCTCGGGAACTGCTGGAATCTCTCAGGTGAGATGCCCTTCACTTGGAATGTGTAGGGTGAAGGACAAGGGGACCTATAGGGAAAAGATTGCTCTTGTATCTTTGAGTCAGAGACAGTGCAAAGAAGAAAGGTCAGGGCTGACTTGGAGCAGCATTAGTGAAGGAAATTAGGGTTAGAAATGTGAGGAGAGGGTGAAGAAAATCTTTAGGGTACAGTAAGTGGGAACGGGACATACTAGTGACGCTCATAATTTCCAGTTTTTCCTCTGAATTTAAGAGGCAGGGTAAACACCATCATAGTCTTTCCTAGTGCCTCAGACGGTAAAGAGTCTGCCTGCAATGCGGGAGACCAGGGTTTAATTCCTGGATGGGGAAGATACCTGGAGAAGCGAAACGGCTACCCACTCCAGTATTCTTGCCTGGACAATCCGACGGACGGAGGAGCCTGGCGGGCCCCAATCCATGGGGTCGCGAAGAGTCGGACACGGTTGAGCGACTACCACACACACACTAAGACACCATTCCCAGGCAGCTTACTTTTCTAAATGCAAGGAAAACTGGGCTACTTTCCAAAGTTAGTAATAGAGTTTGGGACCAATTTGCCAATGCTTGAGGTTTTACTCAGCGGGAAGTAGCAATTTGGAAGGCGCTGGAAGATTACAAGCTACCTATAAACAAGCGGCAAATTGAATTAGCTCCAGTTAGCTCCCTTGCTGACAGTGCTCCTTGATAGGCTCAAACCGTAATTATCTCTGTCTCCAAAATATAGACCGCCCTAAATTTATATGTAAACACCTTTATCCTTTGATCTGAAAATAGTGTTCCTATGTGTACACAGGTCATTTTGGAAGCCATAATCTTATCTTTAGCTAATGAATGTAGCTGTGGCTACAGTGCATCTTAATATTTGTATTCATTATTATCTTTCATTTTAGAATAGTTTTTTAAATTGTTATTTTTATAATGCTTGTACTTCAGTATATCTTTTTATTGCCTATAATTGACAAAAAGCTTAATTGGCATCCCTTGTTCATCTGGATCATTAAAATGTCAGCTTTATATGATAAACAGCCTCTTAAGTTTTTATTCTTTGTCAATAAATATTTAAAACAATTATAATACAGTGTGCAATGATGGGGAAGGTACAAAGTACTGGAAGAATATACATGAGAGGCATCAAAACTAATCTTGAGGTGGAGAAAATTGCCTTGAGTAACTGATATCTAAGCCAAGATCTGAAAAATTAGAAGTTAGTTAAAGAGGGAATAGCATGTGCAAAGGCCCACAGGTGAGAGAGCATGAACTGGAGTTCTTGATAGGAGATGGCAGATTGGGCTAGAGAAGCAAATCAGATCCTTTTAGTAAAGTTTTTTTTAAAGCATTTTGTAGTTGAAATGTGTAACATGTGATCTCTCAGGAACCAGTCTTGTTCTCTAGTCCTCTAATAAGCCACATGAAGTTAAGATAAAATTTGTAGGACTTTCAGGCTCCAAGAATGAGGGGGAAGGAGAAGTCATTAAGAGTTTCAGAGGAAGTAATGGCAATAAAAAAGTTAGCTTTCTCTTTACATGAACACTATCCCCACAGTTTCCTCCACTCTCTCCTCTATATCCTGCCATTTCCTTTGGTTACCATTTCTGAAGTGTAAAAAGCAAGGAAAAGATGTTACCATTGTTTTCTACTTAAAGGCACGCAACTCTTGCCTCTTGTTTGAAAATGTGGGTTTAACAGGGAAATGAATGATTATAAGGCTTTTAAAGTGGACCCTGATAGAACCTGAGGCAAATTTTCAGATTAATTAGTTACTTGTGGTTAAGATTACAAAATAAACACTGAGTGCATAATTTTAGAACAAATCATTAGTATGTATAGTGTATTTTAGAGCTGAAAGGAACCTTAGTGCTGTGTTATGAAGTCATATTAGTAGTTGGATCAGCACTGTTTTTAAATGAAATTTAGTAGAATAGGAAAGAAAATATCAATGCTTTATATGTATTTAGGAAAGTATTGTTTTATGAGTGTATGTGTGTCATTCCTGGGGCTTAGTAGGTGGTGCTAGTGGTAAAGAACCCACCTGCCAGTGCAGAAGACTTAAGAGATGCGGGTTTGATCTTTGGGTGGGGAAGATCCCTTGGAGGAGTGCATGGCTACCCACTTCAGTGTTCTTGCCTGGAGAATCCCATGGACAGAGGAACCTGGCAGGCTACAGTCAATAGGGTCACAAAGCTTCAGACATGACTGAAGTAACTTAGCACACATGCATGCATGATCTCATAGCTTTGTCAGTTCATCCATTGATGGACACTTAGGTTGTTTCCATGTCTTGGCTATTGTAAGTGATGCTACTATGAACATGGGGGTGCAGATATTTTTAGAGTTAGTGTTTACATTTCCTTTGTATATATTCCCAGAAATGGAATTGCTAGATCATATGGGAGTTCTTTTTTTTTCTTTTAAGCCGAGCCATGCACACACATATATATTCCCACTTGTATGTGGTTACAGTGATGTATTGGGAAATGTGTTTTTCACACAGGATTATGCCCTAGAGCTGTGCTGTATAGTGTGTTAGTTGCTAGCTTCATGTGGCTGTTTAAATTAAAAATCTAATTCCTCAGTTGCATTAGTTACATTTTAAAGACTGAGTAGCCATATAGATATGGAATGTTTCCATTATTGTAGAAATTTCTATTGAATGGTACTACTATAGAAAAGATCATATCCAGGCCTTCTAATTTTGCAGATGAGGAGACTAAGTTCTAGTATAGATAAATGACAGCCATTAAGGCCATTCATTTGTTTATTGCCTTTTGTGTGTTAGATATTTATATAAGGGTAATTAAGACTGTGACAGACACTAATCACACAGTGAATGTATGTTGAGTCATAAAGATACTTATCTAATAATTGTTTAGTCACTGAGTTGTTTCCAACTCTTTCAGTCCCATGGACTGTAGCCCACGAAGCTCCTCTGTCCATGGAATTCTCCAGGCAAGAATACTGGAGTGGGTTGCCATTTCCTTTACCAGGGGATCTTTCTGACCCAGGGATTGAACCTGCATCTCCTGCTTGGCAGGCAGATTCTTTACCACTGAGCCACCTGGGGAACCCATAATCTAATTATTATACTAGACCACTATTCATAGAGGGAAATGCTTAAAAGTTTTTTCTTAAAATGGGAACATTTCATATGATAAGACCTAAATTATAGTGATTATTATACACTTGCCTCTCTACTATACTAATTAATATTAAAGAACTTAAGAATTTTGAATGATGGAATTTTATATTTATTTCATTAATATTGATATGTTAGAAATTGCATCATATACTTAATCGATAGTGCCTTTTTTCTGTTTAACGAGTCCTTGACTCTCGATCCTGACACTGATACTTTCTTCATTTTTAAAAAATAGTTTTTTATTGAAGTATAGTTGATTTACAATGTTGTGTTAGTTTCTGCTGTACAACAAAGTGAATCAGTTATACATATACATATATCTATTATTTTTAGATTCTATTCCCATATAGGTCATTACAATATTGAGTAGAGTTCCCTGTACTATATAATAGGTTATTAGTTGTCTATTTTATTTTTTTAAGCTTTTTATTTTATATTGGAGTATAGCTGATTAACAGTGTTGTGATAGTTTCAAGTGGACAGCAAAGGGATTCAGCCATGCATATATGTATCCATTCTTCCCCAAATTCCCTTCCTATCCGGGATGTCATATAACATTGAGCAGAGTTCCCTGTGCTATACAGTAGGTCCTTGTTGGTTATCCATTTTAAATATAGCAGTTTGTACATGTCAGTCCCAATCTCCCAGTTTATGCCTACCTCCTTCTCCCCTAGTAACCATAAGTTCGCTTTCTACATCTGTGACTCTATTTCCTTTTCGTAAATAGGTTCATTTGTATCATTTTTTTAGATTCCACATATAAGCAGTATCACGTGGTATTTGTCTTTCTCTGACTTCCTTCACTCCGTATGACAGTGTCTAGGTCTAATCCATGTTGCTGCAAATGGCATTATTTTGTGCTTTTTTATGGATGAGTAATAGTCCCTTGTATATATGTACCACATCTTCTTTATTCATTCCTTTGTTGATGGACCTTTAGGTTGCTTCCATGCCCTGGCTATTGTAAATAGTGCTGCAATGAATATTGGGGTACATGTATCTTTTTGAATTATGTTTTTTCCTGAATATTTGCCCAGGAGCAGGATTGAAGGGTTATATAGTAGCTCTGTTTTTAGTTAAGGAACCTCCATACTGTTCTCCACAGCAGCTGTTAACATTTACATTCCCAGTTAATTTAATTAATTTTAATTAGTTAATTAAAATTAATTAATTTTTGGTTGAGCTGGGTCTTTGTTGCTGTGTGCAGGCTTTCTCTAGTTGTGGCGAGTGGGGGCTACTCTTTGTTGCAGTGGCTTCTCATTGCAGTGGCTTCTCTTGCTGCAGAGCACAGACTCTACATGCAAGGGCCTCAGTAGTTGTGGCGTGTGGACTCAGTAGTTGTGGCTCGTGGACCCCAGAGCATACAGGCTTCAGTAGTTGTGGTGCTGGCTTGCAGGCTCTAGTGTGTTGGCTCAGTAGTTGTGGTGCATGGGCTTGGTTGCTCCACTGCATGTGGAATCTTCCCATACAAGGAATTGAACTCGTGTCTCCTGCATTGGCAGGCAGACTCCCATCCACTGTACCACAAGGGAAGTCCTCTCCAGCATTTATTGTTTGTAGATCTTTTGATAATGGCCATTCTGACTGATGTGAGGTGATACCTCATTGTAGTTTTGATTCTCATTTCTCTAATAATTAGTGATGTTGAATATTTTTTCATGTGCCTCTTGGCCATCTGTATGTCTTCTTTGGAGAAATGTCTGTTTAGGTCTTCCACCCATATTTTCATTGTTTTTTTTTTTTTTTTCTCTTGAGCTGCATGAGCTGTTTGTATATTTTGGGGATTAATTCCTTGTCTGTCACATCTCATTCTGTGTTTTGTTCATGGTTTCTGCTCCTGTGCAAAAAGCTTTTAACTAGGTCCTGTTTGTTAATTTTTATTTTCATTACTCTAGGAAGTGTATCAAAAAAGATCTTGCTGTGATTTATGTCAGAGTGTTCTGGCTATCTTATCCTCTAAGATAAGAGTTTTAGAGGGTCTGGCCTTACATTTAGGTATTTAATCCATTTTGAGTTTATTATTATTTATTTGAGTTTATTTATTAAGAAAAAATTTTTTCTTAAAATGGAAAGATTTCATATGATAAGACCTAAATTATAATGATTATTATACAGTTGCCTCTCTATTATACTAATTCATATTAAAAAGACTTAAGTTTTGAAAGAATTTTTGATTTATTTCATTAATATTGATGTGGTAGAAACTGAGGCATCATATACGTAATCCATAGTGCTTTTTTAATCTATGTTAAATGAGTTCTTAACTCTTGATCCTGACACTGATAATGTACTTTCTTCATTTTTTTAAAAACATCTTTATTGGGATTAGTTCACATATCTAAAAGTCACCCACTTAAAGTGTACAATTCAATGGGTTTATTATATTCAATGGGTTTTAGTATATTCAGCAATACATACCACCATCACCACAGTCAGTTTTACATTTTCATTACCTCAGAAAGAAACCTTTTGGCTATCACCCTCATTCCCCCTTCCCCACCAGACCTACACAACATTAATCTATGTTCAGTCTCTATAGACTTGTCCATTCTGGACATTTCACATAAATGGAATCTTTTAATATTTGGTCTTGAGACTGGCTTCTTAGCATTGTTTTCAAGGTTCATCCATGCTATGGCATGCATTAAATACTTCATTTCTTTTTATAGCTGAATAATATTTGATGGTATGGATGTAAGATTATTCATTCATCAATTGATAGTCATTCAGGTTGTTTCCATCTTTTGTCTGTTATGAATAATGGTGCTTAATATTTATATACAAGTTTTATATGGACATAATATTTTCATTTCTCTTGGGTGTACACATAAGAGTAGATTTGTAGGGTCATATGGTAATTCTATGTTTAATTCTTTATAAAGCTGCCAAACTGGTTTTCAGAGTGACTACAGGATTTTACATCAGAAGTGTCTGAGGGTACCAATTTTTCTATATCCTAGCTATTAGTTGTTATCTGACTTTTTTGGTCTAGCCATTTTGGTGGGTGTGAAGTCATGTCTCCTTGTGGTTTTGATTTGTGTTTCTTTGATAACTAAAGATGTTGAGCAACTATCCATGTGCTTATTGGCCATTTGTATGTATTCTTTGGAGAAATGGCAATTCAGGTCCTTTACCCAATGTTTAATTGGATTATTGTTCTTTTTACTATTGAGATATGAGAGTCCTTATTCTATATTCAAATCCCTTATCAGATATATGATTTGCAAATGTTTTCTCTCATTGTGTAGATTGTCTCTTTCTTCCTTGATAGTGTACTTTGAAGCACAGAAGTTTTTCATTTTGTTGAAGTCAAATTTATCTATTTTTTTTCTTTTATTGTTCATACTTTTTGTGTTATAGCTAAAAATCCATTGCCAAATCTGAGGTAATGGAGATTTACCTTTAGGTTTTCTTCTAAGTATTTTATAACTTAATTCTAGGAGAAGGCAATGGCACCCCACTCCAGTACTCTTGCCTGGAAAATCCCATGGATGAAGGACCCTGGTAGGCTGTAGTCCACGGGGTCGCTAAGAGTGGGACACGACTGAGTGACTTCACTTTCACTTTTCACTTTCATGCACCAGAGAAGGAAATGGCAACCCAGTCCAGTGTTCTTGCCTGGAGAATCCTAGGGACAGGTGAGCCTGGTGGGCTTCCGTCTATGGGGTCGCACAGAGTCGGACACGACTGAAGTGACTTAGCAGCAGCAGCAGCAGCAGTGACTTATAGAAACATTACTTTTGCATAGTTCTGGTTCCTTCCCCCACTTTGTTGCTTTACTTCTCTATATATTACATCTATAAATGTTACAGTCCTAACAATATATTGTGAGAATTATGACTTTATATAATTTTATGACTTTTAAAGAAGTTGAGATAAGAAAGGAGGGTAAATAAATATTTATGGCGTTTGTTATTTTAACCTTCATATTTATCATTTCTGGTTCCTTTCATTTGTTCTCTTGTGTTTGAGTTATCTGGATTCATTCCTTAGCCCAATACAGCTATGCTGCCACCCATTTCCTTTGTGCTGTTATTGGCAAGCGTATTGCATGTCTCTATGTTATAATCTCAAAGGCAATGGCACCCCACTCCAGTACTCTTGCCTGGAAAATCCATGGACAGGGGAGCCTGGTAGGCTGCAGTCCATGGGGTCGCTAAGAGTCTGACACGACTGAGTGACTTCACTTTCACTTTTCTCTTTCATGCATTGGAGAAGGAAATGGCAACCCACTCCAGTATTGTTGCCTGGAGAATCCCAGGGACGGCAGAGCCTGGTGGGCTGCCGTCTATGGGGTCGCACAGAGTCGGACGCGACTGAAGTGACTTAGCATAGCATAACGTACATTATATAAATATTTTTATATGATTGATTTTTAAATCAGTACAAAGAAGAAAATAGAAAAAATGTACATTTATATAGTGTAATGATACAATGAGCCATGCCATGTAAGGCCAGCCAAGATGGACGGGGCATGGTGGAGAGTGCTGACAAAATGTGGTCCACTGGATAAGGGAATGGCAAACCATTTCAGTATTTGAGAACTCACGAACGGTATGAAAAGGCAAAAAGATAGGACACTGAAAGATGAACTCCCCAGGTCAGTAAGTGCCGAATATGCTACTGGAGATCAGTGGAGAACTAACTACAGAAAGAATGAAGAGACAGAGCCAAAGCAAAAACAACACCCAGTTGTGGATGTGACTGGTGATGGAAGCAGGGTCCGATGCTGCAAAGAGCAGTATTGTATAGGAACCTGGAATGTTAGGTCCATGAATCAAGGCAAATTGGAAGTGATCAAACAGATGGCAAGAGTGAACATCCACATTCTAGGAATCAGTGAACTAAGATGGACTGGAATGGGTGGATTTAACTCAGATAACCATTATATCTACTACAGTGGGCAAGAATCCCTTAGAAGAAATGGAGTAGCCATCATAGTCAACAAAGAGTCCAAAATGCAGTACTTGGCTGCAATCTCAAAAATGACAGAATGATCTCTGTTTGTTTCCAAGGCAAACCATTCAATAACATGGTTATCCAAGTCTGTGCCCCTACCAGTAATGCTGAAGAAGCTGAAGTTGAATGGTTCTGTGAAGACCTACAAGACCTTCTAGAACTAACACCCCCCAAAAGATGTCCTTTTCATTATAGTGGACTGGAATGCAAAAGTAGGAAGTCAAGAAACACCTGGAGTAACAGGCAAATTTGGCCTTGGAATACAGAATGAAGCAGAGCAAAGGCTAATAGAGTTTTGCCAATACAGTGCATAGCAAACACCCTCTTCCAACAACACAAGAGAAGACTACATACGGACATCACCAGATGTTCAACACCTAAATCACACTGATTATATTCTTTGCAGCCAAAGATGGAGAAGCTCTATACAGTCAGCAAAAACAAGAACGGGAGCTAACTGTGACTCAGATCATGAACTGCTTATTGCCAAATTCAGACTGAAGAAAGTGGGGAAAACCACTAGACCATTCAGGTATGACCTAAATCAAATCCCTTATGATTATACAGTGGAAGTGAGAAATAGATTTAAGGGACTAGATCTGATAGATAGACTGCCTGATGAACTATGAACGGAGGTTTGTGACACTGTACAGGACACAGGGATCAAGACCATCCCCAAGAAAAAGAAATGCTAAAAGCAAAATGGCTGTCTGAGGAGGCCTTACAAATAGCTGTGAAAAGAAGAGAAGCGAAAAGCAAAGGAGAAAAGGAAAGATATACCCATTTCAATGCAGAGTTCCAAAGAATAGCAAGGAAAGACAAAAAAGCCTTCCTCAGTGATCAATGCAAAGAAATAGAGGAAAACAATAGAATGGGAAAGACTGGAGATCTCTTCAAGAAAATTAGAGATACCAAGAGAACATTTCATGCAGAGTTGGGCTCAATAAAGGACAGAAATGGTATGGACCTAACAGAAGTAGAAGATATTAAGAAGAGGTGGCAAGAAAACAGAAGAACTGTACAAAAAAGGTCTTCATGACCAAGATAATCATGATGGTGTGATCACTCACCTAGAGCCAGACATCCTGGAATGTGAAGTCAGGTGGGCCTTAGGAAGCATCACTACAAACAAAGCTAGTGGAGGTGATGGAATTCCAGTTGATCTATTTCAAATCCTGAAAGATGATGCTGTGAAAGTGCTGCACTCAATATGCCAGCAAATTTGGAAAACTCAGCAGTGCCCACAGGACTGGAAAAAGTCAGTTTTCATTCCAATCCCAAAGAAAAGCAATGCAAAAGAATGCTCAAACTACTGAACAATTGCACTCATCTCACACACTAGTAAAATAATGCTCAAAATTCTCCAAGCCAGGCTTCAACAATATGTGAACCGTGAACTTCCAGATGTTCAAGCTGGTTTTAGAAAAGGCAGAGGAACCAGAGATCAAATTGCCAACATCCACTGGATCATTGAAAAAGCAAGAAAGTCCCAGAAAAACATCTATTTCTGCTTTATTGACTATGCCAAAGCCTTTGACTGTGTGAATCACAAGAAACTGTGGAAAATTCTGAAAGAGATGGGCATACCAGACCACCTGACCTGCCTCTTGAGAAACCTATATGCAGGTCAGGAAGCAACAGTTAGAACTGGACATGGAACAACAGACTGGTTCCAAATAGGAAAAGGAGTACGTCAAGGCTGTATCAGAGAAGGCAATGGCACCCACTCCAGTACTCTTGCCTGGAAAATCCCATGGGCGGAGGAGCCTGGTAGGCTGCAGTCCATGGGGTTGCAAAGAGTTGGACACGACTGAGCAATTTCACTTTTCACTTTCATGCATTGGAGAAGACAATGGCAACCCACTCCAGTGTTCTTGCCTGGAGAGTCCCAGGGAAGGGGGAGCCTGGTGGGCTGCCATCTATGAGGTCACACAGAGTCAGACACAACTGAAGTGACTTAGCAGCAGCAAGGCTGTATATTGTCACACCCTGTTTATTTAACTTATATGCAGAATACATCATGCAAAACGCTTGGTTGGAGGAAGCACAAGCTGGAAACAGGATTGCCAGGAGAAATATCAGTAACCTCAGATATGCAGATGATACCACTCTTATGGCAGAAAGTGAAGAACTAAAGAGCCTCTTGATGAAAGTGAAAGAGGAGAGTGAAAAAGTTGTCTTAAAGCTCAACACTCAGAAAACTAAGATCATGGCATCCAGTCCCATCACTTCTTGGGAAATAGATGGGGAAACACTGGCTGACTTTATTTTTCGAGGCTCCAAAATCACTGCAAATGTTGACTACAGCCATGAAATTAAAAGATGCTTACTCCTTGGAAGGAAAGTTATGACCAACCTATACAGCATATTAAACAGCGGAGACATTACTTTGCCAACAAAGGTCCGTCTAGTCAAGGCTATGGTTTTTCCAGTGGTCATGTATGGATGTGAGAATTGGACTATAAAGAAAGCTGAGCACAGAAGAATTGATGCTTTTGAACTGTGGTGTTGGAGAAGACTCTTAAGAGTCCCTTGGACTGAAAGGAGATCCAACCATTCCATCCTAAAGGAGATCAGTCCTGGGTATTCATTGGAAGGACTGATATTGAGGCTGAAACTCCAATACTTTGGCCACCTGATGTAAAGAACTGGCTCATTTGAAAAGACCCTGATGCTGCGAAAGATTGAGGGCAGGAGGAGAAGGGGACAACAGAGGATAAGATGGTTGGATGGCATCACTGACTCAATGGACATGAGTTTGAGTAAACTCTGGGAATTGCTGATGGACAGGGACTCCTGGTATGCTGCAGTTCATGGGGTCACAAAGAGTTGGACTCAACTGAGCAACTGTATTGAACTGAACTTTCAGGATTTTCCCCCTTTTTTTGACTTTCATTATTTTTACTGTAATGTGTCTATGGATCTCTTTGCAGGTTTCTGTTGACTAAAAAAGATGCAGTCATGGGAATTGCCAGTTAAGTTTTATTTGGGGCAAAATGAGGACTGCAGATGGCGAGTCAGCACCTCAGATAGCTCTGAGAGACTTCTTGAGTGAGGCAGAGAGGGAAGGTAAATATATAAGATTTTTCTGAAGAGGGAATTCAGTGCAATCATGCACTCATTTTGCAAAAGGTTTTCTGCTAGTCACGAGGAGCTGATGTCATCATGAAGGGATTTAGAGCTTTTCTAGATATGAGGAGATGCAAAGATTGGGGTCTTGAAACCAGTTCCTGAAAATATCTGTCTATAGAAACTTGTTCCACCAATTTTCCTGGAGGACAGCGTGCCTCACTCTCCACCCTGAATTCTCTTCAGGGAGTGTCAGAGGTCAGAAGCTGCAGCAGCACAGGTGGATGGCAAATGTCCTTCTTGTTGTTCAGTTGATGGTGAATGCACTTGGCAAGTGCCAATTTGTAGTTGACAGGCAAATGCTAATTTGTGGTTGACAAGGCCTCCTGATGGTAATAAATTTGACCATACTTTGGGAGGCATTTCATGGCCATTTTGTCCCACATTGCTAGCAAGGCTCATTCCTAGTTCTTGAGAAGATACTCAATGTGATATTACTGGACCAGGTTTTAATAGTCAAAGATCTCTGGACACCTGTCTTCTAGTTATGATTCAGGAAAATATTCCCTCTCATTACATCCTCCCATATCTAAAGCTACACTGTTACAGTCATTGATCACATATTGGGCTAAACATTTGATCGACTGCCTCAAGTCTAGTCATCATCATTTTTGTTAGAGGCTCAATTATACACTTGGTAATACAAGAGTCAGTATATATATTATCTTGTAAAACAGGCAAGATACAAATAATATAATTAATAACATTAATGGAATTATAAGGAAATGTTTCAGTCATGAGCCTCCCACACCAAACAAGTTTTTTTTAAAAGATGATCAAGACTAGGGAAAGGGTCACTCAAGGCAGAGATCTGGTTTTTCATGTGGTTCATCAAATGTGTTACATTTGAATCCTAGAGGATTCATCAGGTATGAAAACACAGCATTCAGTTTGAATTATGGCACAGGTGCCTCCCTAAGATGCTGTAAGGATGTCAAGGGCCATGCAGTTTTGTAGCATTGCCTTCCTTATCATAGAGACCTCAGAGTTCAGTAGGCTAATAGCCTGGTTACTATTGTTTAAAGCTTGTTGAGTGAAAGTTGTTAAGGCTTCAGTGTGGTCAATTACATTTTCCAGTCCTATTGAAGGCACAAAAAATAGCTGCTAAATGGTCATACCGATAGAATACAGATCTCTTGACTCATCAGACTCGTATCAGTGGTAGATTATCTGGGGTTACCTCTAATTTGTTTTGTATATAACCTTGAGTTCAGGGAAATCCCAAACTACACCTTCCTATCTATCCCAGTAGAAGCCAAGGCCATAAATTAGTACCACAATCCACCAAGTTCCATTAGATGCAATCCAGTGAATCCCTGATCGCCTGACCTTGTCAGTTCCATACCCATCACTGTCTCTAAGGTAATAAGGCACCAGCCTAGTTTCATAATGTTACTAACTTGATCAATCTTAGTATGATTTCATTGTTTCCAACATAGGAGAGCTTTTAAACTTAAATGACCATTGCCTGGTGTTAACTATGTGGATTTATCCTATAATTGTGAGTGTTTTCCTTTTAGTAGGTGAGAAGTTACAGTTTTTGATTGAGACTTAGCTTGTTGCTCTGATTGACTTTGACTGACCCTAAGAGAAAACTTAAATCTATGGCCAGGGTCAGAGCAGATATTATTAATTGGCCAGGTGACAGGATGCTGTCTAGTAATATCATAAGTAGACAGAACAGGGTTGAACTGTCTTCTAAAATAAATTTCCTAGGGGCAGTCCAGTCAGAGCTTTGAAGGGGGGAAATCCACCAAGGTAACCCAGAAGTACTAGACATATGTAATTGGCCATAAACCCAGTAATTGGATTGAGTTTTAAAACTAGCATAGTCTTATGTCCAAGAGAAGGTAATGGCATCCCACTCCAGTACTCTTGCCTGGAAAATCCCATGAATGGAGGAGCCTGGTAGGCTGCAGCCCATGGGGTCGCTAAGAGTCGGACACGACTGAGCGACTTCACTTTCACTTTTCACTTTCCTGCATTGAGGAAGGAAATGGCAACCCACTCCAGTGTTTTTGCCTGGAGAATCCCAGGGATGGGGGAGCCTGGTGGGCTGCCGTCTATGGGGTCACACAGAGTCAGACACGACTGAAGCGACTTAGCAGCAGCAGCAGCAGTCTCATGTCCATGATAGAAAATATTTGATTTATAAGCAAAGGTCCAAGAAGTCAAGAAAACATTATAAATGATCATATGAATCAAGGCCAGCATTTTGGGCAAGCTCTCTACTTCTGATGTTGTTGTCTTCTCGTCCTGGTGTGAGTGTAGCTCCTCCTCTATTCAAGTGTGATTTTAAAGTGAGTTTGAGATCAGCAGTCCTCTTCTACAGTCCAGTTTTGTGTCTGGGCCCTTTTTAAGTGTGAAATATGAACCCAAGAATCCGTTTCCCTTCAGTTTCACTGTGCATGAGGTAGTTAAGAATACTTGATAAAAAATCTTTCCATCCGGGTTGGAGACAGTCCCTTAAATTATGTCATTTTCTAGTCCTAGTTGCAGGTTGTGAGGCATTTGGTCTTCATCCAAAGATAGATTGCTGAGATAAACTTCAAAAACAAACTTAGGATGTCCTTTAATAAGTCAATTAAGTTTTATGTTAATATACCATAACAGCAAAGAACTATCCAGGAAATGAGTCTTAGCAGATACAGACCTCCATTAATTGGAATTTAATGTTAATTGAAACAGCTTTTTCTACCTAAAATTATCATTGTTTTTACCAGATATAACCAAATTAAAACTAGTTTGTTTGTGAAATAAATCTGGGTTCAGTAAACTTTGCCTAATGATTTTATAACCATAATTGATCACAGACTTCCTTTTTTTGCTTTGCTAAAACTTTTATAGTCTGTGGATACCTTATCTTTGACAAAGGAGGCAAAAATATACAATGAAGAAAAGACAGTCTCTTTAACAAGTGGTGCTGGGAAAACTGGTCAACCATGTGTAAAAGAATGAAACTAGAACACTTTCTAACGCCATACACAAAAACAAACTCAAAATGGATTAAAGATCTAAATGTAGGAACAGAAACTATAAAACTCTTAGAGGGAAACATAGGCAGAACACTCCCTGACATAAATCACAGCAAGATCCTCTATAACTCTCCTCCATGAGTAATGGAAGTAAAAGCAAAAATAAACAAATGGGACCTAATTAAACTTAAAAGCTTTTACACAACAAAGGAAACTATAAGCAAGATGAAAAGGTAGCCTTATAGGATGGGACAAGATAATAGCAAATGAAGCAACTGACAAAGACTTAGTATCCAAAATATTCAGGCAGCTCATGCAGCTCAATACCAGAAAAAAGAACAGCCCAATCAAAAAGTGTGCCAAAGAAGGAAACAAACGTTCCTCCAAAAAAGACATACAGATGGCTAATAAACACATGAGAAGATGCTCAACAACACTCATTGTTAGAGAAATGCAAATCAAACCACAATGAAGTATCATCTCATGCTGATCAGAATGGCTGCCATCAAAAAGTCTACAAACAATAAATGCTGGAGAGGGTGTGGAGGAAAGGAAACTCTCTACACTGCTGGTGGGAATGCAAACTGGTACTGCCACAAGGGAGTACAGTGTGGAGATTCTTTAAAAAACTGGAAATAGAACTGCCATACAACATAGCAATCCCACTGCTGAGCATACATGCCGAGAAAACCAGAATTGAAAGAGACACACGTACTCCAATGTTCATTGCAGTACTGTTTACAATAGCTAGGACGTGGAAGCAACCTAGATGTCCACTGGCCAACAAATGGATAAAGACGTTGTGGTACATATACACAATGGAATATTACTCAGCTATAAAAAGAAACGCATTTGAGTCTGTTCTAATGAGGTGGATGAAACGAGCCTATTATACAGTCAGAAAGAGAAACACCAATATAGTATATTAATGCATATATATGGAATTAGAAAAATGGTAATGATGATCCTATATGCAAGGCAGCAAAAGAGACAGATGTAAAGAACAGACTTTTGGACTCTGTGGGAGAAGGCGAGGGTGGGATGATTCTAGAGAGTAGCTTGAAACATGTATTACCATATGTAAAATAGATGACCAGTGCAAGCATGAAGCAGGGCACTCAAAGCTGGTGCTCTGGGACAACCCAGAGGGATGGGGTGGGGAGGGAGATGGGAGGGGCGTTCAGGATGGGGGGACACATATGCACCCATGGTTGATTCATGTTGGTCGATGATGGTAAAAACCATCACAATATTGTAAAGTAATTATCCTCCAATTAAAATAAATTAATTAAGAAAAAGAATCTCAGACTGAACTTGTTTTTTTTTTTTTTTTTTTTTAAATCCTCTCAGGGCTAGGAAAGTCACACCAAAGGCTTATCACAGATTTTGCTTGACAGATCTAGGTGAATTCCTCCCTTCTCAAGGTCTCCAAAGTTTCTTGAGCTTTCTGTACCTGTTAGTGAGATAGCCTTCCTAAGTTATCTGATAAAGGTACAGGAAACCTAAGAGTTTCCAATCTCTGGAGGGATCAGATAGAGAGAAAATATAGTGTTTCAATTTTGCTTACAAAAATATCATTTTACCAAATTGCTGTAAGTCATAATCAGTTTGAGGGGAAGGTTTCCTTATACCTGGAAAACACAGATTCAAATCAGTAACTTTTCAGGTAGAAGCCATAAAAGTTATAAGCATATTCACCAGTTCATTCAGTCCTTTTGTTAATCTTTGTGAAGCCATCAGGTTTCCCTTGAGAATCCTTTAATGCCTTACCCAGTTCAGAAACTTGAATTTATCCAAAAGTCCTTTCTGTAAATCTTCTTGAAAAGGAAGCAGTATTTTGAAAGTTGGTTAGTGCTGTGACAAAACTTTAAGATATAACTAGAATTATGACTGATAATATTTTACCAGGACATATCAGAATTTTAGGAACTCCATATAATTTCTAGGATATCAGTAACATTTACTGTCTAATATAACCTGAGATTTACTACTCATTTGACAATACTTCCCATGTAATTCAACATACCAAATGAACCTAATTGGTTTAATCTCTCTGGGATGTTTCAGGGGCCCTCTGAAACATCCCAAAGTTAGCTAGAATTCAAAAGTGCTTCATTAGAATTTGATTTAGGAAGTTTTGTCAATAAATATCCAAAGCGTTTAGAACACTCAGTCAGATAGGATCATAGGTCATTCTGAAACAATAGCTATTCACTTAGCCAACGTAACAATAAAGGATTGCAAAAGTAAATACAGAACAGATCATTTAAGAGGAAAAGAAATGTAAATCTATTATCAAAGGCAGTTCACCATCTGAAGAAAGTGTGTACTCTTATTAACAGGTAGAAAACCCAAATTCAAGTTTTTATACCAGCTTACTTTTAAATTCATTTAAAAGCAAACTTAATTACATTTATTTTTTCAGAGTTTTAAATTTTCGTTTATTTTTTAAAACAACAGAGGTCAACCACAGATGTGGACCTCCAGCAATAAAAACAGGATTTCAAGTGCCAGGTACTCAGCATATTAGGTGTCCTACATAAGTCACAGGATAATAGTTCTAAATATCTATAATGTGATCCAAAACCCTAAAAACAGCTGGCACAAAACCATTATGAATAACTTCCTCTCTGGATATAAATTTTAAAAAATATTATTACAGTATCATAGCCCCAACTAACAACAACTGGGGTATATATTACCGTGTCTTGTGAAATTAGGTGTATTTATTCTCTTGATCAGTAGCAAATGCTATTAAACTTAATACTGACCATGCACGGAACTCTTTTCTCAGGGTCCACTTTCCACAAAAATTATTACTTTCTGTACCCATTACTCCATTAGTTTGCTTTCCCCTCCTGAAACAGCCAAGTGTAAGTCACACCTACTTCCTTTTCCCTTCATAAATGCAATTCCATTCCTCATGCCATACTGAAAAGACACATCCTACTTTCCTTAAGCAACCATGAATTGTCATTTATATTAGCATTCTGTAGATTGGTGAACATAAATACCAGTGATAATTTCTTTTTTAAAACATTTATTTAATTGGAGGATAATTGCTTTACAATATTGTAAAGCATAGGTTTTTGTCATACATCAATATGGTTGATGTTGGTACCAACTTTCTAGATTCTGTATATATGCATTAACATATGGTATCTGTCTTTCTCTTACTTCACTCTATAACAGGCTCTAGGTTCATCCACCTCATTAGAGCTGACTCAAATGCATTCCCTTTTATAGCTGAGTAATATTCCATTGTGTATAGGTATAAAAACTTTCTTATCTATTCATTGCCTGATGGACATCTAGGTTGCTTCCATGTCCTAGCTATTGATAGAGCTGCAATAAACTTTGGGGTGCATGTGTCTTTTTCAGTTGTGGTTTCCTCAGGTTATATGCCCAGTAGTGGGATTTCTGGGTCATAAGATTTTTTTTCTTCCTAGTGTTTTAAGGAATCTCCATACTGTTCTCCATAGTGGCTATATCAATTTGCATTCTCACCAACAGTGCTAAAGGGTTCCCTTTTCTCCACACCCTCTCCAGAATTTATTGTTTGTAGACTTTTTGATGATGACCATTCTTACCAGTGTGAGATGATACCTCATTGTGGTTTTGATTTCCATTTCTCTAATAAGTAATTTTGAGCATCTTTTCATGTGATTATTAGCCATCTGGATGTCGTCTTTAGTGAAATGTCTGTTTAGGTCTTCTGGCCCCTTTTTGATTGGGTTCTTTGCTGCTGCTGCTGCTAAGTTGCTTCAGTCATGTCCAACTCTGCGACCCCGTAGACGGCAGCCCACCAGGCTCCGCCGTCCTTGGGATTCTCCAGGCAAGAACACTGGAGTGGGTTGCCATTTCCTTCTCCAGTGCATGAAAGTGAAAAGTGAAAGTGAAGTCGCTCAGTCGTGTCCGACTCTTAGCGACCCCATGGACTGCAGCCCACCAGGTTCCTCTGTCCATGGGATTTTCCAGGCAAGAGTACTGGAGTGGGGTGCCATCGCCTTCTCCGGATTGGGTTCTTTACTTTACTGGTATTGAGCTGCATGAGCTGCTTGAATATTTTGGAGATTAATTCTCAGTTGTGCTCTGGAGAGGGAGGGACACTGCAGACACCACTGGCGTATGTGTGGAGCACTCGCAGTGACTGAAGCACATGGGCGTTGCCACAGCCCAAGGTGAGCATGCACCTCCCAGTGAAAAGCCACTTGGGCTCCCGGGTGAGCTGCAAGGGCATAGTCCCAGGTGGACCATGTGTCTCCTCAGAGGAGCTGATCTTAGGTTGTGACACTCCTGACTCCTGGTAGATCTGAGCTGTCCAAGATCCCGGGAAGACATGGGTAGCAACTAGCGATCTGCTTACAGCTTGGTGGCAGATGCCATCTCTGGGGCTGAGATTGCAGCCACCCCTTGCCTTCTGCCTCTGGCTGTTGTGCGCCTGCCTCTCTGCCTCTGAGGCCGTAAATGGCAGCCAGCTTTCCCCACTTCAGTATTCACTAGGGTGCGATCCTTTGTTCTGTGAGCGTGCCAGGAGTCAGAGTGTGGTGTTAGAGCCTTCCTTTGGTAATGGTCCTTTGTTTCTCTGGTGATCCCACGGTTTTCCCCTTTCTGTCTGTGGTATGTCACATTAGCCCCCTCTGACTGTTCTCATGGCATTCAACCCTGGTCCTTTCCCTGAGGACCGACAATGCAGCCCACGCCTCCATACGCAGACCCCACTTGATATGGGTGGACATGAGTGTGTGAGTCACTTCTCAACTGTTAATTGCCATTTGGCACAATTTCTGTGGTGAAGTTTCTCAGTTATGCTTCTCTCTGTGGTTCCTAAGTTCCCCACTGACCCTGCCTGTGAAAGGGTTTCCTATTGTTTGGAAACTTCTCCTTCATGACTCCCTCCCCAGGATGGACCTCTGTCCTGAAATCCTTTGTCTCCCTTTCTGTCTTCATCCTTTGCCCTACCTCATTCTGAGGAGATTGGTTTGCCTTTCTGGGATCCTCTGCCAGCATTTAGAAGTTGTCCTGTGGGAGTTGCTGCACTTGCAATGATCTTTTGATGTGTTTGTGGGGGAAAAAGTGTTCTCCCTGACCTATTCCTCTGCCATCTTGGGACTGCCCTGCCAGTGATAATTTCTAAAAACAACAACAACAACAACAACAAAAAACTCATTTGCTTTCTTATAGGAAACGTCTCAGGATGGCACCAAACATTATTCATTAATAGTCCAAAATCTCTTTAGTTTCTCTGTAAGAGGAAATTCGTTTTCAGTAGTCACTGTTTCAGAATCTTATTTTGTTTGGAAATAACCTAGCTATTCAATAAACTTTCATCACTTAGTTTAGCACACCACTAGAAATTGAGGCTACCAAAATCTGGACAGAGTATTTTAGACAAACATTCCTAAAGTGTAATTATTCTTAATAGAGTTTATCTCAAAGCTCTTATATCATTTACATTTTCTTTCCTTAAAAGTTTCTTCACTTGAGTTACTTTCCTTGCTGATATATTTGTATATTAAACCTAGGCACAATGAAAATACTGTGCTTAAAAATGTTAATAATTCTTAGACCTGTCTATATTAGTTAGATCAGCAAATAAACATTAATAAGTTATTCATTTAATACTGAATATTTCCCAGTTCACGTGAATCTAAAACTCATTTACGTTGTTTTCTCTTGTATTTAGAATTGTTTGGTTTGTAACTGCTTACTTTTCTTTAGGCCAATAAGATTATTAGAACTCATTTACAAATTAACCTCAGCAATATTATCCAAAGACAAAAACACATACTGAGACATACACATATCCTGGCAGGCACACTGCAAGATCGAGCTTCATCTTGTAAACTTAGTCATAAATCACGTATCACAATATAAAACCCACTAATTGTAAATAATGAGACAGTTGGATGGCATCACTGACTTGACGGACATGCATTTGAGCAAGCTCTGGGAGTTGGTGATGGACGGGGAAGCCTGGCATACTGTAGTCCATGGGGTCGCAACGAGTTGGGCATGACTGAGCAACTGAACTGAATTGTAAATAACAGCTGGAATAGGAAAATTTTAAAAAGGCTTTGTTCCCTTTTTTTCCTTCAGTCTAAGGAATTCAGAGATGGTCTAAATAAGTTAAGTGATTCAGAGAGCTCTGGTCCTCAAGGTATAATAGGAGTTATTCTCTTAGGGCAGAAGTTTTAAAGAGATAATTTTTCTTTCAAGCTTTCTCTGGAGTCTAAAGAATATTGTGACCACACTGTCAAAAATCATCTTTATTTTTCTGTAGTCATAGTTTCATAACCAAAATTTAGGCCAGATAGTGCTCAAATTGTCCTTGAGAGTAAGGGTCTACCCTGGTCCCAGCAGGGATTGCCCCTATGGGCAAGTGGAAGTCTTAGTTTGAGCAGCCCTAGACTGTTGATTATAGGAGAACCTGGACATAAGGGAACTTTAGTCCATTTTCCCATCCTGTGGCAATAAAGGTCTGATAATTTTAGGCGATTTTTCTTTGTCATGCGATCATAGCTATAGGTTGACCAGTCATTTAAAATTTTTCCCAAAGAGGTCCCGGGTGTGGTGTGGAACCTTACAGGAAGTGCTTCCATTTTATCTCGAGCAATTTGTACCTGATATCTGTACACTCAAACGAAAGTAACCAAACCAAACCAGTACCTTACCACCAGAAGTCACACTCTGTCGAGACAAGCTCAACAAACAGGCGAAAGTGCAGTATGGTGAGAGAATGAGAAACGAGACACAAGAATTCAGAGAAAAGCGAGGATCAGGGGACCAACAATGCTCCAAGGTGAAGGTGCTGAAACTGAATCCAAGCCAGCTTTATTATACTTTCAGCCATGAATGAAAGAATATATGGGGAGTTAAACTATAACTCATGTGGCTTTCAGGGCCAAAGAACAAAATGATCATTAACCATTGAGCAATTAGGAAACAGTAACAAATCAGTAACTAAGACTGATATTCTTATCTATAGATTTTCCACCAGATACGTAAAACATGTGACTCTGAGACGCCAGTTGAGAAATAGTCTGGGGTAGGTTTACCGACTCCAGAATCATATCTTGTTTTCAAGATAATGAACTGTTTCCTCTGGACTTGTTCCAAGAGTCTCATGCCATATAACATCCAGTTTATCAATAATTATAAATTTCTTTTGTGGCCCTTCCCATGGCCTGCTTTTCTTTTATTCTTCCTGTCTGCTGCTGCTGCTGCTGCTAAGTCACTGCAGTCATGTCCGACTCTGTGCGACCCCATAGATGGAAGCCCACCAGGCTCCCCCGTCCCTAGGATTCTCCAGGCAAGAACACTGGAGTGGGTTGCCATTTCCTTCTCCAATGCATGAAAGTGAAAAGTGAAAGTGAAGTTGCTCAGTTGTGTCCGACTATTCGTGACCTCATGGACTGCAGCCTACCAGGCTCCTCTGTCCATGGGATTTTCCAGGCAAGAGTACTGGAGTGGGGTGCCATTGCCTTCTCCGTCCTGTCTCCTACATCACTCCAAATAAAACAAAAGACAAAGAGATGCCCCAAAGTCAAAAGCCTAACAGAAGAAACAGCAAAGTGATGCCCAGAAACCAAAAGCCAAATGACAGTTCCCCAAGAGGATGGCAAAGAGATGCCCAGAAGCCAAAAACCAAATGGCATAAATTCCCCAAATGTGAGTTCCCAGTCCCACTACACCTGTGACCTGGCAGAGTTAGTGGCCTTTTTTAGCTCCAGTGTAGTTTCAAGCAATTTCTTCTTGGTTTCCTGAAAAGAAGTTACTGTGTTGTTTCCTCTTTCAGAACCTTCTAGATAGCAAAGTAAGCAATCCATTCAGTCTGTTTGATCTTACAGCTGGCTTTTTCTAATGGTGCCTGTAAAAATAGCAATTTTGGAATATCATGCTGCTGCTGCTAAGTCGCTTCAGTTGTGTCCAACTCCATGCGACCCCATAGATGGCAGCCCACCAGGCTCCTCTGTCCCTGGGATTCTCCAGGCAAGAACACTGGAGTGGGTTGCCGTTTCCTTCTCCTTGGAATATCATAAGAATCCCAATTTGGACATTTTAGGTTGAGATTTCCTTTAGTATAATTTCCCCAATTAACTAGGTACTTGCAAGTATAAGTTTTGTATGCACATAATGCTGGGATTCCATGATAGCTCAGTTGGTAAAGAATCTGCCTTCAATGCAGGACACCCCAGTTTTATTCCTGGGTCAGGAAGATCCCCTGAAGAAGGGAAAGGCTACCCATTCCAGTATTCTGGCCTGGAGAATTCCATGAACGTAGAACCAAGTTCTAAGTCCGTGGGGTCACAAAGAGTCGGACACGACTGAGCAACTTTCACTTCATTAACCCTGGCTGGAGTGTTAGAAGCTGCTTTCTGATGCCCCTTGTTTCTGTATTTGAGAGGATCTATTTCGCATTTTAAATTGAATTTGTCATGGATAAAATTCACCTTTCACTTTTATCCTGACAAATTCTATTAATGCAGCCAAACTGAGGAAAAGCATTACATCAGTCTCTTACCTGGCATGCAAACTACTCAGCACAGACCATTCAGTCTCCTCCAACTGAGCAACCTTGGTATCTTTCAACTAGCGCCTCCCCCTCAGTACCTTTCCACTGGGTGGGTATTCCCTGGTATCTTTGAACCAGCACTCCCCCACCCCCGTGTTCTTTCATCCAGACCCTTCCCACCAAGTATCTTTCAGTTACACAGGTATTTCTCAGTATATTTCAACTGATCCCCACTCCAAGCCCCACTTTGCATGTGGACCTTGAGTAGGTATGCCCTGGTATATTTCAACTGCCCTTCCCCTGCAAGTATCTTTTGCCTGGGAGGGGATAGGTAACCTGCTCCACCACCAAGTAAAATTAAGGTTTTCAACTAATATGGGAGATCTGAGAACCAGGTGAGTCTTACCCAAATTCGTCTGCACTCCCTGGGGCATCAGATGGGTGCAAGAGGCTGCTGCTGGTACCAAAGCTCTGATTCCTCATGGAGTTCAGGTGAAAGAGGAAAGTCCACTGTGGGTCCCTTCATCAGTCGCCATAACTGTCGACAAAAAAAGATGCACAAATGAGGACAAGAGCTTGGGAGACAGCACCTCAGATAGCTCTGAGAAACTGCTCCAAAGAGGCAATGGAGGAAGGTCAATATGTAAGACTGGTGAAGAGGGAGTTTAATGCAATCAAACACTCATTTTACAAAAGGTTTTCTGCTGGTGACAAGGAGCTGATGAGTGACTGAACTGACTGACTGATCCCTTTGAATATATACTACCTCTACTTTGTGAGCCCAGTTTATTACTGGTAGTAGTTTTCTAGGAACAACATAGGCTACATTGAAGTTCACATGAATTTTTGATGGGGTAAAACTGTATTCTATCTTTTCTGATACTACTTATTGATCTAAGTATAGGAGTAGGAGAACTGAGATTGATGCTGAGTGTAGTATTTTCCAGTGTTGGGGAGGTGGAATTAGAGTGGAGGAAAAGTAAGCTAGGTTCTAAAATCATCTGGGAAAGTAGAAAAGGTTCTAAGGAAGTGGTGGAGAATAGCAGCATTTCTATAAAAATTTTTATAAAATAACACATATATATGGAATCTAGAAAGATGGTAATGACAACCCTGTATGCGAGACAGCAAAAGAGACACAGATGTATAGAACAGTCTTTTGGGCTCTGTGGGAGAGGGAGGGGGGGATGATTTGGGAGAATGGCATTAAAACATGTATAATATCATATAAGAAGCGAATCGCCAGTCCAGGTTCGATGCAGGATAGAGGATGCTTGGGGCTGGTGCACTGGGATGACCCAGAGGGATGGTATGGGGAGGGAGGTGGGAGGGGGGTTCAGGATGGGGAACACGTGTACACCCGTGGTGGATGCATGTTGATGTATGGCAAAACCAATACAATATTGTAAAGTAAAAAAAAATAATAATAAAAAAATTTAAAAAAATAAAAATACTTTTTTTTGAACTACACACACACACAAAAGATGAAGCTTAAACATGGGCTGTGAATGATAGGAGTGGAAATAAAAACATCTTAAAACCTTTCTAGGTCCAAAGGTCTTCTGCCACTTGCAGAAGTGGCACTGGGGATTGAGAAGAGGAATTCAGAGGACCCCTCATTCTGAAATAGTTGAATAAATAACATTCTCTAAACCATTGACATACTGATTTGAATTGGTAATTAATAGTAGGGGGGATAAAAGTTCATAATAGTGGTTCTAAACTTTTATTTAGAGCAATAGGTCCTTTGAGAATCTAATAAAGGCTATGAACTTCCCCTCTAGGAAAATGCAGATGCATAAAAACCTGTTTTTATTAAATTGAAGATACAGTAATACATTGATATTCAGTGTTGTGATCTTTTTTTTTTTTTAAACTTTACAATATTGTATTGGTTCTGCCATATATCGAAATGAATCCACCACAGGCATACATGTGTTCCCCATCCTGAATCCTCCTCCCTCCTCCCTCCTCATACCATCCCTCTGGGTCTTCCCAGTGCACCAGCCCCAAGCATCCAGTATTGTGCATTGAACCTGGACTGGCGACTCATTTCATACATGATATTATACATATTTCAATGCCTTTCTCCCAAATCATCCCACCCTCTCCCTCTCCCACAGAGTCCAAAAGTGTCTCTTTTGCTGTCTCATATACAGGGTTATTGTTACCATCTTTCTGAATTCCATATATATGCGTTAGTATACTACATTGGTGTTTTTCTTTCTGGCATACTTCACTCTGTATAATAGGCTCCAGTTTCATCCACCTCATTAGAACTGATTCAAATGTATTCTTTTTAATGGGTGAGTAATACTCCATTGTGTATATGTACCACAGCTTTCTTATCCATTCATCTGCTGATGGACATCTAGGTTGCTTCGATGTCCTGGCTATTATAAACAGTGCTGCGATGAACACTAGGGTACACGTGTCTCTTTCAATTCTGGTTTCCTCAGTGTGTATGCCCAGCAGTGGGATTGCTGGATCATAAGGCAGTTCTATTTCCAGTTTTTTAAGGAATCTCCACACTGTTCTCCATAGTGGCTGTACTAGTTTGCATTCCCACCAACAATGTAAGAGGGTTCCCTTTTCTCCACATCCTCTCCAGCATTTATTACTTGTAGACTTTTGGATCACAGCCATTCTGACTGGCGTGAAATGGTACCTCATAGTGGTTTTGATTTGCATTTCTCTGATAATGAGTGATGTTGAGCATCTTTTCATGTGTTTGTTAGCCATCTGTATGTCTTCTTTGGAGAAATGTCTATTTAGTTCTTTGGCCCATTTTTTGATTGGGTGATTTATTTTTCTGGAATTGAGCTGTAGGAGTTGCTTGTATATTTTTGAGATTAGGTGTTTGTCAGTTGTTTCATTTGCTATTATTTTCTCCCATTCTGAAGGCTGTCTTTTCACCTTGCTTTTAGTTTCCTTTGTTGTGCAGAAGCTTTTAACTTTAATTAGGTCCCATTTGTTTATTTTTGCTTTTATTTCCAATATTCTGGGAGGTGGATCATAGAGGATCCTCCTGTGATGTATGTCTCAGAGTGTTTTGCCTATGTTCTCCTCTAGGAGTTTTATAGTTTCTGGTCTTACGTTTAGATCTTTAATCCATTTTGAGTTTATTTTGGTGTATGGTATTAGAAAGTGTTCTAGTTTCATTCTTTTACAAGTGGTTGATCAGTTTTCCCAGCACCACTTGTTAAAGAGATTGTCTTTAATCCATTGTATATTCTTGCCTCCTTTGTCAAAGACCATTGTATATTCTTGCCTCCTTTGTCAAAGATAAGGTGTCCATATGTGCATGGATTTATCTCTGAGCTTTCTATTTTATTCCATTGATCTATATTTCTGTCTTTGTGCCAGTACCATACTGTCTTGATGACTGTGGCTTTGTAGTAGAGCCTGAAGTCAGGCAGGTTGATTCCTCCAGTTTCAGTCTTCTTTCTCAAGATAGCTTTGGCTATTCGAGGATTTTTGTATTTCCATACAAATTGTGAAATTATTTGTTCTAGCTCTGTGAAGAATGCCGTTGGTAGCTTGATAGGGATTGCATTGAATCTATAAATTGCTTTGGGTAGTATTCTCATTTTCACTATATTGATTCTTCCAATCCATGAACATGGTATATTTCTCCATCTATTAGTGTCCTCTTTGATTTCTTTCACCAGTGTTTTATAGTTTTCTATATATAGGTCTTTAGTTTCTTTAGGTAGATATATTCCTAAGTATTTTATTCTTTTCGTTGCAACAGTGAATGGAATTGTTTCCTTAATTTCTCTTTCTGTTTTCTCATTATTAGTGTATAGGAATGCAAGGGATTTCTGTGTGTTTATTTTATATCCTGGAACTTTACTATAATCATTGATTAGTTCTAGTAATTTTCTGGTGGAGTCTTTAGGGTTTTCTATGTAGAGGATCATGTCATCTGCAAACAGTGAGAGTTTTACTTCTTCTTTTCCAATTTGGATTTCTTTTATTTCTTTCTCTGCTCTGATTGCTGTGGCCAAAACTTCCAAAACTATGTTGAATAATAATGGTGAAAGTGGGCACCCTTGTCTTGTTCCTGACTTTAGAGGAAATGCTTTCAATTTTTCACCATTGAGGATAATGTTTGCTGTGGGTTTGTCATATATAGCTTTTATTATGTTGAGGTATGTTCCTTCTATTCCTGCTTTCTGGAGAGTTTTTATCATAAATGGGTGTTGAATTTTGTCAAAGGCTTTCTCTGCATCTATTGAGATAATCATATGGTTTTTATTTTTCAATTTGTTAATGTGGTGTATTACATTGATTGATTTGTGGATATTGAAGAATCCTTGCATCCCTGGGATAAAGCCCACTTGGTCATGGTGTATGATCTTTTTAATGTGTTGTTGGATTCTGATTGCTAGAATTTTGTTAAGGATTTTTGCATCTATGTCCATCAGTGATATTGGCCTGTAGTTTCCTTTTTTTGTGGCATCTTTGTCTGGTTTTGGTGTTAGGGTGATGGTGGCCTCATAAAATGAGTTTGGAAGTTTACCTTCCTCTGCAAATTTCTGGAAGAGTTTGAGCAGGACAGGTGTTAGCTCTTCTCTAAATTTTTGGTAGAATTCAGCTGTGAAGCCGTCTGGACCTGGGCTTTTGTTTGCTGGAAGATTTTTGATTACAGTTTCAATTTCCATGCTTGTGATAGGTCTGTTAAGATTTTCTATTTCTTCCTGGTCCAGTTTTGGAAAGTTGTACCTTTGTAAAAATTTGTCCATTTCTTCCACATTGTCCATTTTATTGGCATATAATTGCTGTTAGTAGTCTTTCATGATCCTTTGTATTTCTGTGTTGTCTGTTGTGATCTCTCCAGTTTCATTTCTAATTTCATTGATTTGATTTTTCTCCCTTTGTTTCTTGATGAGTCTGGCTAATGGTTTGTCAATTTTATTTATCCTTTCAAAGAACCAGCTTTTGGCTTTGTTGATTTTTGCTATGGTCTCTTTTGTTTCTTTTGCTTTTATTTCTGCCCTAAGTTTTAAGATTTCTTTCCTTCTACTAACCCTGGGGTTCTTCATTTCTTCCTTTTCTAGTTGCTTTAGGTGTAGACTTAGGTTATTTATTTGACTTTTTTCTTGTTTCTTGAGGTATGCCTGTATTGCTATGAACTTTCTCCTGAGGACTGCTTTTACAGTAGCCCACAGGTTTTGGGTTGTTGTGTTTTCATTTTCAATCGTTTCTATGCAAATTTTGATTTCTTTTTTGATATCTTCTGTGATTTGTTGGTTATTCAGCAGCGTGTTGTTCAGCCTCCATATGTTGGAATTTTTAATAGTTTTTCTCCTGTAATTGAGATCTAATCTTACTGCATTGTGGTCAGAAAAGATGCTTAGAATGATTTCAATTTTTTTGAATTTACCAAGGCTAGCTTTATGGCCCAGGATGTATCTATCCTGGAGAAGGTTCCATGTGCGCTTGAGAAAAAGGTGAAAGTCATTGTTTTGGGATAAAATGTCCTATAGATATCAATTAGGTCTAACTGGTCTATTGTATCGTTTAAAGTTTGTGTTTCCTTGTTAATTTTCTGTTTAGTTGATCTATCCATAGTTGTGAGTGGGGTATTAAAGTCTCCCACTATTATTGTGTTATTGTTAATTTCTCCTTTCATACTTGTTAGCATTTGTCTTATGTACTGTGGTGCTCCCGTGTTGGGTGCATATATATTTATAATTGTTATATCTTCTTCTTGGATTGATCCTTTGATCATTATGTAGTGACCTTCTTTGTCTCTTTTCACAGCCTTTGTTTTAAAGTCTATTTTATCTGATATGAGTATTGCTGCTCCTGCTTTCTTTTGATCTCTATTTGAATGGAATATCTTTTTCCAGCCCTTCACTTTCAGTCTGTATGTGTCCCCTGTTTTGAGGTGGGTCTCTTGTAGACAGCATATGTAGGGGTCTTGTTTTTGTATCCATTCAGCCAGTCTTTGTCTTTTGGTTGGAGCATTCAACCCATATACGTTTAAGGTAATTATTGTTAAGTATGATCCCGTTGCTATTTATTGTTTTGGGTTTGAATTTATACACCGTTTTTGTGTTTCCTGTCTAGAGAATATCCTTTAGTATTTGTTGGAGAGCTGGTTTGGTGCTGCTGAATTCTCTCAACTTTTCCTTGTCTGTAAAGCTTTTGATTTCTCCTTCATATTTGAATGAGATCCTTGCTGGGTACAATAATATGGGCTGTAGGTTATTTTCTTTCATCACTTTAAGTATGTCTTGCCATTCCCTCCTGGCTTCAAGAGTTTCTATTGAAAGATCAGCTGTTATCCTTTTGGGAATTCCCTTGTGTGTTATTCGTTGTTTTTCCCTTGCTGCTTTTAATATTTGTTCTTTGTGTTTGATCTTTGTTAATTTGATTAATATGTGTCTTGGGGTGTTTCGCCTTGGGTTTATCCTGTTTGGGACTCTCTGGGTTTCTTGGACTTGAGTGATTATTTCCTTCCCCATTTTAGAGAAGTTTTCAACTATTATCTCCTCAAGTATTTTCTCATGGTCTTTCTTTTTGTCTTCTTCTTCTGGGACCCCTATGATTCGAATGTTGTAGCATTTAATATTGTCCTGGAGGTCTCTGAGATTGTCCTCATTTCTTTTAATTCGTTTTTCTTTTTTCCTCTCTGATTCACTTATTTCTACCATTCTATCTTCTAATTCACTAATCCTATCTTCTGCCTCTGTTATTCTACTATTTGTTGCCTCCAGATTGTTTTTGATTTCATTTATTGCATTATTCATTGTATATTGACTCTTTTTTATTTCTTCTAGGTCCTTGTTAAACCTTTCTTGCATCTTCTCAATCCTTGTCTCCAGGCTATTTATCTGTGATTCCATTTTGATTTCAAGATTTTGGATCAATTTCACCATCATTATTCGGAATTCTTTATCAGGTAGATTCCCTATCTCTTCCTCTTTTGTTTGGTTTGGTGGACATTTATCCTGTTCCTTTATCTGCTGGGTATTCCTCTGTCTCTTCATCTTGTTTAAACTGCTGAGTTTGGGGTGTCCTTTCTGTATTCTGGCAGTTTGTGGAGTTCTCTTTATTGTGGCATTTCCTCGCTGTGTGTGGGTTTGTACAGGTGGCTTGTCAACGTTTCTTGGTTAGGGAAGCCTGTGTCGGTGTTCTGGTGGGTGGAGCTGTATTTCTTCTCTCTGGAGTGCAGTGAAGTGTCCAGTAATGAGTTATGTGATGTCTATAGTTTTGGGGTAACTTTAGGTAGCCTGTATCTTGGAGCTCAGGGCTGTGTTCCTGTGTTGCTGGAGAATTTGCTTGGTATGTCTTGCCCTGGAACTTGTTGGCCCTTGTGTGGTGCTTGGTTTCAGTGTAGGTATGGAGGTGTTTGATGAGCTTCTGTCAATTAATGTTCCTCTGGAGTCAGAAGTTCCCTGGAGTTAGGGTTTGGACTTAAGCCTCCTGCTTCCAGTTATCGGTCTTATTTTTACAGTAGTTTCAAAACTTCTCCTATACAGCACCGTTGATAAAACATCTACATTAAAGATGAAAAGTTTCTCCACCGTGAGGGTCACCCAGAGAGGTTCACAGCATTACATGGAGAAGAGAAGAGGGAGGAGGGAGTTAGAGGTGACCCGAATGAGATGAGGTGGAATCAATAGAGGAGAGAGTGGGCTAGCCAGTAATCACTTCCTTATGTGCACTCCACAGTTGGACTGCTCAGAGATGTTCACGGAGTTATACAGAGAAAAGAAGGAGGAAGGAGACAGAGGTGGCCAGGAGGATAAAAGGGGGAATGAAAAGGAGGGAGACAGATCCAGCCAGTAATCAATTCCTTAAGTGTTCTCCACCGTCTGGAACACACAGAAATTCACAGAGTTGGGTAGAGTAGAGAGGGGTTATGGGAGGAGACACAGGTGACCTGGTGGAGAAAAAAGAGAGTCCAGAGTGGGAGAGAGCAGTCAAGCCAGTAATCTCGCTCCCTAGTGAAAAATGGGCACTGAAGATTGGGTTATTAAAGGTACAAAATTGGTAACAAATACTTAAAAGCAAAAATTAAAAATCTAGAGTAGATTTTGGAATTTCAAAAATACAATGTTAAAGAAAAGAATAAGGAAAAGAGAGAAAAAAAACAAAGTCGCAAAAATTGTAAAGAAAATATAGGTACAAAATTGATAACAAATACCAAAAAGCAAAAGTTAAAAATATAGAGTCTGGAATGTCAAAAATACAATGTTAAAAAATAGAAGAAAAAGAAAGAGAGAAAAAAACAAACAAACAGAAACCAACCAAGTCACAAAAATTATAAAGAAAATATAGGTACAAAATTGATAACAAATACTAAAAAGCATAAATTAAAAATCTAGAGTAGTGTTTGGAATTTCAGATATACAATGTTATATAAAAGAAGAAGAGAAATAGAGAGAGAAAAAAGTCACAAAAATTATTAAAAAAAAAATAGGTACAAAACTGATAATCAACACCAAAAAGGTAAAATTAAAAATCTAGAGTAGAGTTTGGAATTTCAAAAATACAGTGTTAAATAAAAAAAGAAAATAAAAACAAGGTCACAAAAATTATAAAAAATATACATATGAAGTTTGCTTTTTAAAAAAAAATAGGGTCTTTTTTTTTTTGCAAAGTAATAGGTTATAAAAGTGACAAAGGAATAATAGAGGACTTAAAATTTTTTTAAAAATTAAAAAAAAAGACAGATCGTAAAATAGTAAAAATATATCTAGGAATTTGTCTGATTTTGTTGTGGGCATTGTGGGGTCAGTTCATTTTCGGCTAGTTCCTTTGTCCAACTTATATTTCTCAAGATCTATAGGCCCCCTTCCTATGTATTCAGTACTAACCACAGGGTTTTAATCTATTGCCTGTAGCTTCCAAGGTGGTTCCCTCTGTTACAGCTTCTTCTGTTTGCTGGTCTCTTCAGTGTCTGGTTTTCGCCCTGACACAAAGGGGACAGTGGTGGACACTTTTTTTTTTTTTTTTTTTTTAGGCTCACTTGTTCAGTCGCGCTGTGGGGAGGGAGGGACGCTGCAAACAAATAACACTGGCGTGTGCTCGCAGTACCTCAGCCACACTGGGCCTGCCCCTGCTCATGGCCCGTGTAGCCTCCCTGCCCACACTGCTTAGGTTCTAGGTTGTTCCACCGGGAACCATCTGCAGCCGGCCCAAGGCTGCTTGCACCTCCCAGGTCTAAGCTGCTCAGGTTCAGGCACTCGGGTAGTCCTCAGAGGTTCAGACTCGGTTGGGCCTGCGTTTTGTGCCCTTCCCTGGTCCGAGCAGCTCAGGTGATGAGGTGTTTGGCGAGCACAACTGCTGCGACTTATCTCCTGCCTGCCGCTTGGTTAACTAGGTGTACAACCAGCGCACCTTCTCAGGCAGATGTTGACCTTCCAGACCCCCAAGAAGTTTTAGTTAGCAAAGAAGCCTGCTTTCAGTTTTGTAGATAACGTCTCTGGGGCTGCGATTGCCCTCTTCCGGCTCTGGCTGCCTGTCACCAGAGGGGGACGGTCTGCAGCCGGCTATCTCTGTACAGTCCTTTGTTCCGTGCGCAGGCCTGGCAGTATCTTAGGTTAGGGCTGGCTTTTCGCGTGGTAGATATCCCACAGTCTGGTTTGCTAGCCCAAATTATTTTGCTCAGATAGCGCTCAGGGTATTCAGGTCAGATCCTTACTCTAAGCGATGCAGCCCATGTCGTGCCTCCCTGCCCAGCCCCCCCTTGCTAGTGGCGTGTGCAGGCGTCTGCGCTGCTTCTCCACTGGGGGAGTTACCATAGGGCTCGTAATCTGCGGGTTTTAATTGTTTGTTTATTTTTCCTCCCTGTTATGTTGCCCTCTGTGCTTCCAAGGCTCAGCACAGATTCGGCACTGAGAAGGTTTCCTGGTGTTTGGAAACTTCTCTCTTTTTAAGACTCCCTTCCCGGGATGGAGCTCCGTCCCTCCCTCTTTTGTCTCTTTTTTTGTCTTTTATATTTTTTCCTACCTCCTTTTGAAGACAATGGGTTGCTTTTCTGGGTGCCTGATGTCCTCTGCCAGCATTCAGAAGTTGTTTTGTGGAATTTACTCGGCGTTTAAATGTTCTTTTGATGAATTTGTGGGGGAGAAAGTATTCTCCCCGTCCTACTCCTCCGCCATCTTAGCTCCTCCCCCTGCAGTGTTGTGACCTTAAAGTTGTTGGTTTTTCAGAGGAGTGTGGAGTGTGTTCTTGCCGTGTTATGAAATAGACTATATAATAGAGGCAAAGTTGCCTGTTCTGTATGTGATTCTTATAATTTTCCTTTTTTATTTTATTTATACATTTCTCTTTTTAACTGTATAAAATCACATCTAATAGAAACATGAGAAAAATACCCACAATCTCACTTATCTTCCATTTTCCCCTTGAATTCCAGTTCTTACATGTATATAATTTATATATTGCTGAGACAACAAATTTTAGATCCTGTTTCTGTTTACTTATAGGCATTATTTTCCTTAGTACTCAGTCTTTACCAAAATTAGGTCTTTTAATCATTTTTTTTCCTCCTTCTTTTTCTAAAATCTCCCTAAATTCTTCTTTTCTTCTCTCCACACCATTGTAAGTTTGTCACTAGTGAGCAAATAAACTTTTCAAATATTTTATTATATCCTTTGATCTTCACAGTAGCCCTGTGAGGTAGGTGAATACCTCATTGTAGTAGCAATGGCCTATTCTCCTTTTCAGTCTCTCAACTTCTGCCCTAGTTTTAGGTCTATGTAAGTTTATGCACAGCTTTCCTCACTACCTTTAGGCATTCATCCTTTCATCCCATCCCACACAAAAAACATCCAGATTATTCTTTCTGAAACATGACTCTGTTAAGTATCACGTCCCTGCTTGTGGACTTCAGTGGACTCTACACCTTAGCCTGCTCTTCAAGGCCCTAAAGAATTTTCACCTATCTTGCTGGCCATATTATTAACTATTTCCCTATAAATACCCTGCCCCTCCAACCATCCTGGATTGTTCACTGTTCTTTGAACCTTGTGCTTTTTTGTTTTTGTTCCTTCATTTATATCATACCCTCTGTCTGAAATGTCCTCTCTCTAACTCCTTTCTTTTGTTCAAATCTTAGCTCAAGGACCAATTTATGCCAATAGAACCATTCCTTATAAGCTTGTAAGACATTGATTTTTTCCTTCTCTGAATTCCTATAACACCTTTTTCTACTAATACAGTTATCATGTGTGTCTTGTGGAGAAGATAAGATTTTATGAACCTAAAAGACAGGTACACTCCAATCACCTTGTTTTATCTTCCTCACAACAGGGCATAGTGTCTCACATGTAGCAAGCACTCAGAGAATACTAATGAAATGAGTGATTAAACCCTATAACCAAATCAAAACAAAGTCTAACATGGAATAAATAATGTTTGCTTTAGTACCATACATTGGAACAGAAGGCTCATTTCTATGTAAAGGGTGTATTTCAGCACCATGCATCAGAATAGAAGGCTCATTTCTACATAAAGTGTATATTTCAGCAAAATCATAATCAAATTGTGGAATTATTAAACTTTAGGGCAACCTATTAAGTTTGTCCATTGCATTTCTGTCACTAGGTGGTACTGTGGTACGGTAGCATCACTGAATGTTAGTGTTTGCTTGATAACCAAAGCTTATATGCTTTCAAAATTTTTGAGTTACTTTATTAGTAGGCATCTTTTGCTTAAAAAATGACTTACAAGATGGAGTTCTTTGAGGGATAAGATATATAAAATTTTACTGCTTGTAGCAATTTTAACTGCAGGCTATTTATTAGTTTATTGGTTCTTTAAGTTTTCTTTACCACATCCAGGGGTGAGAGATGTTAGAGTAGAGAAACTATATCCTAAGAGTGTAGGCTTTTTTAAATTAACTTATCATGCTTTTAATTTTTTTTCATGCCTTTAAAAGCATACTAGAAAAGAGAAGTTGAAGCTTCTTTTGGTTTACTTATCAAATTATTTTTAACTGATGTTGAGTAATTTGTCATTGTAATATATACATATTTTTAAGTATACAAATATCTGCCAAGTGTGAACTCTTTCTTCAGCCACTCTTAACTATGGTGGCTTAACAGCTGTCTGTACGTATGTGTTTGCTAAGCTGCTGTAACAAAGTGATCTCGGGTGGCCTCAGCTTGCCATGGCTTGGAGCGGGGCTGGGTTACTAGCCAGAGATTGGGCTGGGTCAAGGCAGTGAAAGCACCAGATCCTAGCCACAAGACTGGTGGTCAGTGACAAGGGCCCTGGATCTTCGGCTTTACAAAAAATAATTCCCACAAAGATGGAAAGCAGTGAAGCAAGTTAAGTATTTATTAAGAGGAAAAGAGTACAATCTGTGTGGATAGGCACATGGGCACTCAGAGGGAGAGTCCCTTAGTCGTGCCCTGATGGCAGTTTGAGTTACTTTTATGGGGTATTTTTTCCAGGTTTCCTTTGGCCAATCATTTTGATTTGCCTGGTTCACAGTCCATATGTGGTATATCTCAGGATCCTATGTGGTTGGGATCACATCTTTTAGCCAAGAGGGATTTTACTGAAAAGGCATATGGGTAGGGAACATCCCTTGACATAACTCCCCTTTGGCCTCCAAGGAACTTTTCTGTGCATGTGTGGTTGGGGAGGGCTCCTGACTTTGAGAATGAGAAGTACGTGGTCTGGGCAGGGCCCAGCCTTCTCCCTTAATTGTCCTGCTATTGTCTTGGAGTTTTGATCCATAGGGAATGAATCTCCAGTTGCTTTACCCTAAGGCGATCCATGTGCCTCCTGCCTCAAAAGTACCATAGACTAGGTGGCTTAAACAATAGAAATTTATTTTCTCACAATTCTGGAGGCTAGAAGTCTGAGATAAGGTGTTGGTGGGGTTGATTTCTTCTGAGACGTTTCTCCTTGCCTTGTTAGATGGCTGCCTTCTATTTCCTCACAAGGTCTTTCTTCTGTGCATGTCTGTGTCTTAATCTCTTCTCTTAAGTATGCCAGTCATATATTAGGGTCCACCCTGATGACCCTGTTTAATCTTAATTAACCTCTTTAAAGGTCCTATTTCCATATACAGTCACATTTGAGATACTGGGAGTTAGAACTTGAACAGGAATTTGGAGGAGACACAATTCAGTCCATGATAGCATGTGTGTATGTAAATACATAAAAAGCTGGAATAGTATACTGCAAACATACTTCTGGAGAGGAGATAGATTGGGATGCCAAAGGACAGTAAAAAGGAACTTTCACTTGTTATTCTAGTTCGGCATTTAGTAAACTTGTTTTTATAATTGCAAAATTTTCATATTTAAATTTTTCAGTTGGTGCTCTGATCTTTTTGATAGGTTGTATTAATATCTTCATATGAACTCTGTTTTGTCTACTAGTAATACATTTTATTTTAGCATTCTTGCATATGACTTAATGATTAATTTTTAACATGTAAAACAGTCTTTAACAAGTTTAAGAAGCTTTCCTGGAAATATTCTGTAGCTTTTAGATTTAGCCAGTTTTGATTATCACTTTACTAGGCAATTGGAGGTTTATTGAATATTGTTTCCCAGTATTTCCTCTTCATTTCAGCAGTTTCTTCAATTTGTGTAACATAGGTATTCTACATATTTGATGCTGCCTAATAAAGATCTATAACTTCCCTGGTAGCTCAGATGGTAAAGTGTCTACCTACAATGTGGGAGACTCAGGTTCAATTCCTGGGCTGGGAAGGTCCTCTGGAGAAGGAAATGGCAACCCACTCTAGTACTCTTGCCTAGAAAATACCATGGATGGAGGAGCGTGGTAGGCTACAGTCCATGGGGTCGCAAAGAGTTGGACACGACTGAGCCACTTCACTTCACTTCACTTCAGTAAAGATCTATACTCATGCTTCTTTTTTCAAAATAAAGTTCTTGTATTTACAAAAAAAAAAAAAATTACCAAAATAGTACATACCAGCTACTGAAAGATTAGAAAACATAGAAAAAAAAAAAAAAGAAAAAAGAAAAAGGCAGCTCTTCTCTAACACTTTAGTATAACCTATTTATTTATTTATTCATTGGTCTTCACCAGGATCAGGAAAAAAAAGGGATTCCTAATTGCTTAGAGCTGTACTTTCAATACAGTAGACATTAGCCACATGTGGCTATTTAAATTTCAATTAAAATTAAATAAAATTTAAAACTTGGTAGCTTAGTCACATAAGACATATCTTAAGTGTTCAGTAGCCACATGTGTCTGGGTGGCTATTTGACCACATAGATACAGAACATTTTCATAATCATAGAAAGTTCTGCTGGACATGGCTGGCCTAGAAAATAATTTGAAGTAGGGATGATATGATCAAATTTCTTTTAGAAATATGATTCTTCTTGCAGTTTGAAGGACATATTGGAAATAGACAGGGATTGGAGATAGGGACATCAGTTAGGAGGATATTGAAGTAATACAGAAGAGAAGTGATAAGGGCCTGCACTGCCTATCATGAGGAAGAGTTGTTGGGATTTGTCACCAAGCAGTCTAATGTCATGAAATGATTCTGAAAGGTTTTGAAGGATTATGAAAGATTTTGAAGCATGAGAGTATTACTTTGTCTTAGCTACTTTACCTTAGTCTCAATGTTTTTAGGCTATATGATGGACATTTGAATAAAACTTACCTATCACCCACTATTCTGGGGAGAATCAAGTGAAATGATAGCTGTGAAAGCAGTTTGTGAATTGTAAAGTGCTTTAAATTTTGCTGTTGCAATTTTGACTTATGGTTCTGTAATAAAACATTATTTTTGGTAATGGATTTTGTGAGGACTACCTATACAGCTCGTGTGGTTAGGCTACTATCATTGTTTCTGTTTTGAATGCTGCTTAAAGTCCAGCTAATTAGTGACACTACAATCCAAGTCCTTTCACTCATCTCTTTCCCCTTCATCTTGCTAGCTCTGTTTTCCACAACTCAAACTGATAAATTTTACTTCTTATTTAGGACCTGTTGTGTAACTATAATCTATTGCTTTAATGAATAGCATTTAAATAAGCCTACTGTAAAACTATCTTTTAAATGAATTCTTATATGTTAGTATTACTAGCTTAGAATATTGTCATACATACAAAAGTAGCAAAATCATACTAATGTTTCTAGAGTTTATTACTGCGTATTACAGCTTTACATTTACAAAAAGAACATTATACCATCTTCAGCCAGTCTTAACAAACATTTATTGCTTACCTGCCATTTGTCAGACATTGTACTAGGTACTGGAGCTACAACTATGAACAAGGCATAGCCTTTGCCCTCTAGGAAATCACAATTTAGAGGAGAAAACAGGTAACTAGCTGTTTAAAATAAAGCATGTTAAGTGCTTTAGTAGAGGTATGTGTAGGGTTTTTGACGGGAACCACTCTCAGTCTAGAGAAGTCAGGGAAAACTTTCTAAATAAAGAATTATGAATGAGTATTGAAGGCTGTGTAGGTAGATACTGGTCTGGTTGATGAAAGAGAAGAGGGTATTTCAGGGCAAAAGATATTAAACAACATGTCTTCTTTGTAAAAGCTGTAGTTTGGAGTGTGGATTGAAAATGGACAAGGTTGAAGATAGGGAGACACTTGACTTGATGGAACTTCAGAGAATTTAATGATAATATTGGAGAGAAGGGATGGGAATCTCAAGGGAGATTATGACAATGTTCATAGAGTTATTTAGGAGGTAAAATGGGCCGGAGTTACTGTGTGATTCAATACAGAGAGTAAAGAAAAAAATAAAGAGTATACTTCCTGGGTATCTGGCTTAGGCAGCAAGATGGATAATGATGCTATTAACTAAGATGTGGAGCAGCAAATTTGAGAAGTTGGAGAAAATGGTGATTTCAGCTTGAGGTATGTGGAGTTGAAGCTATCTAGGAGACATCATGATGAAAATGTCTAACAGTTGTATATATGGGGTAGGTACTCTAGAAAGAGATTTAGACTTGCAGTAAAGTTTGAGAATCATCATGGAGGTAATTTTTTTTATAGCGGCCATGGATAACTTCTGCAGACTATGTAGAAGGAGAAAAAAATAGAGGGCTAAGGAAGACACTCATGAGACTGTCAAAATTTAAATGAAAGAATAGACCAACAAGGAGAATATGCAGTGGCCAGAGACATTAAAGGAATAGGGATTGATTGGTATGCTAGAAACCAAGAAGTGAGAGTGTTTTATCAATAGAAAGGAGGGGGGACTTCCCTGGCAGTCCAGTGGTTAAGAATTTACCTTCCACTGCAGAGGGTTGTATGTTGAATCCCTGGTTGGGGAGCTAAGAAACCACATGCCTAGCAGCCAAAAAACCAGAACGTAATCAACAGAAGCAATATTGTAACAAATTCAATAAAGACTTTAAAAATGGTCCACATGAAAGAAAATCTAAAAAAAAAAAGAAAACAGAAAGGAGGGAATGGTCAATAGTATTATATGACAGAGAGGGTATGTAAGATGAATATGCAAAGTGTTACTGAATTTAGCAGTTAGCAGCTCATTTAGTATTTATGGTGATATGGTGGTAGAAGCCATATTACAGTGTCTTAAGCAGTAAAACATGCTATGTCCTTTTCACTGCATCATATCAGGTCAGTTTTCATTCCAGTCCCAAAGAAGGGCAATGCCAAAGAATGTTCAAACTACCCCATAATTGCATTCATTTCACATGCTAGCAAAGTAATGCTCAAAATTCCCCAAGCTAGGCTTCAACAGTACATGAACTGAGAACTCCCAGATGTTCAAGCTGGATTTAGAAAAGGCAGAGGAACCACAGATCAAATTGCCAACATCTGTTGGATCATAGAAAAAGCAAGAGAGTTCCAGAAAAACATCTATTTCTGCTTCATTGACTACGCTAAAGCCTTAGACTGTGTGGATCATAACAAACTATGGAAAATTCTTAAAGAGATGGGAATACCTGACCACTTGACCTGCCTCCTGAGAAACCTGTATGCAGGTCAAGAAACAACAGTTAGAAGTGGACATGGAACAACAGAATGGTTCCTAATTGGGAAAGGAGTACATCTAGGCTGTATATTGTCATCCTGCTTATTTAACTTATATGCAGAGTACATCAGGAGAAATATCAGACTGGATGAAACACAAGCTGGAATCAAGATTGCCGGGAGAAATATCAATGACCTCAGATACGCAGGTGACACCACCCTTATGTTTGAAAGCAAAGAGGAACTAAAAAGCCTCTTGATGAGGGTGAAAGAGGAGAGTGAAAAAGCTGGCTTAAAGTTCAATATTCAAAAGACGAAAATCATGGCATCCAGTCCCATCACTTCATGGCAAAGAGATGGAGAAACAATGGAAACAGTGACATTATTTTCTTGGGTTCTCAAATCACTGTAGATGGTGACTGCAGCCATGAAATTAAAAGACACTTGCTCCTTTGGAAGAGAAGCCATGACAAATCGCCTAGACAGCATATTAAAAAGCCGAGACATTACTTTGCTGACAGATGTCTGTCTAGTCAAAGCTATGGTTTTTCCAGTAGTCATGTATGGATGTGAGAGTTGGACCATAAAGAAGACTGAGGGCCAAAGAATTGATGCTTTTGAGAAGACTTTTTGGTGTTTGAGAAGACTTTTGAGAATCCCTTGGACTGAAAGGAAATCAAACCAGTCAATCCTAAAGGAAATCAACCCTCAATATTCATTAGAAGGACTGATGCTGAAGCCAAATCTCCAGTACTTTGGCCACCTGATGTGAAGAGCCTACTGATTAGAAAAGACCCTGATGCTGGGAAGGATTGAAGGCGGGAGGAGAAGGGGACGACAAGACAAGATAATTGAATTGTATCACTGACTCAATGGACATGAGTTTGAGCAAGCTCTGGGAGATGGTGAAGGACAGGGAAGTCTGGCGTGCTGCAGTCTATGGGGTTCGCGATGAGTCAGACACAACTGAGCGACTGAACAACATCGAGAATATCAGAGGATACGTGGTATTGATATGTCTTATTACTGGTGATGTTAACCTCCATTGCATGATTAACGGGATGTCTACTGGATTTCTCCAGTGAGAAGTACTATTTTCTCCTTTGTAATTAAAAAACACCTTGAGGTAGATTCTTTGAGAATACGCAAATACCATGTTTCTCCTTAAACTTTCACCAGGTCCTGTTAGCGTACCTACAACAGTTATTACTGTGATGTTCAGCTAATAAATACAGTTTTTTTGTTTCCTCATTTTACAATTGTTAATGGGACATCTTTTGTAAAGAAGAGCTGTTCCCTTCTCCCTCATTTAGTTATTCACTTATTTATATGAGGGTGAACTCAGAGATGTTAATAAAATATATTCTATGGATTATAATTTAATAATCTCAACTTTTATTTTGTTGCTCTAGTTGTCCTAGCTCTGGGCCACTAGAAGCTCCTTTAGATTGGCTCTTGTTTGTCCTTTGGAACAACCTCTATCCTTTTTCATTGCTTCATTACTTTCTGACACCACTCAGTGTCCAAATTCATCTTGTATTTTCCCTGACCTGGTGTTGAAATCATCCATTTCTACCAGCAATCTTGTGCCTTTTATTGGAAAATGGTATGTAGAAATGAAGATCTAGATGCTAGATGACTGTGTATGTTAAAAAAGTAATCAGTTCTAAGTTCTAGGGACTGCCAGGATCCACAAATAAATGTATTTACTGGTTTTGATAACAAAGCTAGGAATGGTAATTAATTTCATGTAAGACTGGGAAAACCATTTAATTGTGATTATTATTTTATTTGATAAACTATCTTCAGAAATGTGTGTCCAGCTTTTCATTTGTTACTTCTGATTAAATGCCCTTAATATAATTCCATATTTGATTACTTTTAAAAAATTACTAGGTGAAATTTGTATAATATGAAAATAACCATTTTAAATTCAATAATTCAGTGACATTTAATACGTTTACAGTGTAGTACAGCCATCACCTTTAACTCTGAAGCATTTCCATTGCTCCAAAGTAAAACTCCTTATCTGTTAAGTAGTTTTCCCCATTCCTACCACCCACCAGGCCCCATCAGTCTGCATCCTGTCTCTTGATTTATCTGTTCTAGATATTTCATATGAATCGGATCATACAATATGTGACCTTCTAGGTCTGGCTTCTTTTCACTTAGCATAATAGTTCAGATATTCATCTATATTGTAGAATGTGTCAGTATTTCATCCCTTTAATGGCTGGATATTATTTCTTTGTATATGCATGCATATACCACAATTTTAATCCGTTCATCTGTTGAGGACCTTTGGGCCATTTCTACCTGTTGACTATTGTGAATCGTGCTGTTATAGACAAGAATGTACATGTATTATACTTGTTTGAGTTCCTGTTTTCAATTTTTTCTTCTTCAGATTTATTGAGATATAATTGGCACATAACAGTATTAAAGATATAAAACAATTATTTGATATATGTATATATTGTGAAATGATTAGCATAATTAGTTAACATCTGTCACCTCACATAGTGTTTTTTTCTTCTGATAAATACTTTCAAATTTACTCTCTTAGCAACTCTCAAATATACACTTGACCCTTGAACAATGTAGGGGCTGGAGGAACCAACCATCTGCACAGTTCAAAATCTGCAGGTAACATACAGTAGGGTTTCTGTTTAGGCATTTCCTCCATATCCATGGTTTGGCATCTGTGGATTCAACCAACCACAGATTGTGTAAGTGTACCCTCACAGTTCAGACCCTTGTTGTTTAAGTTAATATTATAAAGTACAATATTATTATATAGTCACTATGCTCTATTTTTTGTTTCTTCCTGATCAGTCTTGGTAGATTTAATGTTTCTAGGAGTTTATCCATTTTTCTAGGTTGTCCAATTGGATTGGTTGGTGTATAACTCTTAAGATCTTTTGTATTTTTGTGATATCAGTGATAATGTCTCTTCATTTCTGGTTTTGTTTATTTGGAGTCTCTTTTTCTTGGCTAGTTTAGCTGAAGGTTTATCAATTTTGTTTTGGATTCAAAGAACCAATTTTTAATTTTGATAATCTTTCCTATTGTTCTCTTCTTCTCTATTCATTTTTGCTCTAATTTGTATTGTTTCCTTTTTTCTGCTAAGTTTGATCTTAGTTTCTGATTTTTTTAGTTGCTTGAGGTGTACAGTTAGGTTGATTGTTTCAGTTGTTTCTTTTTCCCCAATGTGTATTACTGTAAACTTGCCTTAGAACTACTTTCACTGCAGCCCATAAGTTTTAGTATGTTGTGTTTTCACTTTTGTCTCAAAGTATTTTTTAATTTTTAAAATTGAAGTATATTTGCTTTACACTGCTGTGTTCGTTTCTGCTGTACAGCAAAGTAACTCAGCCATACATATACATATATCCCTTCTTTTTTGGATTTCCTTCCCATTTAGATCACCATAGAGCATCAAGTAGAGTTTCCTGTGCCATACAGTAGGTTCTCATTAGCTATCTGTTTTATGCAGTGTACTGTATATATGTCAATCCCAGTCTTCCAATTCATCTGACTTATGCCCTCCCCCATCTCCATTTGCCCTTGGTATTTTTATGTTTGTTCTCTGTGTCCCTAGTTCTCCTTTGCAAATAAGATAATCTATACCATCTTTCTATATACAACATGTGTTAAATCTATGATATTTTTCTTTTTCTGACTTGCTTCACTTTGTATGTCAGTGTCTAGGTCTATCCACATCTCTGCAGATGACACAGTTTCATTCCTTTTTATAGCTGAATGATATTCCATTGTATATATGTACCACACGTTCTTTATCCCATTCCTCTGTTGATGGACATTCAAATTGCTTCCAAGTCCTGGCTATTGTAAATAGTGCCGCAGTGAACATTGGGATGCATATATCTTTTTAAATTATGATTTTCTTTGGTGTATGCCCAATAGTGGGATTACTTGATCATATGGTAGTTTTATCCATACTCTTCTCCATAGTGTTCTGCATAAGGTTCTCCATAGTGGCTGTATCAATTTACATTCCCATTAGCAGCATAAGAGGGTTCTCTTTTCTCTACACTCTCTCCAATTTTTGTTGTTTGATGATGGCCATTCAGACCACCATGAGATAATTCATTGTAGTTTTGATTTGTTTTCTCTGATAATTAGTGATGTTGAGCACCTTTTCATGTGTTTGTTGGCCATCTGTATGTCTTCTCTGGAGAAATGTCTATATAGGTCTTGGGCCCATTTTTTGATTGGGCTGTTGCTTTTTTTGATATTGAGCTGTGTGACCTGTTTGTATATTTTGGAGGTTAATCCTTTGTCAATTGCTTCATTTGCAGATATTTTCTCTCATTTTGAGGGTTGCCTTTTCATTATTCTTTGTCATTTCCTTTGCTGTACAAAAGCTTTTAAGTTTAATTAGGTCCCATTTATTTATTTTTGTTTTTATGTTCATTAATCTAGGAGGTGGGTCAAAAAAGATCTTGTTGCGATTTATGTCAGAGAGTCTTTTGCCTATGTTTTCCTCTAAGAGTTTTATAGTGTCTGGCATTACATTTAGGTCTTTAATCCCTTTTGAGTTCATTTTTGTGTATGGTATTAGGGAGTGTTCTAATTCCTTTCTTTTACATGTAGCTGTTGAGTTTTCCCAGCACCACTTGTTGAAGAGACTGTCTTTTCTCCATTTTATATTCTTGCCTCCTTTGTCAAGATTAGGTGACCTGGGTGTGTCAGTTTATCTCTGAGCTTTCCATCGTGTTGCATTAATCTATATTTCTGTTTGTGTCAGTACCATACTGTTTTGATGCCTATGGCTATATAGTCTGAAGTCAGGAAAGTTGATTCCTCCAGTTTCATTTTTCTTTCTCAGGATTGCTTTGGCTATTTTGGGTCTTTTGTGTTTCCGTACAAATTATAAAATTTTTTGTTCTAATTCTGTGAAAAATGCTATTGGTAATTTGATAGAAATTGCATTGAATCTGTAAATTGCTTAGGGTAGTATAGTCATTTTCACCATATTGATTCTTCCAATCCAAGAACATGGTGTATCTCTCCATCTGTTTGTATCGTCTTTGATTTCATTCATCAGTATCTTAATTTTTCTGCTTATAGGTGTTTTGCTTCCTTAGGAAGGTTAATTTTTAGGTATTTTTGTTGTTGTTGCAGTGGTAAGTGGGATTGTTTCCTTAATTTCTCTTTCTAAACATTCATTGTTTGTGTACAGGAATGCAAGGTATTTATATGTATTAATTTTGTATCCTTCAGCTTTGCTAAATTCATTGATTAGCTGTAGTAGTTTTCTGATGGGATCTTTAGGATTTTGTTTGCAGAGAATCATGTCATCTGCAAACAGTGAGAGTTTTTACTACTTCTTTCCCATTCTGGATTCCTTTTATTTCTTTTTCTTCTCTGATTGTTGTGGTTAGGACTTCCAAAACTACATTGAATAATAGTGGTGAGAGTGGACACTCTTGTCTTATTCTGATCTTAGAGGGAATGCTTTCAGTTTTTCACCATTGATAATGATATTTGCTGTGAGTTTGTTACATATGACTTTTATTGTGTTGAGGTCAGATCCCTCTATGCCTACTTTCTGGGATGTTTTTTTAATCATAAATAGGGGTTGAATTTTGTCAGAAGTTTTTTCTGCATCTATTGAGATGATCATATGGTTTTTCTTTAATTTGTTAATATAGTGTAACACATTGAATGATTTGCATATATTGAAGAATCCTTGAATCCCTGGGATAAACCCCACTTCATCAGGGTGTATGGTCCTTTTAATGTGTTGTTGGGTTCGGTTTTGCTAGTATTTTGTTGAGGCTTTTTGCATCTATATTCATCAGTGATACTGTCTTGTAGTCTTTTTTGTGATGTTTGTCAGGTTTTGGCATCAGGGTGATGGTGGCTTCATGGAATGAATTTGGGAGTGTTCCATCTCCTGCAATTTTTTGGAAGAGTTTGTGAAGAGTAGGTGTTAACTCTTCTCTGAATATTTGATAAAATTCACCAGTGATGCCATCTGGTCATGAACTTGTGTTGGTTGGAAGATTTTAATCACAGTTTCAATTTCAGTGCTTGTGGTTGGTTTGTTCATAATTTTTATTTCTTCCTGGTTCAGTCTTGGAAGGTTGTACTTTTCTAAGAATTTGTCCATTTCTTCCAGGTTGTCTGTTTTATTGACATACAGTTGCTTGTAGTAGTCTCTTATGATCCCTTTGTATTTCTGTGGTGTCTGTTGTAACTTCTTTTTCATTTCTAATTTTATTGATTCACGTCTCCTCTCTTTTCCTTTTCTTAATGAGTCTTACTAAAGATTTATCAATTTTGTTTATCTCCTCAAAAAACTAACTTTTAGTTTCATTGATCTTTTGTTGTTATTGTTTTATTTCTATTTCGTGTATTTCTGCTCTGGTCTTTTTTATTTCTTCTGCTAACTTTTTTTTTTTTTTGATTCTTCATTGTCTTGGTTGCTTTAGGTGTGAAGTTAGTATGAGATTTTTCTTGTTTCTTGAGGTAGTATTGTATTGTTATAAATGTACCTCTTAAAAGTGCTTTTGCTGTATTGCACAGATTTTGCATCATCAAAAATAACCTTTTGTTTCTAGGTATTTTTTGATTTCTTCTTTGGTTTCTTCAGTGACCTTTTGGTTATTTAGTGTCATACTGTTTGGCCTCTCTATATGTCTGTATTTTTTTTTTTTTACAGTTTTTTTTTTTCTTGTAATTTCTAATTTTACAGTGTTGTGGTCAGAAACTATGTTTAATATGATTGTAATTTTCTTAAATTTATGGAGGCTGGATTTGTGTCCTAAGATTGATCTATCCTGGAGAATATTTCTTGTGAAGTTGAGAATAACGTATATTTTGCTGTTTTTGCATAGAATGTCCTATAAATATCAGTTAAGTCTACCTGTTCTAATATGTCTTTTAACACTTGTGTTTCCTTAATTTTTTGTCTAATCTATCCATTGGTATAAGTAGAGTGTTTATGTCCTCCACTATTATTGTGTTACTATAGATTTCCTCTTTTTTGGCTGTTAGTATTTGCCTTACATATTGATATAATTCTATTGTGGGTGCATAAATATTTAAATTTGTTCTATTTCTTCTTGGAGTGGTACCTTCATCATTATGTAGTGTCCTTCCTTGTCTCTTGTCATAGTCTTCATTTTAAAGTCTATTTTATCTGATATGCAAATTGCTACTCCAGCTTTCTTTTGATTTTCATTTGCATGAAAGGATCTTTTTTCTGTACCCTTACTTTCCATCTATATGTGTCCCTATGTCTGAAGTGGGTCTCTTGTAGACAGTGTATAAACAGTTTTTGTGTGTGTGTGTGTGTGTGAGCATTCAGCCAGTCTGTGTCTTTCTGTTAGAACATTTAATCCATTTATATTTAAGATGATTAATGATAATGTATGTTCCTGTTGTTGTTCACTTGCTAAGTCATGTCCAACAGTTCAAGACATCATGGACTATAGCATGTCAGGATCCTCAGTCCTCCATTGTCTCAGAGTTTGCTCAAATTCATGTCTGTTGAGTTGGTGATGCTATGTAACCATCTCATTCTCTGTTGCCCTCTTCTCCATCACCTTTAGTCTTTCCAAGCATCAGGGTCTTTCCCAGTGAGCTGACAGTTTGCATCAGGTGGCCAAAGTAATAGAGCTTCAGCTTCAGCAGCAGACCTTCCAATGAATATTCAGGGTTGATATTCTTTAGGGTTGACTAGTTTAATCTCCTTGCAGGCCAAGGGACTCTCAAGCACAATTTGAAAGCATCAGTTCTTTGGCATTCACCCTTCTTTATGGTCCAACTGTCACATCCGTACATGATTACTGGGAAAACCATAGCTTTGACTCTACGGACCCTTACCAGCAAAGTGTCTCTGCTTTTTTAATACACTGTCTAGGTTTGTCATAGCTTTTGTTCCAAGGAGCAAGCATCTTTTAATTTCATGCCTGTAGTCACTGTCCACACTGATTTTGGAGCCAAAGAAAAATAAAATCTGTCACTGCTTCCACTTTTTCCCCCTTCTATTTGCCATGAAATGATGGGACAGGATGCCATGATCTTAGTTTTTTGAATGTTGAATTCCAAGCCAGCTTTTTCAGTCTCCTTTTTATCTTCATCAAGAGGCTCTTTAGTTTCTCTTCACATTCTATCATTAGAGTAGTATCATCTGTTGATACCTCTGGCAATCTTTATTCCAGCTTTTGATTCATCCAGCCCTGCATCTCAAATGATGTACTCTGCATATAGGGATTCCCAGGTGGTGCTAGTTGTAAAGAATCTGCCTGCAAATAAAGGAGACATAAGAGACATGGGTTTGATCCCTGGGTCAGGAAGATCCTCTGAAAGAGGGCATGGCAACCCACTCCAGTATTCTTGCCTGGAGAATCCCCAAGGACAGAGGAGCCTGGTGGGCTACAGTCCATAGGGTCGTAAAGAATTGGACATGACTGAAGCAACTTAGCATGCATTCTGCATATAAATTAAATAAGCAAGAAGACAGTATACAACATTGTTGTACTCATTTCCCAGTTTTGAACCAGTCAGTTTTTCCAAGCTCGTTTCTGTTGCTTCTTGACCCCTATACATATTACTCAGGGACTGGTAACGTGTTCTGGATACTCCCATCACTTTATGAATGTTCCCCAGTTTCTTGTGATCCACACAGTAAAAGGCTTTAGCATAGTCAATGAAACAGAAGTAGATGCTTTTCTGCAACTCCTTCGTTTTCTTCATGAACCAGCGAATGTTGGCAATGTGGTCTCTGGTTCCTCTATCTTTGTAAAACCCAGCTTGTACATCTGTAAGTTCTTGGTTCAAGTATTGCTGAAATGTAGCTTGCAGGGTTTTTTTTTATTTATTTATTTTAATTGGAGGCTAATCACTTTACAATATTGTATTGGTTTTGCCATACATCAGCATGAATCTGCCACGGGTGTACACATGTTTCCCATCCTGAACCCCCCTCCCACCTTCCTCCCCATCCCATCCATCCCTCTGGGTCATCCCAGTGCACCAGCCCCGAGCATCCTGTATCATACATCGAACCTGGACTGGCAATTTGTTTCACATATGATATTATACATGTTTCAATGCCATTCTCCCAAATCATCCCGCCCTTGCCCTCTCCCACAGAGTCCATGAGACTGTTCTGTACATCTGTGTCTCTTTTGCGGTCTCACATACAGGGTTATTGTTACCATCTTTCTAAATTCCATATATATGGGTTAGTATACTGTATTGGTGTTTTTCTTTCTGGCTTACTTCACTCTGTATAATAGGCTCCAGTTTCATCCACCTTATTTGAACTGATTCAAATGCATTCTTTTTAATAACTGAGTAATATTCCATTGTGTATATGTACCACAACTTTCTTATCCATTCATCTGCCGATGGACATCTAGGTTGCTTCCATGTCCTAGCTGTTGTAAACAGTGCTGCGATGAACATTGGAGTACACATGTCTCTTTCAATTCTGATCTCCTCAGTTTGTATGCCCAGCAGTGGGATTGCTGGGTTTTATGGCAGTTCTATTTTCAGTTTTTTAACGAATCTCCACAGTCTTCTCCATAGTGTCTGTACTATGCTGGATTCCCACCAACAGTGTAAGAGGATTCCCTTCTTTCCACACCCTATCCAACATTCATTGTTTGTAGACTTTTTGATAGCAGCCATTCTGACCAGCGTGAGATGGTACTTCATTGTGGTTTTGATTTGCATCTCTCTGGTAATAAATGATGTTGATCATTTTTTCATATGTTTGTTAGCCATCTGTTCACCCTCTTTGGAGAAATGTCTGTTTAGTTCTTTGGCCCATTTTTTGATTGGGTCTTTTATTTTTTTGGTATTGAGCAGCATGACCTGTTTGTATATATTTGAGATTAATTCTTTGTCAGTTGCTTCGTTTGCTATTATTTTTTCCCACTCTGAAGGCTGTCTTTACCTTGCTTATAGTTTCCTTCATTGGGCAAAAGCTTTTAAGTTTAATTTGTTCCCATTTGTTTATTTTTGTTTTTATTTCCGTTACTCTGAGAGGTGGGTCATAGAGGATCTTGTGCTTTATGTCACAGAGGGTTCTACCTATGTTTTCCTTTAGCAGTTTTATAGTTTCTGGTCTTACATATAGATCTTTAATCTATTTTATTTTTGTGTATAGTGTTAGAAAGTGTTCTAGTTTCATTCTTTTACAAATGGTTGACCAGTTTTCCCAGCACCACTTGTTAAAGACATTGTCTTTTCTCCATTGTGTATTTTTGCCTCCTTTGTCAAAGATAAGGTGTCCATAGGTGTGTGGATTTATCTCTGCTAAGTTGCTTCAGTCGTGTCCAACTCTGTGCAACCCCATAGACGGCAGCCCACCAGGCTCCCCCATCCCTGGGATTTTCCAGGCAAGAACACTGGAGTGGGTTGCCATTTCCTTCTCCAATGCATGAAAGTGAAAAGTGAAAGTGAAGTCGCTCAGTCGTGTCCGACTCTTAGCGGCCCCATGGACTGCAGCCTGCCAGGCTCCTCCGTCCATGGGATTTTCCAGGAAAGAACACTGGAGTGGGGTGCCATTGCCTTCTCTGTGGATTTATCTCTGGCCTTTCTATTTTGTCCCATTGATCTATATTTCTGTCTTTGTCCCAGTACCATACTGTCTTGATGAGTGTAGCTTTGTAGTAGAGCCTGAAGTCAGGCAGGTTGATTCCTCCAGTTCCATTCTTCTTTGTCAAGATTGCTTTGGGTATTCAAGGTTTTTTGTATTTCCATACAAATTGTGAAATTATTTCTTTTAGCTCTGTGAAAAATACCGTTGGTAGCTTGATAGGGATTGCATTGAATCTGTAGACTGCTTTGGGTAGTTTACTCATTTTTACTGTATTGATTCTTGCGATCCATGAACATGGTACATTTCTCCATGTATTGGTGTCATCTTTGATTTTTTTCATTAGTGTTTTGTAGTTTTCTATATAGGTCTTTTGTTCCTTTAGGTAGATTTTACTCCTAAGTATTGTATTCTTTTCGTCACAATGTTGAATGGGATTGTGTCCTTAATTTTTCTTTCTCTTTTCTCACTGTTAGTGTATATGTAAGGGATTTCTATGTATTAATTTTATATACTTCAACTTTAGTATAGTCATTGTTTTGGGGTGAAATGTCCTATAGATATCAATTAAGTCTAACTGGTCCATTGTATCATTTAAAGTTTGTGTTTGCTAATTTTCTGTTTGGTTGATCTATCCATAGGTGTGAGTAGGGTATTAAAGTCTCCCACTATTACTGTGTTACTGTTAATTTCCCCTTTAATACATGTTAGCATTTGCCTGACATATTGTGCTGCTCCTGTGTTGGGTACATATATATTTGTAATTGTTATATCTTCTTCTTGGATTGATCCTTTGGTCATTATGTAGTGTCCTTCTTTGTCTCTTTTCATGGCCTTTATTTCAAAGTCTATTTTATCTGATATGAGTATTGCTAATCCTGCTTTCTTTCTTTTCATCTCCATTTGCATGAAATACCTTTTTCCAGCCCTTCACTTTCAGTCTGTATGTGTCCCTTGGTTTGAGATGGGTCTCTTGTAGACAACATATATAGGGGTCTTGTTTTTGTATCTGTTCAGCCAGTCTTTGTCTTTTGGTTGGGGCATTCAACCCATCTACATTTAAGGTAATTATTGATAAGTATGATCCCATTGCCATTTACTTTGTTGTTTTGTGTTCAAATTTATAAACCTTTTTTGTGTTTCCTGTCCAGAGAAGATCCTTTAGCATTGGCTGAAGAGCTAGTTGGGGGGTGGTAAATTCTCTCAGCTTTTGCTTGTCTGTAAAGCTTTTGATTTCTCCTTCATATTTGAATGAGATCCTTCCTGGGTATAGTAATCTGGGTTGTAGGTTTTTCTCTTCCATCACTTTCTAAGTATGTCCTGCCATTCCCTTCTGGTCTGAAGAGTTTCTATCGAAGGATCAGCTGTTATCCTTATGGGGATATCCTTATGGTTATATCAGGTGGTGTGTTTTCAGGTGTCTGCGAGCCTAGTGTGACTTCAGGCAGCCTGTCTGCTGATGAGTGCTTGTTTTGAATGAGGTATGCAGTGCTAGAATATGCAGGGTCTTTGTTAGAACTGAATCTTTGTGTTGAGATGAACACTTCCAGGAGACTGTTCACTAATTAATATTTCCTGGGTCTGGGAATCGTTTGTTGGTACAGTGTCCTGGACTTGGCAGCCCTCCTCCAGAGGACCAGACCCCATGCCTGGGCAGGGAACTAAGAGTGCATAAGTGCATTGTGACTACAGGAAAATAGAAAAGGAAAATGTAACACAAACAAAACCCATGACAAATAGCAAGAAGAAAAAGAAACAACAGTACACACACAAACAAAAGAATAAAAGTAAAAGAAACCCAATCCAAGACAAAGGATAAGAACAAAACCAAAGAGGAACAAAGAATCAGACAGAAAGGAAAAAAAAGAACAAACAAATGAAAGGACTCAAAAATGAAAACAAGGACTAAATTATCAAAAACAAAACATGAAAAAACAAAAATATAAAGCAGACTAAGGAGAAACACAATCAATTTTGTACCTATATTTTCTTTATAATTTTTGCAACTTTGTTTTTGTTTTTTTCTCTCTCTTTCTTTTCCTTATTCTTTTCTTTAACATTGTATTTTTGAAATCCCAAACTCTACTCTAGATTTTTAATTTTTGTTTTTATGTATTTGTTACCAATTTTGTACCTTTAAGAACCCAATCTTCAGTACCCATTTTTCACTAGGGAGCGAGATTACTGGCTTGACTGCTCTCTCTCCCTTTGGACTCTCCTTTTTCTCCAATGGGTTGCCTGTGTCTCCTCCCTAACCCCTCTCTACTCTACCCAACTCTGTGAATTTCTGTGTGTTCCAGATGGTGGAGAACACTTAGGGAACTGATTACTGACTGGATCTTTCTCCCTCCTTTTCATCCCCACCTTTTATCCTCCTGGCCACCTCTGTCTCCTTCCTCCTTCTTCTCTTCTCTGTATAACTCTGTGAACATCTCTGGGCGGTTCAGTTGTGGAGTGCACATAAGGAAGTGATTACTGGCTAGCCCACTCTCTCCTCTGTTGATTCCACCTCATCTCATTCGGGTCACCTCTAACTCCCTCCTCCCTCTTCTCTTCTCCATGTAACACTGTGAACCTCTCTGGGTGACCCTCACGGTGGAGAAACTTTTCATTGTTAACGTAGATGTTTTATCAGCAGTGCTGTAGAGAAGGAGAAGTTTTGAAACTACTGTAAAAATAAGACCAATAACTGGAAGCAGGAGGCTTAAGTCCAAACCCTAACTCCAGGGAACTCCTGACTCCAGGGATCATTAATTGACAGAAGCTCATCAAACGCCTCCATACCTACACTGAAACCAAGCACCACACAAGGGCCAACAAGTTCCAGGGCAAGACATACCAAGCAAATTCTCCAGCAACACAGGAACACAGCCCTGAACTCCAAGATACAGGCTGCCCAAAGTCACCCCAAAACCATAGACATCTCATAACCCATTACTGGACACTTCACTGCACTCCAGAGAGAAGAAATACAGCTCCACCCACCAGAACACCGACACAAGCTTCCCTAACCAAGAAACCTTGACAAGCCACCTATACAAACCCACACACAGTGAGGAAACTCCACAATAAAGAGAACTCCACAAACTGACAGAATACAGAAAGGACACCCCAAACTCAGCAGTTTAAACAAGATGAAGAGACAGAGGAATACCCAGCAGATAAAGGAACAGGATAAATGTCCACCAAACCAAACAAAAGAGGAAGAGATAGGGAATCTACCTGATAAAGAATTCCGAATAATGATAGTGAAGTTGATCCAAAATCTTGAAATCAAAATAGAATCACAGATAAATAGCCTGGAGACAAGGATTGAGAAGATGCAAGAAAGGTTTAACAAGGACCTAGAAGAAATAAAAAAGAGTCAATATATAATGAATAATGCAATAAATGAAATCAAAAACACTCTGGAGGCAACAAATAGTAGAATAACAGAGGCAGAAGATAGGATTAGTGAATTAGAAGATAGAATGGTAGAAATAAGTGAATCAGAGAGGAAAAAAGAAAAACGAATTAAAAGAAATAAGGACAACCTCACAGACCTCCAGGACAATATTAAACGCTACAACACTCGAATCATAGGGGTCCCAGAAGAAGAAGACAAAAAGAAAGACCATGAGAAAATACTTGAGGAGATAATAGTTGAAAACTTCTCTAAAATGGGGAAGGAAATAATCACTCAAGTCCAAGAAACCCAGAGAGTCCCAAACAGGATAAACCCAAGGCGAAACACCCCAAGACACATATTAATCAAATTAACAAAGATCAAACACAAAGAACAAATATTAAAAGCAGCAAGGGAAAAACAACGAATAACACACAAGGGAATTCCCATAAGGATAACAGCTGATCTTTCAATAGAAACTCTTGAAGCCAGGAGGGAATGGCAAGACATACTTAAAGTGATGAAAGAAAATAACCTACAGCCCATATTATTGTACCCAGCAAGGATCTCATTCAAATATGAAGGAGAAATCAAAAGCTTTACAGACAAGGAAAAGTTGAGAGAATTCAGCAGCACCAAACCAGCTCTCCAACAAATACTAAAGGATCTTCTCTAGACAGGAAACACAAAAACGGTGTATAAATTCGAACCCAAAACAATAAAGTAAATGGCAACGGGATCATACTTATCGATAATTACCTTAAACGTAATGGGTTGAATGCCCCAACCAAAAGACAAAGACTGGCTGAATGGATACAAAAACAAGACCCCTACATATGTTGTCTACAAGAGACCCACCTCAAAACAGGGGACACATACAGACTGAAAGTGAAGGGCTGGAAAAAGATTTTCCATGCAAATAGGAACGAAAAGAAAGCAGGAGTAGCAATACTCATATCAGACAAAATAGACTTTAAAACAAAGGCTGTGAAAAGAGACAAAGACGGTCACTACATAATGATCAAAGGATCAATCCAAGAAGAAGATATAAATATATATGCACCCAACACGGGAGCACCGCAATACGTAAGATAAACACTAACAAGTATGAAAGGAGAAATTAACAATAACACAATAATAGTGGGAGACTTCAGTACCCCACTCACACCTATGGATAGATCAACTAAACAGAAAATTAACAAGGAAACACAAACTTTAAACGATACAATAGACCAGTTAGACCTAATTGATATCTATAGGACATTTTATCCCAAAACAATGACTTTCACCTTTTTCTCAAGCGCACATGGAACCTTCTCCAGGATAGATACATCCTGGGCCATAAAGCTAGCCTTGGTAAATTCAAAAAAATTGAAATCATTCTAAGCATCTTTTCTGACCACAATGCAGTAAGATTAGATCTCAATTACAGGAGAAAAACTATTAAAAATTCCAACATATGGAGGCTGAACAACACGCTGCTGAATAACCAACAAATCACAGAAGATATCAAAAAAGAAATCAAAATTTGCATAGAAACGATTGAAAATGAAAACACAACAACCCAAAACCTGTGGGCTACTGTAAAAGCAGTCCTCAGGAGAAAGTTCATAGCAATACAGGCATACCTCAAGAAACAAGAAAAAAGTCAAATAAATAACCTAAGTCTACACCTAAAGCAACTAGAAAAGGAAGAAATGAAGAACCCCAGGGTTAGTAGAAGGAAAGAAATCTTAAAACTTAGGGCAGAAATAAAAGCAAAAGAAACAAAAGAGACCATAGCAAAAATCAACAAAGCCAAAAGCTGGTTCTTTGAAAGGATAAATAAAATTGACAAACCATTAGCCAGACTCATCAAGAAACAAAGGGAGAAAAATCAAATCAATGAAATTAGAAATGAAACTGGAGAGATCACAACAGACAACACAGAAATACAAAGGATCATGAAAGACTACTAACAGCAATTATATGCCAATAAAATGGACAATGTGGAAGAAATGGACAAATTTTTACAAAGGTACAACTTTCCAAAACTGGACCAGGAAGAAATAGAAAATCTTAACAGACCTATCACAAGCACGGAAATTGAAACTGTAATCAAAAATCTTCCAGCAAACAAAAGCCCAGGTCCAGACGGCTTCACAGCTGAATTCTACCAAAAATTTAGAGAAGAGCTAACACCTGTCCTGCTCAAACTCTTCCAGAAATTTGCAGAGGAAGGTAAACTTCCAAACTCATTTTATGAGGCCACCATCACCCTAACACCAAAACCAGACAAAGATGCCACAAAAAAAGGAAACTACAGGCCAATATCACTGATGGACATAGATGCAAAAATCCTTAACAAAATTCTAGCAATCAGAATCCAACAACACATTAAAAAGATCATACACCATGACCAAGTGGGCTTTATCCCAGGGATGCAAGGATTCTTCAATATCCACAAATCAATCAATGTAATACACCACATTAACAAATTGAAAAATAAAAACCATATGATTATCTCAATAGATGCAGAGAAAGCCTTTGACAAAATTCAACATCCATTTATGATAAGAACTCTCCAGAAAGCAGGAATAGAAGGAACATACCTCAACATAATAAAAGCTATATATGACAAACCCACAGCAAACATTATCCTCAATGGTGAAAAATTGAAAGCATTTCCTCTAAAGTCAGGAACAAGACAAGGGTGCCCACTTTCACCATTACTATTCAACATAGTTTTGGAAGTTTTGGCCACAGCAATCAGAGCAGAGAAAGAAATAAAAGAAATCCAAATTGGAAAAGAAGAAGTAAAACTCTCACTGTTTGCAGATGACATGATCCTCTACATAGAAAACCCTAAAGACTCCACCAGAAAATTACTAGAACTAATTAATGATTATAGTAAAGTTCCAGGATATAAAATAAACACACAGAAATCCCTTGCATTCCTATACACTAATAATGAGAAAACAGAAAGAGAAATTAAGGAAACAATTCCATTCACCGTTGCAATGAAAAGAATAAAATACTTAGGAATATATCTACCTAAAGAAACTAAAGACCTATATATAGAAAACTATAAAACACTGGTGAAAGAAATCAAAGAGGACACTAATAGATGGAGAAATATACCATGTTCATGGATTGGAAGAATCAACTGTTCATGGATTGGAAGAATCAATATAGTGAAAATGAGAATACTACCCAAAGCAATTTATAGATTCAATGCAATCCCTATCAAGCTACCAACGGCATTCTTCACAGAGCTAGAACAAATAATTTCACAATTTGTATGGAAATACAAAAATCCTCGAATAGCCAAAGCGATCTTGAGAAAGAAGAATGGAACTGGAGGAATCAACCTACCTGACTTCAGGCTCTACTACAAAGCCACAGTCATCAAGACAGTGTGGTACTGGCACAAAGACAGAAATGTAGATCAATGGAACAAAATAGAAAGCCCAGAGATAAATCCAGGCACATATGGACACCTTATCTTTGACAAAGGAGGCAAGAATATACAATGGATTAAAGACAATCTCTTTAACAAGTGGTGCTGGGAAATCTGGTCAACCACTTGTAAAAGAATGAAACTAGAACACTTTCTAATACCATACACCAAAATAAACTCAAAATGGATTAAAGATCTAAACGTAAGACCAGAAACTATAAAACTCCTAGAGGAGAACATAGGCAAAACACTCTGCGACATACATCACAGCAGGATCCTCTATGATCCACCTCCCAGAATATTGGAAATAAAAGCAAAAATAAACAAATGGGACCTAATTAAAGTTAAAAGCTTCTGCACAACAAAGGAAACTAAAAGCAAGGTGAAAAGACAGCCTTCAGAATGGGAGAAAATAATAGCAAATGAAACAACTGACAAACACCTAATCTCAAAAATATACAAGCAACTCCTACAGCTCAATTCCAGAAAAATAAATCACCCAATCAAAAAATGGGCCAAAGAACTAAATAGACATTTCTCCAAAGAAGACATACAGATGGCTAACAAACACATGAAAAGATGCTCAACATCACTCATTATCAGAGAAATGCAAATCAAAACCACTATGAGGTACCATTTCACACCAGTCAGAATGGCTGTGATCCAAAAGTCTACAAGCAATAAATGCTAGAGAGGATGTGGAGAAAAGGGAACCCTCTTACATTGTTGGTGGGAATGCAAACTAGTCCAGCCACTATGGATTCCTTAAAAAACTGGAAATAGAACTGCCTTATGATCCAGCAATCCCACTGCTGGGCATACACACTGAGGAAACCAGAAGGGAAAGAGACACGTGTACTCCAGTGTTCATCACAGTACTGTTTATAATAGCCAGGACATGGAAGCAACCTAGATGCCCATCAGCAGATGAATGGATAAGAAAGCTGTGGTACATATACACAATGGAGTATTACTTAGCCATTAAAAAGAATACATTTGAATCAGTTCTAATGAGGTGGATGAAACTGGAGCCTATTATACAGAGTGAAGTAAGCCAGAAAGAAAAACACCAATAACGTATACTAATGCGTATATATGAAATTTAGAAAGATGGTAACAATAACCCTGTGTACGAGACAGCAAAAGAGACACTGATGTATAGATCAGTCTTTTGGACTCTGTGGGAGAGGGAGAGGGTGGGATGATTTGGGAGAATGGCATTGAAATACGTATAATATCATATATGAAACGAGTTGCCAGTCCAGGTTCAATGCCCGATACTGGATGCTTGGGGCTGGTCCCCTGGGACGACCCAGAGGGATGGTATGGGGAGGTAGGAGGGAGGAGGGTTTAGGATGGGGAACACATGTATACCTGTGGCGAATTCATTTCGGTATTTTGCAAAACCAATACAATATTGTAAAGTTTAAAAATCAAATCAAATCAAAATGAAAAAAAAAGGAGAAAGACAAAGAAAACCTAAAACAAACAGAAAAATAAAGAACAGAAACAGTAAAAACACTATACAACAGAAAAACAGTCAAAATGGAAGAAAATTTTTAATTAAAAAAAATGAAGTGGTATCAACAAAATCAGCTTCTTCTAGGGATACCAGTTTCTTCTTTGATTCATTTTTTCTTTTTTCATACTTCCTGGTTGCAAGGAGATTTTTCTTGTCTTTTTAAGTGTGTCTTACACTAATATTAAGCAGGTGCTTTGTGAGAATGGTTTTGTTTGTAGACACATTCTTTATGTGCTTGTGAGAAGAGATGAATTCTGCATCCTCCTACTCTGCCAACTTGACTGCGGTATTTTCTAATTTCACTTTTAATATTTTTCTGTTCATCCATTGGTTGTGTAGGAATATTTTAGTTTCTATGTATTTTTGAGTTTTCCAGTTGTCTTTTTGATATTAATTTCCAGTGTTATACTGTTGTTGTATGAGAAGATACTTGATATGATTTCAGTGTTCTTAACATTTGCTAATATTAATTTTGTGGCCTAATATATGATTTATCCTAGAAAGTGGTCTGTGTGCACTTGTAAAGTATATCTGGGTGAAACAGCTATTATTGTATCACTATTTCTTTCTCCTAGTTCCGTTTGTTTTTACCTTATATATTTCAGTTCTCCTGTTTTCAGTTCTTTTGCGTACATATCGAGGAGTGTAATTACAGGGTCATATGGTAATTCTGTGTTTAAATATTTTCAAGACCTGCAAAATTGTTATCTGCAGCAGTTGAATCATTTTGTATTTCTACTAGCAATGTGAGAAGGTTTCAGTTTCTTCATATTTATTTTAACATGTCTTATTTTCTGGAATTTTTTTGCGGGGGGTAGATTTTTAGTATAGCAATCCTAATGAATGTGAAGTCATACTGAATTGTGGTCTTGATTTGCCTTTCTTTAAATGACTAATGAAGTTAAGAACCTTTTCATGTATTTATTGGCTACTAGTGTTTTTATTGCCTAATCTGAAGTAATGACAATTTCCCTCTATATTTTCTTCTGAGTTTTATGGTTTCAGATCTTCTTTTTCTATATGATTGAGGTAGGAGTGGAGCTTCATCCTTTTACATGTGGATATTCAGTTGTTACAGTATCATTCTTTGAGACTTTTTTTCCCTCATGAAATGCACTTGACTTCCTTTTAAAAATTAGTTTCCATCAGTGTATGGGTATATTTCTGGATTCTGAATTCTATTCCACTAGTGTTTATGTTTATCCTTATGTCAGTCCTGCACTTTCAATTATTGTAAGTTTACAGTTGGTGTTGAAATGTGTGTCCTCTAACTTTCTCCATCCTCAACCACCTTTTTTATCTTTCCTAAATTGCTTTGGTTAGATCTTCCTGTACAGTATTGAGTAGCAGTAGTTAAAAGCTGTCATCCATGTTTAAGGAGAACACTCAGTTCACCACAAAGTATGATGTTAGCTGTCATTTTTACATGGTTTATCATGCTGAAGCAGTTTCCTTCTGTTCACAGTTCTCTGAATGTTTTTATCACAAAAAGGTGTTGGGTATGTTAGCTGTTTTTCTATATCAGTTGTGATGATCAAGTGTTTCTTTCCCCTTTATTGTATTAATGTGGTGTAGTATGTTTGTTGATTTTCTTGTGTTAAACCACGGGCTTTTCTGGGGTAAATCCTACCTGAATATTGTATGTAATCTTTTTAACATACTTTTTGACTCAGTTTGCTAGTATTTTGTTTAGACTATTTACCTCTGTATTAATAAGGGATTTTGGTATTTAGTTTTCTTCTTATGGGCTTCCCAGATGGCTCAGTGGTAAACAATCTGCCTGCCAATGCAGGAAACAGAGAAGATGCAGGTTTGATTCCTGGGATGGGAAGATGTCCTGGAGGAGAAATTGGCAATCCACTCCAGTATTCTTGCCTGGGAGATCCCATGAACAGTGGAACCTGGTGTACTATGGTCTATGGGGTCATAAAGTGTCAGACACAACTGAGCACACACGCATCTGAGTAATGTTAGTTTTAAGAATGAGATCGAAAGTGTTCCTTTCCTTTCAGTTTTTGGGGAAGAGTTTGAGGAGGATTTAAATTATTTCTTTTTAAAGTGCTTGGTGGAAGTCACCAGCAAAGTGATATAGTCTAGGATTTTCTTTGTTGGAAATTTTTGTGTTACTGATTCAGTGTTTTTATTTGTTGTGAATCTCCTCATATTTTGTGTTTCTTCTTGGAGTAATTTATGTTTGGTAATTTTTATTATGAGAGGAGTTTGTCCTCATTATCCCCATTGTCTAATTTGTTGGCATACAATTATTTATCCTTGTTATTTCTGTAAGGCCTGTAGTAATGTTTTGACTTTCATTTCTAATTTTAGTTACTTGTCTCTCTCCTTGTCATTCTGACTAAAAGTTTGTCAATTTCATTGCTGTTTTCAAAGAACCTACTTTTGCTTTTGTTGATTCTCTCTATTGTTTTTTTCTTTATCTCCACTTGAATTTTTACTATTTCTTTCTGGTATCCTTAGGTTTTTACTCTTCTTTTTATAGTTACTTAAGGTGTAAAGTTAGGTTATTTATTTGATATCTTTTTTCATTTTTAAAATAATTGTACTTTTTAAATTTAGTTGCACTGGTTCTTTGTAGCTGTGTGGCAGGCTTTCTCTATTTGCAGTGAGCAGGGGCTACTCTTTATTGTGGTGCGCAGGCTTCTCATTGTGTTAGCTTTTCTGGTTGTGGAGAGTGGGCTCAGTAGCAGCTCACAGGCTCTGGAGAGCAGGATCAATAGTTGTGGTGCACAATCTTAGTTGCTCAGCAGTACATGGAATTTTCCCAGACCTGGGATCAAATCTGTGTCCTGTGCATTGGCAAGCCGATTCTTATCTACTGTATCACATGGGAAGTCCCTTTCTTCATTTTTAATGTGTATTTAGTGCTATAGCTTTCTTTCTGAGCACTGTTTCCACTCTATCCTATAAATTCTGGTATTTTTAAAAATTTTGCTTCTTTTGTACTTCCCTGGTGGTCCAGCATTTAAGACTCCACAGTTCCACTGCAAGGGGCACAAATTCGATTCCTGGTCAGAGAACTAAGATCCCATGTGTTGCATGGTGTAGCTCCCCTCTCCAGTTGTTTTTGGTTATTTTTTGTGGTTAAATATATGTAACATTAAGTTTACCACTGTGACCATATTGAAATGTACACAGTTCTGTTCCATTTAGTATATTCATATTGTTGTGCAGTAATTACCACCATCCATCTCCAGAACTTTTTCATGTTCCCCAACTGATACTCTATACCCACTGAGTACAAACTAACCCCCTATTCTCCCCGTTTCCCTGCCTCTGAAAGTGAAAGTCGTTCAGTCATGTTCAACTCTTTGCAACCCCATGGACTATAGAGAGTCCATGGAATTCTCCAAGCCAGAATACTGGAATGGGTAGCCGTCCCCTTCTCCAGGGGATTTTCCCAACCCAGGGTTGGAACCTAGGTCACCTGCATTGCAGGCAGATCTTTACCAACTCAGCCACCAGGGAAGCCCTTTCCTACCTCTGGCAAGTACTATTCTATCGGCATACCTTGAAGATACAGCAGGTTTGGTTCCAGATCACCACAATAAAGCAAATATCAAAAAAGCGAGTCACATGAATTTTTTATTTTCTCAATGCATATAAAAGTTATTATTTACACTATAGTCTGTTAAGTGTACAATAACATTAAGTGTTAAAAACATATATGTCTTAATTTTAGAAATAATTTATTGCCCCAAATCCTAACCGTCATCTGTGCCTTCAGTGTGTCATAACTTTTTTGTTGGTGGAGGGTTTGAAATGTTGTGAGAATTACCAATGTGCGACACAGACAAACAAAGTGAGCAAATGCTGTTGGAAAAATGGTGCCAGTAAGAGTTGCTCAATACTGGATTGCCACAAACCTTCAATTTTTTTTTTTTTTAATTCTGTGAAGTGCAACAAAACAACATGTGCTTGTGCTTTCTGTCTCTGAGTACACTAGGTACCTTATATAAGTAGAATCATAGACTATTTATATTGTCTTATTGTGACTGGTGTTTTTTTACTTGGTATAATGTCTATCGTTCATTCATGTTGTAATATGTGTCAGAATTTCCTTCCTGTTTAAGGCTGAATAACACTCTACTTTATGCACATACTACATTTTGTTTATCCATTTGTCAATCAGTGGACACTTAGGTCGCTTCCACTGTTTGGCTGTTGTGAGTAATAATGCTATAAAAATGGATGTACAAATGCCTGAGTCCCTGCTTTGAATTGTTTTAGTTGTATACCCAGAAGTGGAACAGCTGGATTATATAGGAACCCTGTTTTTAATTTCTTGAGAAATTGCCATAGCATTTTCATCAGTGACTGCACCATTTGACACTCTCAGCAATAATGCACAAGGATTTCAATTTCTCATTGTCCTTCCAACAGTGGTTATTTTCTTGGTTTTGTTTGTTTGGTTTCTGTTTGCTTGGTTTTTGATAATAGCCACCCTAAGGGGTGTGAAGTGGTATCTAATGGTGATTTTCATTTACATTCCTCTGATATTTCCTGATGTTGAGCATCTGTTCATATGCTTATTGCCCATTTGTGTATCTTCTTTGAATAAATGTCTATTGATGTCTTTTACTCAGATTTTGATTGCATTGTTTGGTTTTGTTGTTGTTGCTAACTTGTAGGATTTCTTTATTCACGATATTAAACCTCATCACATATATGATTTACAAATATTTTCTCAGTTTGTTTATTTTTTCTAAGTAAAAAGTTCTTTCGCCACCCCATGTGGCCCCAACCAGGGACTGAATCTGGGCCCCTGGCAGTGAGACACCTGAGTCCTAACCACTGGACAGCCAGGGAATTCACTCTATTTTTTTAAAAAAATGTTCTCTATTTTATTTATTTCTGCTCAAGTCTTCATTATTTCCTTCTTTCTGCTATTTTTGGATTTAGTTTTTTCTTTGTCAACCCTTGAAGTGAAAATTAAGGTTGTTTATTTGAAGTTGTCTGAGTTGAGGCTGCTGTAATAAAATACCATAGATTAATGGCTTATAAGGAACAGAAATTTATTTTTCACACTTCTGAAGTCTGGAAAGTCTAAGATCAAGATACCCAGAAATTCACTGTTTGTTGAGGGAGGGCCCACTTCCTGATTCATAAATAGCTGTCTTCTAATTGTATCCTTATATGGTAGATAGGCCTAAGGAATTCTCTGGAGTCTTTTTCATAAGGCTATTAATTCCATTAATGAGCACCTATATCTGAGTAATCACCATATCAGTGTTTATTAATCCCTTAATGTTAAATTTGATATTTTAGTTTAAGTTGGCACATATGATAGAAAAACTCTGAATAGCAAGTGATAATGGTTTTTTTAGAGCTAGTGTGATTTTTAAATGATTATTCAGAGCACATACTATCTTAATACGTTTTATTTCATTATATGATACAAAAATATGTGTAACTATGTAACGTAGTAGTAGTTCAGTTGCTCAGTTGTGTCCAGCTCTTTGTGACCCGTGGACTGCAGCACGCCAGGCTTCCCTGTCCACCACCAACACTTGGAGCTTACTCAAATGCAGGTCCATCGCGTTGGTGATGCCATCCAACCATCTCATCCTCTGTCATCCCCTTCTCCTCCTGGCTTCAATCTTTTCTAGCAGCAGGGTCTTTCCCAAAGAGTTGGTTCTTCATATCAGTTGGCCAAAGATTTGGAGTTTCAGCCTCAGCATCAGTCCTTCCAATGAATATTCATGACTGATTTCCTTTAGGATGGACTGGTTGGATTTCCTTGTAATCCAAGGGACTCTCAAGAGTCTTCTCCAACACCACAGCTCAAAAGCATCAGTTCTTCGGTGCACAGCTTTCTTTATAGTCCAACTCTCACACCCATGCTTGACTACTAGAAAAACCATAGCCTTGACCAAATGGACCTTTGTTGGCAAAGTAATATCTCTGCTTTTTAATATGCTGTCTAGGTTGGTCATAACTTTTCTGCTACGGAGCAAGCATCTTTTAATTTCATGGCTGTGGTCACCATCTGCAGTGATTTTGGAGCCCCAAAAAATAAAGTCTGTCACTGTTTGCACTGTTTCCCCATCTATTTTCCATGAAGTGATGGGACTGGATGCCATGATCTAGTTTTCTGAATGTTGAGTTATAAGCCAACTTTTTCTCTCTCCTCTTTCACTTTCATTGAGGCCCTTTAGTTCTTCACTTTCTGCCATAAGTGTGGTGTTATCTGCGTATCTGAGATTATTGATATTTCTCCTGGCAATTTTGATTCCAGCTTGTGCTTCATCCAGCCCAGCATTTCATGTGATGTACTCTGCACATCATGCCTCAGACGGTAAAGCGTCTGCCTACAATGTGGTAGACCCAGATTCCATCCCTGGGTTGGGAAGATCCTCTGGAGAAGGAAATGGCAACCCACTCCAGTATTCTTGCCTGGAAAATCCTATGGATGGAGGAGCCTGGTAGGCTACCGTCCACAGGGTCGCAAAGAGTTGGACACGACTGAGCGACTTCACTTTCACTTTCACTCTGGATATAAGTTAAATAAGCAGGGTGATAATATACACCCTTGATGTACTCCTTTCCTGATTTGGAACCAGTATGTTATTCCATGTCCTGTTCTAACTGTTGCTTCTTAACTGTTGTCCGTAATGGCTGAATCAGTTTGCACTCCCACCAACATTGTAGGAGGGTTCCCTTTTCTCCACATCCTCTCTAGCATTTATTGTTTGTAGAATTTTGATGATGGCCATTCTGACTGGTGTGAGGTGATACCTCATTCTAGTTTTGATTTGCATTTCTCTAATAATCAATGATGTTGAGCATCTTTTCATGTGTTTATTGGCTCTCTTTATAACTTCTTTGGACAAATGTCTCTTTAGGTATTCTGCTCGTTTTTTGATTGGGCTGTTTTTTTTTTTTTTTTCTTTCTGGTTTTGAGTTGCATGATCTGCTTATATATTCTGGAGATTAATCCTGTTGTTTCATTTCTAGTGATTTTCTCTCCTTCTGAGGGTTGTCTTTTAACCTTATTTACTGTTTGCTTTGCTTTGCAAAAGCTTTTAAGTTTAATTAGGTCCCATTTGTTTATTTTTCTTTCTATTTCCATTACTCTAGGAGGTGAGTCACAGAGGATCTTGCTGTGATTTATGTCATGGAGCATACTGCCTGTGTTTTCCTCTAAGAGTCTTGTAGTTCTGACCTGACATTTAATTCTTTAATCCATCTTGAGTTTATTTTTGTGTGTGGTGTTAGAAAGTGTTCTAGTTTCATTCTTTTGCACATGGCTGTCCAGTTTCCCAGCACCATTTATTGAAGAGGCTATCTTCTGTATGGTGTATTCTTCCCTCCTTTGTCAAACATAAGGTGCCCATAGGTGAATGGGTTTATATCTGGGCTTTCTATGTTGTTCAGTTCAGTTCAGTTGCTCAGTTGAGTCTTACTCTTTGCGACCCCATGAATCGCAGCACTCCAGGCCTCACTGTCCATCACAAATTCCCGGAGTTCACTCAAACTCACGTCCATCAAGTTGGTGATGCCATCCAGCCATCTCATCCTCTGTCGTCCCCTTCTCCTCCTGCCCCGAATCCCTCCAAGCATCAGAGTCTTTTCCAGTGAGTCAACTCTTTGCATGAGGTGGCCAAAGTGCTGGAGTTTCAGCTTTAGCATCAGTCCTTCCGATGAACACCCAGGACTGATCTCCTTTAGAATGGACTGGTTGGATCTCCTTGCAGTCCAAGGGACTCTCAAGAGTCTTCTCCAACACCACAGCTCAAAAGCATCAATTCTTCGGTGCTCAGCTTTCTTCACAGTTCAACTCTCACATCCATACATGACTACTGGAAAAACCATAGCCTTGACTAGACGGACCTTTGTTGGCAAAGTAATGTCTCTGCTTTTGAATATGCTGTCTAGGTTGGTCATGACTTTCCTTCCAAGGAGTAAGCGTCTTTTAGTTTCATGGCTGCAATCACCATCTGCAGTGATTTTGGAGCCCAAAAAAATAAAGTCTGACACTGTTTCCACTGTTTCCCCATCTATTTCCCATGAAGTGATGGGACCGGATCCCATGATCTTCGTTTTCTGAATGTTGAGCTTTAAACCAACTTTTTCACTCTCCTCTTTCACTTTCATCAAGAGGCTTTTGAGTTCCTCTTCACTTTCTGCCATAAGGGTGGTGTCATCTGCATATCTGAGGTTATTGATATTTCTCCCACCAGTCTTGTTTCCAGCTTGTGCTTCTTCCAGCCCAGCGTTTCTCATGATGTATTCTGCATAGAAGTTAAATAAGCAGGGTGACAATATACAGCCTTGACGTACTCCTTTTCCTATTTGGAACCAGTCTATTGTTCCATGTCCAGTTCTGTTGCTTCCTGACCTGCATACAGATTTCTCAAGAGGCAGGTCAGGTGGTCTGGTATTCCCATCTCTTTCAGAATTTTCTACAGTTTATTGTGATCCACACAGTCAAAGGCTTTGGCATAGTGAATAAAGCAGAAATATATGCTTTTCTGGAACTCTTTTGCTTTTTCGATGATCCAGTGGATATTGGCAGTTTGATCTCTGGTTCCTCTGCCTTTTCTAAAACCAGCTTGAACATCTGGAAGTTCACAGTTCACATATTGCTGAAGCCTGGCTTTGAGAATTTTGATCATTACTTTACTAGCATGTGAGATGAGTGCAATTGTGTGGTAGTTTGAGTATTCTTTAGTCTATATTTCTGTTTTTCTGCCAGTACCATATTGTCTTATTTTTAAATTTGTTTTATTTAGACAATAATTACTTTACAATATTCTAATGGCCTCTGCCATACATCAACGTGAATTGGCCATAGGCATACATGTGTCCCCTTTCTCCTGGATTCCCTCCCACCTCCCACCCCACCCTATCCCCCACTGTCACAGAGTACCAGCTTTGGGTTCCCTGTGTCATATATCAAACTCCCACTATATATCAAACTCCAACTGACTATCTGTTTTAGATATGGTAATGTATATGTTTCAATGCCATTCTCCCAAATCATCCCACCCTTTCCTTCTCCCAGTGTGTCCAGATGTCTGTTCTGTATGTCTGTGTCTACTTTGCTGCCCTACACATAGGATCATTGGTACTATCTTTCTAGATTCCATATATATGTGTAAATATATGATTTTTGTCTTTCTCTTTCTGACTTAACTTTATTATGTATAATAGACTCTACGTTTGTCGACCTCATTAGAACTGACTCAAATGCATTCCTTTTTATAGCTGAGTAATAGTCTATTGTGTATAAATAATATGTACCACAGCTTCCCTGTCTGTTTATCTGCTGATGGACATCTAGGTTGCTTCCATGCAATGAATATTGGGGTACATGTGTCTTTTTTCAGTTATGGTTTCCTCAGGGTATATGCCCAGTAGTGCAATTGCTGAGTCATATGGTAGTTTTATCCCTAGTGTTTTAAGGAATCTTCATACTATTCTCCATAGTGTTTGTATCAGTTTGCATTCCCAGCAACAGTGTAAGAAGGTTCCCTTTCTTCCACACCCTTTCCAGTATTTATTGTTTGTAGACTTTTTGATGATGGCCATTCTAACTAGTGTGAGGCGATACCTCATTGTGCTTTTGATTTGCATTTATCTAATAATGAACAATGTTGCACATCTTTTCATGTGTTTACTAGCCATCTGTATGTGTTCTTTGGAGAAATGTCTGTTTAAGTCATCTGTCCACTTTTTGATTGAGCCTGTTTTGGAGATTAATCCTTTGTTAGTTGTTTCACTTTCTACTATTGTCTCCCATTCTGACAGTTGTCTTTTCATGTTGCTTATAGTTTCGTTTGTTGTGCAAAAGCTTTTAAGTTTAATTAGGTACCATTTGTTTCTTTTTGTTCTTATTTATGTTACTCCTGGGAGAAGGCAATGGCACCCCACTCCAGTACTCTTGCCTGGAAAATCCCATGGACCAGAGGAGCCTGGTGCGCTGTAGTCCATGGGGTCGCTAGGAGTCGGACATGACTGAGCGACTTCACTTTCACTTTTCACTTTCATATATTGGAGAAGGAAATGGCAACCCACTCCAGTGTTCTTGCCTGGAGAATCCCAGGGACGGGGGAGCCTCGTGGGCTGCCGTCTATGGGGTCGCACAGAGTCAGACACGACTGATGCGACTTAGCAGCAGCAGCAGCAGCATGTTACTCCTAGAGGTGGGTCATAGAGGATCTTGCTGTGATTTGTGTCAGAAAGTGTTCTGCCTTTGTTTTCCTCCAAGAGTTTTTATAGTTTCTGGTCTTAGTTTAGGTCTTAATTCATTTTGAGTTTATTTTTCTGTATGGTGTTAGAAAGTGTTCTAATTTCATTCTTTTACGTGTAGTTGACCAGTTTTCCCAGTGCCATTTGTTGAAGAGAATGTGTTTTCTCCATTGTGTATTTTTGCCTCCTTTGTCAAAGATAAGCTGTCCATAGTGAAAGTGAAAGTCACTCAGTTGTGTCCGACCCTTTGGGACCCTATGGACTGTCTAGTCCATGGAATTATCCTGGCCAGAATACTGGAGTGGGTAGCCTTTCCCTTCTCCAGGGGATCTTCCCAACCCAGGGATTGAACCCAGGTCTCCCGCATTGCAGGCAAATTCTTTACGAGCTACACCATAAGGGAAGCCCAAAAATACTGGAGTAGGTAGCCTATCCCTTCTCCAGCGGGTCTTCCCAACCCAAGAATCGAGCTTGGGTCTCTTGCATTGAAGGCGGATTCTTTACCAACTGAGCTATGAGGGAAGCCCCCAAGGTGTCCATAGGTGTGTGTGTTTATCTCTGGGTTTTGTATCTTATTCCACTGGCCTATATTTCTGTTTTTGTGCCAGTACCATACTGTCTTCGTAACTGTAGCTTTGTACTAGTCTGAAGTCAGGAATTTACTTCCATCAGCAGTCACATCCACAGCTGGGTGGTGTTTTTGCTTTGGCTCTGTCTCTTCATTCTTTCTGGACTTATTTCTTCACTGATCTCCAGTAGCATATTGGGCACGTACCAACCTGGGGAGTTCATCTTTCAGTGTCCTATGTTTTTGCCTTTTCGTACTGTTCATGGGGTTTTCAAGGCAAGAATACTGAAGTGGTTTTCCATTGCCTTCTCCAGTGGACCATGTTTTGTCAGAACTCTCCACCATGACCTGACCATTTTGGGTGGTCGTACACGGAGTGGCTCATAGTTTCATTGAGTTAGATAAGGCTGTGGTCCATGTCATTAGATTGGTTAGTTTTCTGTGACTGTGATTACATTCTGTCTGCCCTCTTATGGAGAAGGAGAACAGGCTTATGGAAGTTTCCTGATGGGGGAGACTGCCTTAGGGGAAAACTGGGTCTTGTTCTGATGGGCGGGGCCGTGCTCAGTCAATCTTTAATCCAATTTTCTGCTGATGGGTGGGACTGTGTTCCCTCCCTGTTGTTTGACCTGGGGCCAAAATATGGTGGAGGTAATGAAGATTCAAAAGGTCCCATGCAGGCACTGGTGCACTCAGTGCCCCCAAACCTGCAGCACGCCACCGCCGACCCATGCCTCTGCCGGAGACTCCTTGACACTCACAGGCAAGTCTGCCTCAGTCTCTTGTAGGGTCACTGCTCCTTTCTCCTGAGACCTTGTATGCACAGGTTTTGTTTGTGCGCTCCAACAGCATGTCTCCCCAGCTCTGGCGGGGGAGTTCTGATGGCTCTGTGGTGGTGTTAATGGCGACCTCCTCCAAGAGGGCTTATCCCTTACCCAGGTCTAATTCATCCAGAGGCCCTGCCACTGCAGCAGTCCACTGCTGACCGGTACCTCTGTAGGAGACATGCAAACAATTCTGGCTCAGTCTCTGTGGGGTCTATGGGTCCTGGTGCGCACATGGTTTGTTTGAGCCCTCTGAGCATCTCTGGCGGGTTTGGGGTTTGATTCTAAACGTGATTTTGCCCCTCCTACCATCTTCCTTTTTTTTTTTCCCCCCCATGGGGATGGTCTTGATCCCTGTCTCCTGTTCAATGTCACGAACCTCCATCCATAGTTCATCAGGCACTCTATCTATCAGATCTAGGCCCTTAAATCTATTTCTCACTTCCACTGTATAATCATAAGGGATTTGATTTAGGTTATACCTGAATGGTCTAGTGGTTTTCCCCACTTTCTTCAATTTAAGTCTGAATTTGGCAATAAGGAGTTCATGATCTGAGCCACAGTCAGCTCCTGGTCTTGTTTTTGTTGACTGTATAGAGCTTCTCCATCTTTGGCTGCAAAGAATATAATCAGTCTGATTCCGGTATTGACCATCTGGTGATGTCCATGTGTAGAGTCTTCTCTTGTGTTGTTGGAAGAGGGTGTTTGTTATGACCAGTGCATTTTCTTGGCAAAACTCTATTAGTCTTTGCCCTGCTTCCTTCCGTATTCCAAGGCCAAATTTTCCTGTTACTCCAGGTGTTTCTTGACTTCCTACTTTTGCATTCCAGTCCCCTGTAATGAAAAGGACGTCTTTTTTGGGTGTTCTAAAAGGTCTTGTAGGTCTTCATAGAACTGTTCAACTTCGGCTTCTTCAGCGTTACTGGTTGGCCATAGACTTGGATTACTGTGATATTGAATGGTTTGCCTTGGAAACGAACAGAGATTATTCTGTCGTTTTTGAGATTGCATCCAAGTACTGCATTTTGGACTTTTTTGTTGACCGTGATGGCTACTCCTTTTCTTCTGAGGGATTCCTACCCACAGTAGTAGATATAATGGTCATCTGAGTTAAACTCACCCGTTCCAGTCCATTTTAGTTTGCTGATTCTTGAATGTCAACATTCACTCTTGCCATCTCTCATTTGACCACTTCCAATTTGCCTTGATTCATGGACCTGACATTCCAGGTTCCTATGCAATATTGCTCTTTACAGCATCGGACCTTGCTTCTATCACCAGTCACATCCACAGCTGGGTATTCTTTTTGCTTTGGCTCCATCCCTTCATTCTTTCTGGAGTTATTTCTCCACTGATCTCCAGTAGCATATTGGGCACCTACTGACCTGGGGAGTTCCTCTTTCAGTATCCTATCATTTTGCCTTTTCATACTGTTCGTGGGGTTCTCAAGGCAAGAATACTGAAGTGGTTTGCCATTCCCTTGTCCAGTGGACCACATTCTGTCAGTCCTCTCCACCATGACCCGCCCATCTTGGGTTTCCCCATGGGCATAGCTTAGTTTCATTGAGTTAGACGAGGCTGTGGTCCTAGTGTGATTAGATTGACTAGTTTTCTGTGAGTATGGTTTCAGTGTGTCTGCCCTCTGATGCCCTCTTGCAACACCTACCATCTTACTTGGGTAAGCAAAATGGCTGTCTGGGGAGGCCTTACAAATAGCTGTGAAAAGAAGAGAAGCGAAAAGCAAAGGAGAAAAGGAAGATATAAGGATCTGAATGCAGAGTTCCAAAGAATAGCAAGAAGAGATAAGAAAGCCTTGTTCAGCAATCAATGCAACGAAATAGAGGAAAACAATAGAATGGGAAAGACTAGAGATGTCTTCAAGAAAATTAGAGATACCAAGGGAACATTTCATGCGAAGATGGGCTTGATAAAGGACAGAAATGGTATGGACCTAACAGAAGCAGAAGATATTAAGAAGATGTGGCAAGAATACACAGAAGAACTGTACAAAAAAGATCTTCACGACCCAGATGTTCACAATGGTGTGATCACTGACCTAGAGCCAAACATCCTGGAACGTGAAGTCAAGTGGGCCTTAGAAAGCATCACTACGAACAAAGCTAGTGGAGGTGATGGAATTCCAGTTGAGGTATTTCAAATCCTGAAAGATGATGCTGTGAAAGTGCTGCACTCAATATGCCAGCAAATTTGGAAAACTCAGCAGTGGCCACAGGACTGGAAAAGGTCAGTTTCCATTCCAATCCCAAAGAAAGGCAACGCCAGAGAATGCTCAAACTACCTCACAATTGCACTCATCTCACACGCTAGTAAAGTAATGCTCAAAATTCTCCAAGCCAGGCTTCAGCAATACGTGAACCATGAACTTCCAGATGTTCAAGCTGGTTTTAGAAAAGGCAGAGGAACCAGAGATCAAATTGGCAACATCCGCTGGATCATGGAAAAAGCAAGAGAGTTCCAGAAAAACATCTGTTTCTGCTTTATTCACTATGCAAAGCCTTTGACTGTGTGGATCACAATAAACTGTGGAAAATTCTGAAAGAGATGGGAATACCAGACCACCTGATCTGCCTCTTGAGAAATTTGTATGCCAGTCAGGAAGCAGCAGTTAGAACTGGACATGGAACAACAGACTGGTTCCAAATAGGAAAAGGAGTACGTCAAGGCTGTGTATTGTCACCCTGCTTATTTAATTTCTCTGCAGAGTACGTCATGAGAAACACTGGGCTGGAAGAAACACAAGCTGGAATCAAGATTGCCGTGAGAAATATCAATAACCTCAGATATGCAGATGACACCACCCTTATGGCAGAAAGTGAAGAGGAAGTAAAAAGCCTCTTGATGAAAGTGAAAGTGGATAGTGAAAAAGTTGGCTTAAAGCTCAACATTCAGAAAATGAAGATCATGGGATCCGGTCCCATCACTTCATGGGAAATAGATGGGGAAACAGTGGAAACAGTATCAGACTTTATTTTTGGGGGCTCCAAAATCACTGCAGCCATGAAATTAAAAGACGGTTACTCCTTGGAGGGAAAGTTATGACCAACCTAGATAGCATGTTCAAAATCAGAGACATTACTTTGCTAACCAATGTTCGTCTAGTCAAGGTTATGGTTTTTCCTGTGGTCATGTATGGATAGGAGAGTTTTACTGTGAAGAAGGCTGAGCCCTGAAGAATTGATGGTTTTGAACTGTGGTGTTGGAGAAGACTCTTGAGAGTCCCTTGGACTGCAAGGAGATCCAACCAGTCCATTCTGAAGGAGATCAGCCCTCGGATTTCTTTGGAAGGAATGATGCTAAAGCTGAAACTCCAGTAGTTTGGCCACCTCATGCAGAGTTGACTCATTGGAAAAGACTCTGATGCTGGGAGGGATTCAGGGCAGGAGGAGAAGGGGACGACAGAGGATGAGATGGCTGGATGACATCACTGACTCGATGGACGTGAGTCTGTGTGAAATCTGCGAGTTGGTGATGGACAGGGAGGCCTGGGGTGCTGCGATTCATGGGATCGCAAAGAGTCAGACACGACTGAGCGACTGAACTGACTGACTGACTGAACATCTTGCTGGGGCTTCTCCTTTGCCCTTGGACATGGTGTATAGTTTTTTCGCGGTATCCAACTTTCTTCTGTCGATGGTTGTTCAGCAGCGAGTTTTAATCTTGGAGTTCTTGCAGGAGAAGATGAGCATATGTCCTTCTGCTTCATCATTTTGAAATATATATTTACCACCTACCAGACCACCTGACCTGCCTCCTGAGAAATCTGTATGCAGGTCAATAAGTAACAGTTAGAACTGGACATGGCACAATAGACTGGTTCCAAGTTGGGAAAGGAGTATGTCAAAGCTGTATATTGTCACCCTGTTTATTTAACTCATATGCAGAGTACATCAGGAGAAATGCCATGCTGGATGAAGTACAAGCTGGAATCAAAATTGCCAGGAGAAATATCAATAACCTCAGATATGCAGATGACACCACCCTTATGGCAGAAATCAAAGAACTAAAGAGCCTCTTGGTGAAAATGAAAAAGGAGAGTGAAAAAGTTGGCTTAAAACTCAACATTCAGAAAACTAAGATCATGGCATCCAGTCCCATCACTTCATGGCCAGTAGTTGGGGAAACAATGACAGGCTTTATTTACTTGGGCTCCAAAATCATTGCAGATGGTGACTGCAGCCATGAAACTAAAAGACGCTTGTTCCTTGGCAAAAAGTTATGACCAACCTAGACAGCATATTAAAAAGCAGAGACATTACTTTGCCGACAGAGGTCTGTCTACTCAAAGCTATGGTTTTTCTATTAGTCATGTATCGATGTGACAGTTGGACTATAAAGAAAGCTGAGCACCAAAGAATTGATGATTTTGATCTGTGGTGATTGAGAAGACACTTGAGAGTCCCTTGGCCTGCAAGAAGATCAAATCAGTAATCCTAAAGGAAATCAGTCCTGAGTATTCGTTGGAAGGACCGATGCTGAAGCTGAAACTCCAATACCTTGGGCACCTGATGTGAAGAACTGACTTGTTGGAAAACACCCTATTGCTGAGAACAGGTGAAGGCAGGAGAAGGGGACAACAGAGGATGAGATGGTTGGATGGTATCACCGAATCAATGGAGATGACTTTGAGTAAGCTCCGGGAATTGGTGATGGACAGGGAAGCCTGGCGTGCTGCAGTCCATGGGGTCACAAAGAGTCGGACATGACTGAGCAACTGAAGTGAACTGAAGTCAGGAAAGTTGATTCTTCCAATTCCATTCTTTTTCTCAAGATTGTTTTGGCTCTTCATGGTATTATTTGTTTCCATACAAATTGTGAAGTTCTTTGGTCTAGTTCTGTGAAGAATACCATTGATAGTTTGATAGGGATTGCATTGAATCTGTACATTGTTTTAAATAGTATAGTCATTTTCACTATATTGATTGTTCCAGTCCAGAAATAAGGTATATCTCTCCAACTGTTTGTGTCATGTTTGATTTCTTTCATCAGTGTTTTATAGTTTTCTATATACTGGTCTTTTGTCTCTTTAGGTAGGTTTATTCCTAGCTATTTTATTCTTTTTGTTGCAGTGGTGAATGGAATTGTTTTCTTAACTTTTCTTTGTGATCTTTATATGTTTTTGTATAGGAATGCAATGGATTTCTGTGTATTAACTTTATATCCTTTAGCTTTAATACATTCATTAACTAGTAATTTTCTGATGGATTGTTTAGGGTTTTCGTGTCATCTGCAAACAGTGATTGAGTTTTACTAACTTTCCAATCTGTATTCCTTTTATTTCTTTGTTCTTTTTCTCTGCTTGCCATAGCTAGGACTTTCAAAACCATGCTAAATAATAGTGGCGAGTGTGGACACCATTGTCTTGTTCCTGATCTTAGAGGACATGCTTTCAGTTTTTCACCATTGAGAATGATTTTTGCTGTGGGTTTGTTGTATATGGCCTTTATTATATTGAGGTAAGTTCCTTCTAGGGCTACTTTCTGGAGCATTTTTATCATAAATGAGTGTTGAGTTTTGTGGACGGCCTTCTCTGCATCTGTTGAGATGAGCATTTGTTTTTTATCTTTCAATTTGTTGACATGGTGTATCACATTGATTGATTTGTGGATATTGACGAATCCTTGCATCCTTGGGAAAATTCCACTTGAGCATGGTGTATGATCATCCTAATGTGCTGTTGGATTCTGTTTGCTCAAATTTCTTGAGGATTTTTGCAGCTATGTTCATCAGTGATAGTGGCCCACAATTTTTTTTTTTTTTTGGTTGTATCTTTGTCTGGTTTTGATATCAGGGTGATGATACCCTCCTAGGATGAGTGGGAATTTTTCTTCCTGTTTAATTTTCAGGAAGAATTTGAGCAGGATAAGTTTTAGTTCTTTATACTTTTTGTAAAATTCATCTGTAAAACCATCAGGCCCTGGGTTTTTTTTTTTAATTGGAAGATTTTTTATCACAGTTTCGATTTTAGTGCTTGTGATTGGTCCATTCATGATTTCTGGTTTTTTCCTGGTTCAGTTTTGGAAGGTTGTACTTTTCTAGGAACTTGTACATTTCTTCCAGTTTGTCCATTTTTATGGAGTATAGTTGCTCACAGTAGTCTCTCATGATCCTTTGTATCTACATTGTCTGTTGTTACTTCTCCGTTTTCATTTATAATTTTTTTTAATTGAGTCCTCTCCCTTATTTTCTTGATGAGTCTGGGTGTGATTTGTCAAGTTTGGTTATCTACTCAGAGAGCCAGCTTTTAAGTTTATTTAACTTGGCTGTTATTTCCTTAATTTCTTTTTCATTTATTTGTGCTCTAGTCTTAACAATGTCTTTCCTTTCACTAATTTTGGAGGGTTTTTTGTTGTTGTTGTTGTCCTTTTCTAGTTGCTTTAGGTGTAAAGACAGGTTCTTTATTTGATGTTTGTCTGGTTTACTGAGATAGGATTGTATTGCTAAACTCCCCTCTTAGAACTGCTTTTTCTGTATCCTATAGTTCTGGGTCTCCGTGTTTTCACTCTCATTTGTTTTTAGGTATTTTTGATTCCATCAGTGACCTCTTGTTATGTAGAAGTGTGTTGTTTAATCTCCATGTGGTTTTTTTTTTTTTTTTGCAATTTTTCCATGTAATTCATATTTTGCCTCATATCATTGTGTTCAGAAAAGATGCTTGATATGATTTCAGTTTTCTTAAATTTACTAAGGCTTGATTTGTGACCCAAGATGTGATCTATCTGGAGAAAGTTCCAGGTGCACTTGAGAAGAAAGTGTATTCTTCTTCATTTGGATGGAATGTCTTGAATATACCAATTGGGTTCATCTGGTCTAATGTGTCATTTAGTGCTTGTGTTTCCTTATTAATTTTCTGTTTTGATGATCTGCCACTGGTATGAGGTGTTCAATGTCTGTTAGTGTTTTTCATATGTATTGAGGTATTCCTATATTGGGTGCATAAATATTTATAATTGCTTTGTCTTCTTGGTTTGATGCCTTGATCATTGTGTAGTGTCTTTCCTTATCTCATGTGATAGTTTTTATTTTAAAATCTATTTTTTCTGATATGAGTATTGCTGCTCCCACCTTCTTTTGGTACCCATTTGCATGGAATATCTTTTTCTATACCCTGACTCTCAGTCTGTGTGTGTCATTACATCTGAAGTGGGTCTCCTGGAGGCAGCATGTGCACAGATCTTGTTTTTGTATACATTCAGCCAGTCAGTGTCTTTTGGTTGGAGCAATTATTTATTTGCATTTAATGTTATTATTGATATGTGTGCTCCTATTGCCATTTTTCTTAATTGTTTAGGGTTTTGTGGATCTGTTTCTTCTCTTGTGTTTCCTGCTAGAGAATTTCCTTTAGCATTTGTTGTAAGACTGATTTGGTGGTGCTGAATTCTTTTTCTTTTTTTGTGATGAATTCTTTTAAATTTTGTTTTTCTATAAAGCTTTTTATTTCACCTTCAAATCTGAATAAGGTCCTTGCTGGGTAGAGTAATCTTGGCTGTAGGTTTTCTCTTTCATCACTTTAAATATATCCTGCCACTGCCTTCTGGCCTGCAGAGGTTCTGCTGAAAAATTAGCTGTTGGCCTTTTCAGGACTCCTTTGTATGTTATTTTTGCTTTTCAATGTGTGGAGGGGAGTCCTGGATGGTGGAGGGCCAGTCCAGCAGGCAGACAGGGCCTCTGGAAGGGTGAAGGGACCTGAAGAGGATGGAGACCTAGGAGGTGGGAGGAAACCAGAGAATAGAGGGGGACCCTGGGGCTGGGGATCCCAAATGGCAAAGGACTGGGCCTGGAGGAGGGCCCTGGAGGGGGGAGGTGGTCCAGAAGGGCAGAGGGCTCAGCCTGGGGGCCTTAGGAGGCTCCAGGGCTGAGTTGGGAGAGTGACACTAGGCAGTTCCCTGTTCTTGCAACCCTGCAGGTGACTTCCCAAGCCAGCAGGCATTTTTATCTCCTTGCAGGAGCCTCCCCTGGTGGAGAGGTCCCTGAAGAGTGTAGTATGCCCCAGAGGGCAAAGGGCTCTGCAGGTGAATAGAGAGGGCCCTGGAGGGCAGATGTTCAAGCCCCTGGGCTCCAGAATGTATCCCAGGGCCAAATGAAAGGGGAACCCCATGGGCTTACCCAGTGAATCTTTCTATCCCTTCAGAGATCTCTCTCTCTCCCAGTGGAGCAGATACATCTCTCTCAGTACCTAGAAGCTTCTAAATTGCTTCTGGTGCCAGAACTTCTCCCCCTTCCCCAGCAGCCCCTCAGTCACAGCAAAGTTAAAGGGGAACCCAGGAGCTTTTCCCAGTGGATACTCCAATCCCCAAGGATCCCAACCTCTCCCAGGCAAGCAGGCACACTGCTCCTAGTGTCCAAAGGTGCCCAAACTGCCCCTGGCACCCAAAACACTTATGGCATCAAAACTACTCCCCTTCCCCAGCAGCCTCTCACTCCTGCAAAGTGAAAGTGGGAACCCCTTGGGCTTTTCCCAGTAGATCTTCAATCCCCAAGGATACAACCCTTCCCAGGTGAGCAGACAGCCTGCTCCCAGGGCCCAAAGGTGCCCAAACTACCCCAGGCACCCAAATTTCTTTCAGTACCAAAACTGCTCACCCTCCTCCAGCGGCTCCTCAATCACTGGTCCCCAGGCCTCTAGCTTCTCCACTTCCTCCTACCTGGTACCTGTTCTCTCTGGGTCTCTTCTTGTCCACTTATCTGCAGGAAGTTCCCCACTGGTGCCTGTTAGGTATCCTAGCTGTGGCACAGATTCCGTGTCTTCCCTCACTGACATCTTGACTCTGCCCATCTGTTGATTTTCATATGAAATTACTTTGGCTGAGATTTTATTTATTTTTTTAATTTATTTTAATTGGAGGCTAATTACTTTACAGTATTGTAGTGGTTTTTGCCATATATTGACATGAATCAGCCATGGGTGTACATGTGTTCCCCATCCTGAACCTCCCTCCCCATCCCATCCCTCAGGGTCATCCCAGTGCACAAGCCCTGAGCACCCTGTCTCATGCGTCGAACCTGGACTGGCGATCTGTTTCACATATGATAATATACATGTTTCAATGCTATTCTCTCAGATCATCCCACCCTCGCCCTTTTGCACAGAGTCCAAAAGACTGTTTTATACATTGTCTCTTTTGCTGTCTCGCATATAGGGTTATCGTTACCATCTCTCTAAATTCCATATATATGCATTAGTATACTGTATTGGTGTTTTTCTGACTTCCTTCACTCTGTATAATAGGCTCCAGTTTCATCCACCTCATTAGAACTGATTCAAGTATATTCTTTTTAATGGGTGAGTAATATTCCATTGTGTATATGTACCACAGCTTGCTTATCCATTCGTCTGCTGATGGACATCTAGGTAGCTTCCATGTCCTGGCTATTATAAACAGTGTTGCGATGAACATTGGGGTACACGTGTCTCTTTCAATTCTGGTTTCCTCGGTGTGTATGCCCAGTAGTGGGATTGCTGGTTCTGTGGCAGTTCTATTTCCAGTTTTTTAAGGAATATCCACACTGTTCTGGCTCAGATTTTAGAAGGAAGTTTGGTTCAGCTAGCTTTTCTAACTTTGTGGAGCTTTTTAAAATTTTTTTTCACCTTTTTTTTTTTTTTTTTTGGTGATATTTGGTCTCTCCCATTGTTACCTTTGTCTGGGTCTTCTTTTCCTTTCTGCCCTAGTCCTGCTCAATTTTAATTCCACTTCATGCAGTTTGTCCTCAATGTGTCTTTTTTTAATTTATTTTTTTATTTATTTGGACTGCACTGGGTCTTTGTTGCTGCATGCAGGCTTTCTCTAATTGTGGTGAACAGGGGCTGCTCTCTAGTTGTGGCACGCAGGCTTCTCATTGTAATGGCTACTCTTGTTTCAGAGCACAGGTTGTAGGGCATGCCAGCTACAGTAGTTTCAGGCACATGGGCTCAGTAATTGTGCCTTGTGGGCTCGAGTGTGGGCTCAGTAGTTGTGGCACATAGCTTAGTTCTCTTGCATCATGGAGAATCTTTCTGGACCAGGAATAAAACGTGGGTCCCCTGCATTTGCAGGTGGATTCTTAACCACTGGACCACCAGGGTTAAGAATTGTGTCTTCAAAAGGAGCCTTTGTTGGTCAGTTTTTAGCATTCATGGGATTAGGCTGTTCCACCTCCTTTAGAACTAATTATCGGATACTCTTTGCATTCATCCACTAGTGGAATGGACCAAAGCCCTTCCAGTTTCACCTATTGTTCCTTATTTGGCCGATGTGTTTTCTGGTGAGTACTGTATGGTATTTTCCTGGTCTCAGGTCTGCATATGGTATTTGCTTATTGCAATGGAATTGCCATTACCATGCAGATCATGTTGCTGAACCAAACTCTCCTTGTGGTTGTGTTATGAGGTGCAAGGGGACTTTACTGTGTCCTAGTTTTGTTGTGTATTTTGTTCATAAGTTCTGTTCTTTGTTTTGTATAGTTATCTGTTTGTAATATGAGAATTCGAGATGAAAATATTATGCCTCTACTGTGTTGTCGTCTCCTCCATAAGTTTTTAAACTATTTTTTCCTCTATCGTGATTTTTAAAAAAAGACATGTAGACTGAGATCTACCCTCTTAAAAAATTTTTAGGTGTGTAGTACAGTACTGTTAATTTTAATTGCACTCTTTTATGAGAAATCTCTAGGACTTTTTCATTTTGCATAACTGAAACTATGTGTATTGAGCATCAACTTTCCATTTCCCACTTCTCCCTGTCCATGATAACCACATTACTTTCTGCTTTTGTGAGTTTGACTACTTTAGATACTTCATATAAGGAGTTTTATGCAATATTAGTCATTCTGCAACTGGCTTATTTTACTTAGCATGATATCTTCCAGGTTCATTCATGTCATCACATATGACAAGATACCTTTTCCCTTTTTTTTGGCCATGCTACATGGCTTCTATGATCTTAGTACCCCAACTGTGGATTGAACCCAGGCACGAGGCAGTGAAAACATGGATTCTTAATGAATGGACTGCTAGGGAATTCCCAATTTCTTTTTTAATGATGAAAAATACTACACCGTTTGGATATATCATATTTTCTTTAACTAGTTATCTATCTGTGAATATTTAGATAGCTTCCAGAATTTTGGCAATACTGAAAATGCTGAAGTGAATATGGGCATGCAAATATAACTTCAAGTACCTGATTTCAATTCTTAAGGATGAATACTCAGATCTGGGATTGGTGGATCATATGGTGGTTTAATTTTGAATTTTTTGAGAAACCTCCATATAGTGTTCTGTAGCAGCTGCACCATTTTACATTCTTGTCAGAAGTCCACAGAGTTCCAGTTTCTCCACATCTTCACCAACACTTGTTTTCTTGTTTGTTTTGTTTTTCTATAATGACCATTCCTAACAGGTGTAGAGTGATTTTACTGTGGTTTCTATTTGTATTTTCCTTCTCCTATTAATTTCTAATTTCAGTTTATTTAGAACAGAGAAGATATTTTGTATGACTTTAATCTTCTTAAATTTGTTAAGATCTGTTTTTTGACCTAATACGTGGTTATCCTGGAGAATGTTCTTTGTGCAGTTGAGAAGAATGTCTGTTCTGGTACTGTTAGGTGAAACAATTTCATTTGTCAGTCAGGTCCATCTGGTCTGTGGTAGTGTTCACATTCCCTCATTTCATGTTGAATATATGTATGTTTATCAGTTATTGAAAGTGTGATATTAAAATCTGTTAATACGTTACTATGTATTTTTCCCTTTATTTCTATGAAAGTTTGCTTTATGTATTTAGGTGCTCTAATGTTGGGTATATATATATTTATAACTGTTACATGTTCCTGGTGAATTGAAACTTTTATTATTATTATATTATGTCCTGCTTTGTTTCCCATGACAGTTTTTGGGTAAAAGTTTATTTGGTCTGATACAGTTACCATTTTCATGGAATATATTTTTTTCTGTCCTTTCACTTTTAGCCTAAATGTGTCTTTAAGTCTAAAGTGAGTATCTAGTAAGACAGCATATAGTTAGATACTGATTTTTTAATCCATTTAGCCATTCTATGTCTTTTGGTTGGAGAATGTCTATTAAAATTTAAAGTAGTTACTGATAGATAAGAACTTACCATTGCCATTTTTGTCAATTGTGTTCTGTCTTAAAGCTCATTTGTCCCACTTTCCTTGTTTCCTTTGTGTTTGGTTGGTTGCTTTGTTTTTTGTAGTAATATTTTTTGATCCTTGTTTTCTTTTATGTATATTCTATAGGCATTTTCTTTGTAGTTATCATGAACTTTCATTAAACATAGCAGTATAGTTTATGCTAATAACAACTTCACATTGATCATTTATAAAAGCTAGTTTTACCATCTCCCACATACTTTATATTTTTGATATCAGAATTATATCTTTTTATAGTTATTATTTATGGTTTTTTTTTAACTCAAATACTAGAAAAAGTGATCTTTGTACCACTTTTACATTGTTGTAGCATTTCTTTGTCTATGTCTTTACTTTTCCCAGCTGGCTTCATAGTTTCACATGTTTTTATGTTGTTGTTTAGTGTCCTTTTGTTTCAACTTGAAGAATTCCTTTATGATAACTTATATCAGGTCTAGCATTGACAAATGCTCTCAGTTTTTGTTTATCTGTAAGTCTTTATCTCTCATTTTTTGAAGTAGAGTTTTACTGGGTATAGTATTCTTGGTAGGCATTTTTTTTTTCTTTTCATCAATTTGAATGCATCATTTCACTCCCTTCTGGTCTGTGAAGTTTCTGATGAGAAGTCTGCTATAAGTCCTGTTGGGGGCTCCCTTTTATGTGATGAGTCACTTTAATCTTTCTGTGTTTAAAATTCTCACTTTGGAAAAAATTCTCTTTGTCCTTGACTTTTGATAGTTTGATTATAATGTCGTGATGTGAACTTCTTTGGAGTCTTCTTTGGATTCATCTTTAGTGGTCATTTTTAGGCTTCTTGAGTCTGGTTGTCTATTTCCATTTCCAGATTTGGCAAGTTTTCAGCTCTTATCCTTTAAATAATCCCTTTATGTATCTTTCTCTCTCTCTTTTAGTTCTGAGATTCCCATAATACGAAGGGTGATTCATTTTATGTGGTCATTTAAGTTCCTTAATCCTTCTGTGTTCTTTTTCATTCTTTTTCATTTTTAATCTGACTGGATAATTTCAAATGACCTTTCTTCATTATTGGCTGATTCTTCTATATGGTCAAATCTGATCATATATATTGCATATTGCATATATTGTTGAACCCAGGCATTGAATTTTTTAGTTCAGTTTTTGTATTAAATATCTCCAAATTTATTTTCTTTTTTATATTTTCTCTCTTGATAGTCTCATTCATCTGTAATTTTCCCAACCTCATTGAGCAATTTTTTCATTGAGCATTTTTATGACAGTTATCTTGAACTTTTTGTCAGGATAGTCATACACCTTGATTTCATTAGTATCAGTTTCTGGAGCTTTATTTTGTCCCTTTGATTGGACCTTATTCCCCCCTTTTTGTGTTCCTTTTAGCTTTGTATTGATATCTGCACCTTTGAAGAAATAGCCATGTCATCTAGTCTTTTATGTGCTGGCACTGACAGGGAAAGACCTACACCAGTCATCCCAGCTCAAAATTCTGGCAACCTGTGTTTGTAGATTTCTAATTAGAGTGATTTGTTGGTTTCTCTTTTCAGAACCTCATAATCTCTTGCTTGCTCTGGTGTCTGTATGCTGTATTGCTGGTTCTCTGAAACAGTTGTATATCATCAAGGTAGTTTTTTTGTTTTTAGCTGTACCAGGTATCTATTATATGCCAGGTCTAATCTACACTCTGAGTTGGTCAAGACAGAAACCAGTCTCTAGGACAGCCCCCTGAAAAATCAGAATATTGGATGCAGGGTCCACTCTTTTCTCTCCCTTCAAAAGTAGAAGTCTCAAGTTGTGAACCTTCTAATAAAGCTGAGTATGCTACCCACAGCACACTGCTTTTCCACTTACCATCATTCTCAGCATTTGCCAGGAATCCAAACTAGGCTGGTTCTGTCAGAGCTTCAAATGAGGGGAGATAGAAACTACTCTCTTGGGCAGCACTCTGAAAGTTGTATACTGAACACATGTTTCTTGCACTTCTCTCCTTCACTGTCAGAAGGGAAGCCTCAGGATGCATGCCCCCTTCCAATTACACAAAGCCATGCCAGGTTTCCTATGTTCATAGCTGCCTGCAAGCATCTAAACTGTTCTGGTCCATCAGCATTCTGAGTAAGCTGAGAGAGAATCCAATACCTTGGGCAGCACTCTATAGTTCTGAGATGTGGGTGACAGGTTGCATGCCCTCTTTTCCCCTGAAGGAGAAGTTGCAAGTCTGAGTAATCTGTCTTGGCACTGAGCTCTGCTGGGTTGGGGGAGGGGCTCATGTAGATAAAGTGAATTTGGTCATTTTGTTTCATTGCATTGTTCTTGACTTTGTCCTTGTTGGGGGTTACTTCAGCTTCTTCACTGTACTATGGAATTCTCATAAAAGTGTTTTGGTCAATGTTGTTGTTCAGTCACTCAGTTGTGTCTGACTCTCTGCAGCCCCAAGGACTGCAGGCTTCCCTGTCCTCCACTATCTCCTGGAGGATGCTCAAACTCATGTCCATTGAGTTGATGATGCCATCCAACCATTGCATCCTCTGTCGTCCCCTTCTCCTCCTGTGTTTAATCTTTCCCAGCAACAAGGTTTTTTCCCATAAGTCAGCTCTTTGCATCAGGTGGCCAAAGTATTGGAGCTTCAGCTTCAGCATCAGTCCTTCAATGAACATTCAGGGTTGATTTCCTTTAGGATTGATTTGTTTGATCTCCTCATAGTCCAGGGGACTCTCAAGAGTCTTTTCCAGCACCACAGTTCAAAATCATCAATTCTTTAGCAGCCAGCTTTCTACATGTGATCTTAGCCAAAAGGCCAATAAGCAATCAGCCTTCTTTTTGGTCCAGCTCTCACATCCATACATGACCACTGGAAAAGCCATAGCTATTACTATATGGACCTTTGTTGGCAAAGTAATGTCTCTGCTGTTAAATGTGCTGTCTAGGTTTGTCATAGCGTTTCTTCCAAGGAACAAGCATCTTGTAATTTTATGGCTGCAGTCACTATCCACATCATATTAAATAATGTTAATATACTTTTGTGTTCCTTTATTTATCTTTCATTACTTTTTTAAAAATATAACATTTCTACTCTCAAGAAGTCCTTATTTTCCCATGTACCTCCTGCCCCAGACTCTCTTCCTAGACTTATATTCTTTCTCCTGCTTGCCCCATTATCTCTTGCTCCAGGCATCTGCAGCTAGTATGTGTATTTTATATGCTTTACAATAAACAACATTAAACACTTCCAGCCCGAAGAGAGTTCTGAAGGATGCACAACAAGGTAAGCCCCTGAGCAAGCTGCCAGACAGTTTAAAAAACACATCCATAATTATTTGAGCAAGGAGCCTCACATTTCAACCTCTGGTAGCAGCCAGCCATATGAGGAATGAGAGATACCTCTGATCTGGGGAATGGGATATGGTAGGTGAGTATGCACAAATGTCATAATGTTCTCTGCTGAAATTTAGCAATTTCTTTCCTCATTATGCAATTCCCTACTTGCTGTACATTTTTTGGTTGATTCCAGAAGTTTTAGAAAAATTGTTTTTGTCAGTTTTTGACAGCTTAATCATTGTTTTAGTGCACGTACACTTTTGTGAAGTTTCACCAACATCCACCAAAAGCCACTTTTGGTGATGTTGCCCTTTATGTTTAACACACAGTTGTGTTGATATTTTTTACCAAAAAAAAGCAAACAAACAATGGAATGTCTTCCTTGTTAACAACAGAAAAATTAACCTAGGCATTTCAGGGTTATCCATCAGGAAGAGTAAATTCAGTTCAGTTCAGTTCAGTCGCTCATTCATGTCTGACTCTGTGACACTATGGACTGCAGCACGCCAGGCTTCCCTGTCCATCACCAACTCCCAGAGCTTAGTCAAACTCATGTCCATCGAGTCGGTGGTACTATCCAACCATCTCATCCTCTGTCGTCCTCTTCTCTTCCCGCCTTGAATCTTTTCCAGCCTCAGGGTCTTTTCCAATGAGTCAGTTTTTTGCATCAGGTGGCCAAAGTATAGGAGCTTCAGCTTCAGCTTCAGCATCAGACCTTCCAAAGAATATTCAGAACTGATTTGCTTTAGGATGGACTGGTTGGATCTCCTTTCAGTCCAAGGGACTCTCAAGAGTCTTCTTCAACACCACAGTTCAAAAGCATCAATTCTTCAGCACTCAGGTTTCTTTATAGTCCAGCTCTCACATGGATACATGACTACTGGAAAAACCATAGCTTTGACTAGACAGACCTTTGTCAGGAAACTAATATGTCTGCTTTTTAATATGCTGTCTAGGTTGGTCATAACTTTCCTTCCAAGGAGTAAGTGTCTTTTAATTTCATGGCTGCAGTCACCATCTGCAGTGATTTTGGAGCCCAAGTAAATAAAGTCTGTCATTGTTTCCATTGTTTCCCCATCGATTTGACATGAAGCGATGGGACTGGATGCCATGATCTTTGTTTTTTCAATGTTGAGTTTTAAGCCAGCTTTTTCACATTCCTCTTTCACTTTCATCAAGAGGCTCTTTAGTTCTTCTTCATTTTCTGCCATAAGGGTGGTGTCATCTGCATATCTAAAGTTATTGATATCTCTCCCAGCAATCTTGATTCCAGCTTGTGCTTCATCCAGCCCAGCGTTTCTCATGATGTACTCTGCAGAGAAGTTAAATAAGCAGGGTGACAATATACAGCCTTGATGTACTCCTTTCACAATTTGGCCCCAATCTGTAGTTCAATGCCCAGTTATAACTGTTGCATCTTGACCTGCATAAAGATTTCTCAGGAGGCAGGTAAGATGGTCTGGTATGTCTATTTCTCTAAGAATTTTCCACAGTTTGTTGTGATTCACACAAAGGCTTTGATATAGTCAATAAAGTAAAAGTAGATGTTTTTCTGGAATTCTCTTGCTTTTCCCATGATCTAGAGTAAACTCACTAGATCCAATGACAATGTTGATATTGTTAGTACTGATAATGTCAGAAATGTCCGTCTCCATTCCACCACTTACTAGCTGTATGGATTTGAGCATGGTAGTCTTTCAGAGCCTCAGTATCTAGTTTGTATAATGGGAATAGTAATAATAGTCGATACCCTGTAGGATTATCAGTTCAGTTAAGTTGCTCAGTCGTGTCCGACTCTTTGCGACCGCATGAATTGCAGCACGCCAGGCCTCCCTGTCCCTCAACAACTCCCGGAGTTCACCCAAACTCTTGTCCATCGAGTTGGTGATGCCATCTAGCCATCTCATCCTCTGTCATCCCCTTCTCCTTCTGCCGCCAATCTCTCCCAGCATCAGAGTCTTTTCCAAATGAGTCAACACTTCGCATGAGGTGGCCAAAGTATTGGAGTTTCAGCTTCAGCATCAGTCCCTCCAATGAACACCCAAGACTGATCTCCTTTAGAATGGACTGGTTGGATGTCCTTGCAGTCCAAGGGACTCCCAAGAGTCTTCTCCAACACCACAGTTCAAAAGCATCAATTCTTCAGCGCTCAGCCTTCTTCACAGTCCAACTCTCACATCCATACATGATCACAGGAAAAACCATAGCCTTGACTAGACGGACCTTTGTTGGCAAAGTAATGTCTCTGCTTTTTAATATGCTGTCTAGGTTGGTCATAACTTTCCTTCCAAGGAGTAAGCGTCTTTTAGTTTCATGGCTGCAATCACCATCTGCAGTGATTTTGCAGCCCAAAAAAATAAAGTCTAACAGTCTTTCCGCTGTTTCCCCATCTATTTGCCATGAAGTGATGGGACCGGATGCCATGATCTTCGTTTTCTGAATGTTGAGCTTTAAGCCAACGTTTTTACTCTCCTCTTTCACTTTCATCAAGAGGCTTTTGAGTTCCTCTTCACTTTCTGCCGTAAGGGTGGTGTCATCTGCATATCTGAGGTTATTGATATTTCTCCCGGCAATCTTGATTCCAGCTTGTGTTTCTTCCAGTCCAGCGTTTCTCATGATGTACTCTGCATAGAAGTTAAATAAGCAGGGTGACAATATACAGCCTTGACGTACTCCTTTTCCTATTTGGAACCAGTTTGTTGTTCCATGTCTAGTTTTAACTGTTGCTTCCTGACCTGCATACAGGTTTCTCAAGAGGCAGGTCAGGTGGTCTGGTATTCCCATCTCTTTCAGACTTTTCCAGTTTCTTGTGATCCACACAGTCAAAGGCTTTGGCATAGTCAATAAAGCAGAAATAGATGTTTTTCTGGAACTCTCTTGCTTTTTCGCAGATGTTGGCAATTTGATCTCTGGTTCCTCTGCCTTTTCTAAAACCAGCTTGAACATCTACAAGTTCACAGTTCACGTATTGCTGAAGCCGGGCTTGAGCATTACTTTATTAGCATGTGAGATGAGTGCAATTGTGCGGTAGTTTGAGCATTCTTTGGCATTGCCTTTCTTTGGGATTGGAATGAAAATTGACCTTTTCCAGTCCTGTGGTCACTGCTGAGTTTTCAGATTTGCTGGCATAATTGAGTGCAGCACTTTCACAGCATCATCTTCCAGGATTTGGAATAGCTCAACTGGAATTCCATCACCTCCACTAGCTTTGTTTTTAGTGATGCTTCCTAAGGCCGACTTGACTTCACATTCCAGGATGTGTGGCTCTAGGTGAGTGATCACACCATCGTGATTATCTGGGTCGTGAAGATCTTTTTTGTAGAGTTCTTCTGTGTATTCTTGCCACTTCTTAATATCTTCTGCTTCTGTTAGGTCCATACCATTTCTGTCCTTTATCGAGCTCATCTTTGCATGAAATGTTCCCTTGGTATCTCTAATTTTCTTGAAGACATCTCTAGTCTTTCCCATTCTGTTGTTTTCCTCTATTTCTTTGCATTGATCGCTGAGGAAGGCTTTCTTATGTCTCCTTGCTATTCTTTGGAACTCTGCATTCAGATGGTTATATCTTTCCTTTTCTCCTTTGCTTTTCATGTCCCTTCTTTTCACAGCTGTTTGTAAGGCCGCCCCAGACGGCCTTTTTTTTTTTTTTGCATTTCTTTTCCATGGGGATGGTCTTGATCCCTGTCTCCTGTACAATGTCTTGAACCTCTGTCCATAGTTCATCAGGCACTCTTATCTATCAGATCTAGTCCCTTAAATCTATTTCTCAATTCCACTGTTTAATCATAAGGAGTTTGATTTAGGTCATAACTGAATGGTCTAGTGGCTTTCCCTACTTTTTTCAATTTAACTCTGAATTTGGCAATAAGGAGTTCATGATCTGAGCCAGTCAGCTCCTAGTCTTATTTTTGCTGACTGTATAGAGCTTCTCCATCTTTGGCTGCAAAGAATATAATCAGTCTGATTTCATTGTTGACCATCTGGTGATGTCCATGTAGTGAGAATTAAATGAGATAATGTAGTATTAGGCAAAAGGCCAGCCAAATAATGATTGTTTAGTGAATGGTAGCTGTTGTGCTTCTTATTATGGTTATAGTTAAGATTATACTATAATGGTTATAGTAAAGCTGCTTCTCCCATCCAAGTACTATCCAGGCAGACCCTACTTAGCTTCCAGTATCTGACAAGATCAGGTGAAGTCAGGGTGGTATGGCTGTAGACAGTATAGGTGCTTATAATCCATGTTGCTCCATAATGCAAAAGTATCTCAGCAAACAAATCCAAATTAAAATACAAAAAGGGGTAAAATGCTAAGTACTCTGGCCCTCAGCTAATCTTCTGTTCTATTCTGGGCTACGCATCTCAAGGAATGAACTAAAATTTAAGGGTGTTTTTGGGTGAATGACGGTGGAAAGGTGATCAAGCTATATCCTACCTTTGCATTGGTCTTTCTGTGATATTTTTGCCCATATCTGTTAGCTTTAGCTTATAAACTTCGAAAACGTAATGAACACTTATTTAAATTTGTTGTGTATGGTGTGTAAGATAAAAACCTTTTTGTATTGCAACTGTGTATCCAACTTAAGAATGTTAATATGGCGATTTAGAGCAAGATTTGTTTACTCTTGAAAAAAGTGACTTTAAGGCTCTAGGTTGCTTCTCTTGAAGACATTTGGAAAAATAAAGGCCGTAAAATATTTGTAAGAGAGCTGTTAGTTTCTTCCTGACATTATATGAGAATAAATGTTCTAGCCATTGTATGAATTATGGTCACCTTATGAATTTTCAAAGTGCAAGTGAGAAGAAGAGTGGATAGTTTTAGAAAAAAACTAACAGCTTTCAGGGCTCAAAGAGATAAATGAAAGACAGCAAAATTAAGAAATTTTTGTGTATGTATATTTGAAGGGGTGAAGTATCTTTTGAAAAGGTTCATTTTTTTTCTTCTGTAAAACTAAGTTTTCTTGTACAATAATTTTGTTATCAGAAATATTACAGTTGTGTTCTCCATCTTGTCTCTGTTCGATAAGACCATGAGGAGATAATGGAGTAGAGGCTAGCAACCTTCTCAGGTTTGAGTGCCACGAGAAGAACTAAACTAATGGTTAACAAAATAGGCAGATAGAAGAGAAAGAAAAATCTACTAGCACATTATAAGAGAGAAAAAAAGAGGTAGCAAAACGATAAAGAGGAGACACCTATGTTGAAGGGAATGGCAGATTGCTATCAGCCCCAACTGTGTGTGTTTACCAACCTCTATAGTAGAACTTAACTTTTAGCATGCAAGAAAGAAACTAAATATGAATAAATCTGAAGGGATTTAAAATACACAAAACCAAATACCTTCCTTAAAATACCTTTTTCATCTAGTGGTCATCTGAAGCTTTTTAGGTATCATTTATATGTCTGGGAGTTGGTTTTATGTTTATATCAATATTTTAAATCTTTACCTATGTTATAAGCAAAGATTATGTCTTTTCTACCAAAGGACTGCCTGTTATTAGATTTTTTTGGAATGCACATAAAGAAAACTATTTTGTATACGACCTGCATAAGTGAGCCTTGCAGAATGATGCAAGTAAATGAAAACTCTATCCTGTATGAGTTTTGTGTAATTTCCCCAGGTAATTTGCTCACCAGTGGCAATCTGATATATCCGTAAAAAGCAGCAAACATAATGAGAGCATTTATACAAAAATATTACTAAACAAAAGTGTCAGATTTGCTAGTGATTCACTTTGTCCAAAATGAAACTTAGAGTTAAGAAATGTACTTCAGAATTTTCTCCAAAGTCCATATTAATAAATATAAAAACATGGAAGCTGAAACTGTAAAGTAGCAAAAAATAGGTCCAATTCTACTTTCTCAACTTCTTTCATATTATGTCAGCATTGCAGCTGCACTGTGTGTAGTAATGTCTCCATTCTGTGCACAAACACAATAGGGCTAGGAATCTTAGAAGCACAGAGATTTATACCAGTTTCCTAAAGTTCTTGGAAGTCAGCCCAGTGAAATAATCCACTAATTAAATGTCTCTAAAATATGCCCTTGGTGAATTACTTTTAATATGATAAGGTTCTCTTTGTGTATTTTCTCCCTAATTTCATGATTTAAAAATGAACTGGTTCTGAAGTTTTGTGTGTTTTTTTGTTTTTTTTTTTTTGTTTTTTTTTTTTACCTGTTAACATTGAGTCATTAGGTTTTATTGCCCTGAATTTGGCAAATGCCTTGTAATTCTTTATTACTTTATTAGTAAACAGCATGGAATTTCCCATCACTTAGATGAAACATATGAAAAAGTTAACAGGTTTTGTAATGACAAAGAGTTTCTTATATGAATGGGGAATGAAGTCTAAACTTTCTTCACAGAAGTTGCCTAAACAAATATATGAAGAATTTTGTGCAAACTACTAAATAGGCCTGCTGCTGATGTTACACCCTCAGAGATGTAAAAATTGGTAGACAAAAAGGAAAATTGATTAAAAAAAAGGGGGAATTCTGTGGATAATTTTTGTTCGTGAGTTTATTTTTTATGATAGTGATTTTTTTCTGGAAGTGTTTTGTTTTGCTGTGTCATTGTGAGAATCCTTAGAAGCTGCAGGGATTTTAGAAATCATCAAGAGCAGGTTATCAGCAGTTAATGGCCATTGGGCCAAGTCCAGTATGCCATCTATGTTTACAAGGCCTCTGTGCTAAGAATTTATTTTAACATTTGTTAATGGTTGGGAATACCAGACCACCTGACCTGCCTCTTGAGATACCTATATGCAAGTCAGGAAGCAACAGTTAAAACTAGACATGGAACAACAGACTGGTTCCAAATAGGAAAAGGAGTATATCAAGGCTGTATACTGTCACCCTGCTTATTAGTACATCATGAGAAGCTCTGGGCTGGATGAAGCACAAGCTGGAATCAAGATTGCCGGGAGAAATATCAATAACCTTAGATATGCAGATGATACCACCCTTATGGCAGAAAGTGAAGAGGAACTCAAAAGCCTCTTGATGAAAGTGAAAGAGGAGAGTGAAAACGTTGGCTTAAAGCTCAACATTCAGAAAACTAAGATCATGGCATCTGGTCCCATCACTTCATGGCAAATAGATGGGGAAACAGTGGAAACAGTGTTAGACTTTATTTTTGGGGGCTCCAAAATCACTGCAGATGGTGACTGCAGCCATGAAATTAAAAGACGCTTACTCCTTGGAAGGAAAGTTATGACCAACCTAGATAGCATATTCAAAAGCAGAGACATTACTTTGCCAACAAAGGTTCGTCTAGTCAAGGATATGGTTTTTCCTGTGGTCATGTATGGATGTGAAAGTTGGACTGTGAAGAAGGCTGAGCGCTGAAGAATTGATGCTTTTGAACTGTGGTGTTGGAGAAGGCTCTTGAGAGTCCCTTGGACTGCAAGGAGATCCAGCCAGTCCATTCTGAAGGAGATCAGCCCTGGGATTTCTTTGGAAGGAATGATGCTAAAGCTGAAACTCCAGTACTTTGGCCACCTCATGGGAAGATTTGACTCATTGGAAAAGACTCTGATGCTGGTAGGGATTGGGGGCAGGAGGAGAAGGGGACGACAGAGAATGAGACGGCTGGATGGCATCACTGACTCGATGGACATGAGTCTGAGTGAACTCCGGGAGTTGGCGATGGACAGGGAGGCCTGGCGTGCTGCGATTCGTTGGGGTTGCAAAGAGTCGGACACGACTTAGCGGATGAACTGAACTGAAAGTGCCATAAACACTGAACATAACTTGTATTATGAAAAATAACTATTCTAAAAAGGATACATTTGGGCTTTCCTGGGGACTCAATGGTAAAGAATGATCATACCCACGTCTCCTGTCAATGTGATCCCTGATCGGGATAGATATCGCATGCTGTGGAGCAGTTTAACCTGTGCACCACAACTATTGAACCTGTACTCTAGAACTCAGGAGCCACAACTGCTGAGCCCATGTGCTGCAACTACTGAAGCCTGAGAACTCTAGAGCCCATGCTCTGCAACAAAAAAAGCCACTGCAATGAGAAGTATGCATACCACAACTAGAGAGTAACCCCCACTCACTGCAACTAAAGACTGTGCAGCAAGTAAATAAAAAGGATACAATCATATTTAATAGTCACTAAAAACAATATATAATAGGATTATTTTTTGGTTTAATTAATTAATTTATTTTTTCACCGTGGTGGGTCTCCATTGCTGCATTGGCTTTTCTCTAGTTGCAGTGAGCAGGGGATACTCTCTAGTTGTGGAGCACAAGCTTCTCATTGAAGTGGCTTTTCTCTTGCACAGCTTGTTCTCTAGGGCGAGTGGGTTTCAGTAGTTGTGGCATGGTGACCTCTAGAGCAGGGGCTCAGTAGTTGTGGCTCTCAGGCTCTAGAGCACAGGCTCAGTAGTTGTGGTGCCCGGGCTTAGATGCTTCACGGCTGTGGTATCTTTCCAGATCAGGGATTGAACCTGTGTCTCCTGCATTGGCAGGGGGATTCTTTACCACTGAGCCACCAGGGAAGCCCAATAGGATTATTTTTTAGTAAAATGTAATTTTTATCTTAAAGGAAAAATGTAATTGAGATAGGTTTGCTTGCTTGAGTCTTAGTCTCATTACATGGAGGTAGTTCTGTCTACTAGGTTGATGGTTTTAGTGTTGATAATATTTTTGTAAGTAATAATTGAACGTCTACACATAGTAAAATATTGTGCCTATGCAACTGTCAAAGATTAATATTTATATTAATTAGTGGACAAATAGTGCTGATCAAAATGAGAGCATACATTATTATGCTTGGATGCCACAGAATCTTTGACTTTTAGGCTCTGCCAGAATTTCTTCTTTTTTAGGTAAAATAAGCATGACTCTCCAGTGTTTTAACCTGTCTGCCTCTTCAATCAGACTGGCAGATTGTTATTTCCAGTATACTGCATTTGTATAGTATCTGTGTACATTGGTCATGACTATTATTTTCAGTAATATATGGTTTATTTTTGTGTGTATCTTTTGAGGGGTGGGGTTATAAATAAAATCAGATGCTAGATTTGTTGAAGAAATAAGTATAATCCTAGTTAAGCTTTTTAAAATTCAGTTAATAACTGCAGCATTATCATTTTATTCCATAAAAATCACAGAATTTTAGAGTTAAAAGGGACCTTAGAGCATCTAGTTCAACCCTCTAATTTTCTAATCAAGTTTTAAAGAATTAATCATCTTGTTTTCTCTTGTTGCCCTTCTTCATTTTTTGACTTTTTAAAAGATTTATTTAATTTGTAATTGAAGGATAATTGCTTTTACAGAATTGTGTTGGTTTCTGCCAAACATCAACCTGAATCAGACATAGGTATACATATGTCCCCTCTCTCGCCTTCTCCATTTTTAAGTAATTTTTTTTGCTATAAACTCTTTTCTCCAGCATTTTAATAGTAGAAAGTGAAAGTGAAGTTACTCAGTTGTGTCTGACTCATTGCGACCCCATGGACTGTAGCCTACCAGGCTCCTCTGTCCATGGGATTTTCCAGACAATAGAACTGGAGTGGATTGCCATTTCCTTCTCCAGGGGATCGTCCCAACCCAGGGATCAAACCCGAGTCTCCCACATTGTAGACAGATGCTTAACCATCTGAGCCACCAGGGAAGTCCTTTTAATAGTAGAGGTAATCCCTAACTTACAAATACATTGTTTCAGAAGTGTTTGTAAGTCTGTTTGGAAATCAGAGCATTTTTTTTGTAGAGATTATATTTTAAATAGTGATGGGACTAGCCCTCAAAAGGAGTTAACACATTATGTGACTGTTGTTTTTGCTTTTGCAATGAAAGATGTTTTAAATGATTTTCTCTGGGGATCAGGAAAGAGATGACATTGTAGAGGAACATGTCAAGGTCTTTCTTTTTATCTGTTATTTCTTAGGTGGGGTAGTGAATACATATTGTATTCATTCTTTTCCGAGCTTTTTATATGCCTGAAATAGTTCATAATTTTACAATGCTGTTTTAGTATGAAGTTCTTTGTGAATATGGACATTTAGAAAGTATTTACATTGAATCCTGATGCATAAGGGAAATATGGTTTGATTAGAGAAGGATAGATAGCTAGAAAATTTGAAGGGGTTTTATGGGTACTTTCAGGGGCTTACGTAGATTTTATGGTAAATTGTCTTTATTTTGACTAATGTCACTTTAGAAAGTATGTTTTTGTTGTTAATTTGAGTGTATCAGCAACATTTATCTTTTGCTTATTGACAATATAGAGGCAGTGTTTTGAGAGAGAATAAAGAAGATAGATAGTCACCATGAGATAACAGGGCAAATTTTGAAAGGCAAAGAAGATTAAATTGTATATGCATGTGTAAACATGTGCGATATCTTACTTGATTTATAGTTACTTGAACTGGGGGGTTATGAAAAATAGGACAGTGAGGGAGTAAAGCTTGTTTGAGGTCTTAGCATGGTAAAAAGCTGTAAGGAGAACAATTGACATAAGCACCAGAAAGGCATCATTCACAATAGAAGTCTTGTACAGATTTAAGGGTGCATCGCATGTTGTAGGAGCTTGGGCTTGGCAAGACAGTGCAAATAGCTATTAGTATTTTTGAAATTTTTATAATTTAGGGAATGCCTATATATTTACAAGTATATGCTCAGTTGTGTCCGACTCTTTGCGACCCCCCAGACTGTAGCCTGCCAGGCTGCTCTGTCTGTGGATTTTCCAGGCAAGAATATTGGAGTGGGTAGCCATGCCCTCCAGCGGATCTTCCTGACCCAGGGGTTGAACCTTTTCTTTTGCATCTCCTGCATTGGCAGGCAGATTCTTTACCACTGCACCACCTGGGAAGTCCCTATTTACAAGTAGACACAAACAGAAACTGCTCCTACTGGTTACATTCTAGAAAGCAACTAATTTTCTCAATAATTTGATTAGCTTTTTTGTGTGTGTATGGAGGTTGTTTTTTTGGTTGATTTAATTTTTGCTCTTTTGCAGTGTACAGCATTGACTTTTATATGAAAACATTAATCATTTCTACAACTCATTTGTAGCTTAGGGAAAGCCCACGTATTACCTGCTTTTTGGGAGATTCTTAACCTAAGATGCAAATTTTTCTTCACTAAATTGATGGTGCATTTTAGAAGGATGTATGTCCATTTGGGGCTTCCCTGGTGGCTCAGACAGTAAAGATCTGCCTGCAATGCGGGGGACCCGGGTTCAATTTCTGGGTCGGGAAGATCCCCTGGAGAAGGAAATAGCAATCCACTCCAGCACTTTTGCCTGGAAAATCCCATGGACAGAGGAGCCTGGTAGGCTACAGTCCATGGGGTCGCAATGAGTAGGACATGACTGAGCGACTTCACTTTCTTTTCACTTTCACTTTCATGTCCGTTTTAGAGATGTCTATTTTTTTCTGCTTTCTTTCAACTCCACTTTTGGAGTATTATCAACACAACAGATTGGCCCAAGAGTCTATCACCTGGTTATAAACCTTAACAAAACTGATCATATGACCATTATGTAAATTTAGCATTCAGAATTAAGACTAAAGAAGGAGCACATAATAAAGTTCAGTAAAGGGAGGAGTGTTTGATAAGGGCAGAGAAACCATTTAAGAAATGGGGTTGAAGACTTCAGAGGCTTTCAGAAACAAAGAGAAACCTAGGGAGAAAGAGGGCAAATGGAAAGTACAGTTTGATACTTTTAATGGGTAATATAATTTACTTTATATCTGGACCACATATTTTTTGCCATTTTAGATATGTGTTAGAAGCATCTTTCTCATATTGGCTATGGTTTTAGTTTATGCATGTTTATGAACAGTAATCCTCATGGACAGAGGAGCCTGGTAGGCTACAGTCCTTGGGGTCATAAAGAGTTGGACATGACTAAGTGACTAAGCACAGCACAGCACCTGGGCTATAAAAGAAATATTTGAATATTAACTGTCCACTCTGAAATTTCTGACCTCTTTTTTTATTCTCTTCTGCAGATCTCAGAGTTATTAAGACATACTACATGGCGGAGACTAGGAAAAGACAATTCAAGAGAGTTATTAGATGCTACAAGGGTAAGATGAAGCAGACATTTCTTCTACATATAGCTAGGAAAAATGTGTAAGCCCTTTGAGCATTTTCTAATTTATATTACATATTTTTCAAATAATTTTCCTTTTCATTTTTTTTCTAAATACTGGCAAGATGAATAACAAGATATATTTCTGCTACTGGAAATGGAGAAAGAAATCCTGATATTTTTCTACCCCTGGAGAGATATATTTGAATCTTTCGAGATCAATGCCAACAAGAGTAACGCTTTTAGAAAACTTTTATAAATGTAATGGCAGCTTGTTGATGCTTAAATTTATCCTGGTAATTTGTATGTGATGTATGGAATGCTGTACATTTTTTAAGTGAGTAAAGTTTCTTTTTACCTTAGAAGATGTTCACATAGCAGAATATCAAGGGACTCTAAGCTTATTAGAGTCCGTGGGATAGGTAATGCTGAGTTTACATGTTAATGAGGGTTGATTTTCATTGCTAATGTAAGTGAAAGACACCTTTAAAAATTCTCAGTGCTTTAAAATGAGACAAATAAATCTCTTAAGATAGAAAGACAAGAAAATTAGAAGACAGTCTAGCTCCTGAGTAGTACTTCCTTTATTTTTTCTTTCTGTTTAACAGTTATTTCCCATTAAGGTACAAGGCATTGTTCTGATTTATGCAGAAGCTGTAGATATGAATTAGGTTTTCCATTATTAAAGTTTTAAGTTAAGAGAGAATGTGCTTGATCTTCTCATTGTTTAGACACTACTATTTATTTTTATTTTATAAATATATAAAATATTTTGCTTTGTTGATGACCTCATTATCTTGTGAGTTATTTACCAGACCCCTTGATATAGCTTATTAGCCTTTTAAAGGGAAAAAAAAGTCACAAAATGACATTGTCACAGTAAATATTACTTTTTGATGTTTTTCCTTTAAAAATGCTTTACGATTGTTGATCCAAAAATCAGTGACCCATTTATGGCAATTATTTTTTGGGTCTCAACTGATGAGAACAAGAAGGTACTTTTGATTTCTGTAATTCCACTTTCATAGCTTGGCCCTGAGCTGATACTCTTAGGATTCAGTATTGATACACAGTTGTGATTGTAAAGAACTATGCCTTTGTTCACTAATTATTATTATGGCTACTGAAGAAGCATTATTATATCTGTGTACTTCATTAAGTATTTTTTGAGGAAACACTTTCAAATTAGCAAGCCTAAAATTTTAAAAAGTTTAATCTTTACTATCTTTTCAACTATTGTATATTTTCCAAATGATTAAAAATTTTTTTAGACTGATAAGTAATCTAGGGCTTTTTAAAAAATTATAAAAGGTAAGATGTTTGGATATTTTCAAGACTAGTTGAGAAATTTGTAGATAGGTTTGTTTTATAAACTAATTCAACAAGCACATCTGCAAGACACAGATGCGTGGTATGGTGGTATGGGCCATAGGAGATACAAGGATATGAGAGAATGTCCATAGTCTTAAGAAATTTACCACGTAGGAGTAAAAACAAAAGATTTATACAAATTACTGTAACATAAGATAGACTGTGATGTGGTTAAAGATACTTTGTTTCTATATATATATATATATATATATATATATATATATATATATATATATATATGCAAGTCAGAATAATAAAAATGAGTTATAAAGAATCAACTATATTGAATTATAAAGCAAAAATGTTATACACATGGAAAGCACGTGGGATACAGTTAATTAACTTTATTATATACTTGCCAGTGATAAGAGTTAAGGATTACACAGTACTTAGTAGCAAATGATAATAAGAAAGCTGGTATAAATCAAATAGAAGTACATTACAAGTTAAATCTTTTAAATATTAATTTCAAAAACTAGAGAAAGTAACTTCTGTATGAGTAATTTGTTATATCTCAATATTCTTTGTGTAAGTGTATCTGTAAGCTTATTATGAAGGTATTTTACTTAGCTATGCTAGGCTCAAAGCTACGCCTCTGAATTTTTTGGGGGGACATTCATCAGATTAGACTGCCTAAGTCAAATTTTTAAAGATCTGAGATTCTTTAATAGCTAATGGATGGCTTGGTATTATCTTCAACTAGGCTCTCCAGGCATGGCCACTGATAGAAAAGAGGACATGTTGGCATGGTCATGCAGGAGGAGGACTCCACACAGACCCGAAAGAAGGGGTAAGAGACAATAACAAGTACCTTAAAATTCTTATAGCTGATTGGAAGATAGCTATAATCATATACATATATATATATATATATATATATATATATATATAATTATTATGTTCCAGAATATTTTGATTGACTCATGTAACTGCAGATTTTCTAATATAAAACCATATGGTTATGTAGATGAGTTTTTCTCAGGCTTAAGACAAAAAATGTCATGATTGACTAAAAAATAAAAAAGTTAGTTACCAAACTAAACATTTTAGTCTTTATTTTAAGTAGTATTTGTTGAGGTTATATGTTATTATCATCTATCCTTATGAGATAAATTATGTTTAGCTCTTACAAGTTGTGTGTGTGTGTGTGTTAATGATAACATTTTCCCTTCTATATTCTTGGTTTAGAAAGATTCTAGAATTTCCCCTAGCTTCATGGAAAATACTCCATTTACACCATCCATTTATTTAATTATCCATGTTCTTTATCATTATCATTATACAGACAAGATTAAACAGTAAGTTCACTGAAATCAAAAGATTGAAAGTGCACTACACTTTTTCTAAGTGAGTGGAACTGTCATTGGAATACTGTTATACAATTCTCCGTCTGACCTTCTTTCTCTAAGTTTGCCTTTATTTTCTTCTCTAACTTGACCCAACCAGTATATACATGGTATCTCTTAAGCAGAAATGATATTTTCAGGGTTAGTGGCAAGTGAACAAATTTTATGTAAAAACGCTCTCTAAATTTCAGAGAAGTAAATAAATTTTAGTATTTTATTGGTGGGAGGTGATTGGTAAGAAAACCTTTCTGGTGCTTTTCTCCCTGTTTCTTTAATCCCCCATGTAGCTTCTCTCACAGAATTTAAAACACATCACATTCATGTTTCTTTCCCATTTTTGCATATTAACATTTGTCCTGATTGTCATTTTTTTTAATATAAATTTATTTAATTGGAGGCTAATTGTATTGGTTTTGCCATACATCAACATGAATCCACCACGGGTGTACACGTGTTCCCCATCCTGAACCCCCTCCCACCTCCCTCCCCATATTATCCCTCTGGGTCATCCCAGTCATCCCAGTGCACCAGCCCTGAGCATCCTGTATCATGCATTGAACGTGGACTGGCGATTCGTTTCACATATGATATTATACATGTTTCAATGCCATTTAGAATTTTAAAAAATAAAATAAATACTGAAATTTGTTTAATATATATTATTGATATATGGATATGGCATGACACCATATTGTTTGCATCAGTCTGTCAGCTTTCAAGATTGTCAGCAAGGCCTCTTAAGGATAGTTTATAAGTAATGCTCTAAACATATCAAAAATATGTTGAATAATGCAGGAAAAGCATTATCTATCTATCTATATATATCTATATATATATATATATATAAGCATTATCTATAATAATGCAGGAAAAGTCATGTCTCTTAGACTCAAGCAATGTAGACTTCAAGATAGATTCTTTATTCTCCAAGAAAGTAAAAGCAAAGCAAAACTCATTGTAAATCTTTATATTTGGTCTCTTTTTCCTTTGTTCCCTGCCCTCTTTGTGTTACTTCAGCCTCATTAGCTAAAAGTAATCAGAGAACAATAAAGCATGAAGTCACACCAGAAAAGAGGCAGTGTTATTATTGTTGATCAGTCACTAGGTTGTGTCTGACTCTGCAACCCCATAGACTGCAGCTCGCCAGGCTCCACTGTCCTTCACTATCTCCCAGAGCGTGTTCAAACTCATGTCAGAAGAGGTAGTATGGAGTTTTACTTAACAGCCTGAGCTGGAGAGACTGACTGCCTAGATTTGAATCTTGGCTCCATCACTTCCTACTGGAAAGACTTTGAGCAAGTTACTTAATCTCTGTATGTATCAGTTTCTTCATCTTTAAAATGGGGATGATAAACACAGCAAAGGGAATTTGGATGATTCACACCATTCAAAGCTCTTGAATAGTGCCTGTCACAGGAAATGTTCAGTAAATATTACCTGCTGTTACTACAATGTGAGATTATTATAAGTCCTATACTCTACTATTATTCATTCATTTTAGATGTATGTATTATTGAATACCTGCCTTGTGCATAACTATGTTAAGTAACTGGAGATACAATAATGAAAAAGACATAGTCCCTGCTATTGAGAAACTCAACAGTTTATTTTTTAATTTATTATGTATTTATTTTTGTCTGTGCTGAGTCTTCATTGTGGTGCATGGGCCCTTTGTTGCTGCTTGCTGGCTTTCTCTGGTTCCAACAAGTGGTGGCTACTCTCTAGTTGTGGTGCATAGGCTTCTCATTGCAATGGCTTCTCTTGTTGCGGAGCATGGGCTGTAGGGTGTGAGGGCTTCAGTAGTTGTTGCACACGGGCTCAGTTACGCCATAGCATGTGGAACCAGGGATTGAACCTGTATCCCCTGCATTGGCAGATGGATTCTTAACCACTGAACCACCAGGGAAGTCCCCAGAAACTTAAGAGTTTAGATGGCAGAATATCTAAAGTACCATATAGAAATTTTATCACTCTACAAATTATAGATTTTACCTTATAACCAACTGAAATTTTTATCACTTTACTTTCTGTGCATTTGTACTTGTATGTTCCAAACTTTTAATAAGCATTAATAATTCTGCTCAGAAGGCATTTAAATCATTTGTTTACCCATTGTGGCTATAGTAAAGGGGTTGTGAAAAAAGAGTGGCAGTTTCACTATTTGGAAGCTCCTCTTTTTTAAATAGATGAATTAAAGAATTGCTTGTTTTATAATAGAATCTTCAAATTTTTAAAGGATTTTTGGGACTTTACCTCTGCATTTAAACTTTTTTATGCCCCTCTTTTAAAGAGGCATCTATTAGTATATTTAGATAATCTTATTAGTATATTTAGATAATTAGTATATTTAGATAGTATTTAGATTATTAGTATATTTAGATAATCCTATACTAATTTAGGGGCTTCCCTCATAGCTTAGTCAATAAAGAATCTGCCTGCAATGCAGGAGACCTGGGTTCAGTTCCTGAGTCAGGAAGATCCCCTGGAGAAGGAAATGGCAATCCACTCCAGTATTCTTGCCTGGAAAATCCCATGGACAGAGGAGCCTGGCGAGCTACAGTCCATGGGGTCACAAGAGTTGGACATGACTTAGCAACTAAACCACCATACTAATTTAGGTATCTAAATTAGTATATTTAGATATATACTAGATACTAGTATATTTAGATAAAGAAGCATCTATTAGTACATTTGTTTTTATAATCCTGTGCATTCATGCTCAGTCATGTACGACTCTTTGCGACCCTGTGGACTATAGCCTGCCAGGCTCTTCTGTCCATGGGATTCTCCAGGCAAGAATACTGGAGTGGGTTGCCATTTCTACTCCAGAAAGATAATCCTGTACTAATAAATGCATCCTCAAGAAAAAGAAATGCAGAAAAGCAAAATGGCTGTCTGAGGAGGCCTTAAAAAAGAAGAGAAGCAAAAAGCAAAGGAGAAAAGGAAAGATATACCCATGTGAATGCAGAGTTCCAAAGAATAGCAAGGAGAGATAAGAAAGCCTTTCTTAGCGATCAATGCAAAGAAATAGAGGCAAACAACAGAATGGGAAAGACTAGAGATCTCTTCAAGAAAATTAGAGATACCAAGGGAACATTTCATGCAAAGTTGGGCTCAATAAAGGACAGAAATGGTATGAGAAGAGGTGTCAAGAATACACACAAGAACTGTACAAAAAAGATCTTCACAACCCAGATTGCCAGAGTCCAGCTCCAGCAGCCAGGGATTCAACCTGAAGGGAGGGATGGTGTCAGCAAGTAACAATGCAGCCTCTCAATTTTCTTGGACTGCACATTTATTTCAAGTTTAAGATTTTCTTTTATACTTTTACAAAAGCATTAGGTCAGATGTTTGACATTTTCAGTTCCCCCTCACCCAGATTTATTATCTCCATAAATCATTGTTGCCCTTCAAACAGAGTTCCTGCTTCAGTGATTCTCTCGGAATCAGCTTTACCATCTATTATCTACTTCTTATGTGTCCTATAGTTAACTTGTGATTACATTGTAACTCATGCTACATTCCTCATTTTATTTCTTATCTTTCTAAATCCTGTTTGCCCCTAACATCCTGAGCTCACTATATCTTAAAAAGGCTTCTAGCTATTAGTATCTCTAAAATTCCTAACCTCTATACACTATAGTAAAATATGCTAACATTACAACATTCCTTAAATCTTTAACTTCTAACTATTTTAATTATTTCTAAGCCCTAAATTCAGTAAACGCCTTTGCCATAAATATTTTCCTCACAAATAGGCTTCAGAACCTTTCCATGGCCTCAAGCTGTGGCTTATGTGCTCCTCTTGGAACACTCTTTTGCAAAAGTCCTTGAACAAATGTCAATGATTAACTTTATGAATTATTCTCTGAGCACAGCTGCAGAAGGCTTTGTGCCTTCTCATGCTCCTCTCAAGAACAATAAGCACCTTAATACTCCTTTTCAGTCAACTCAGCCGAGGAGAGGAAAAAAAAAGTCAGAATCACAAGGCCTAACTCCTTCATCCCGGGTCTGTGCCTGTGGGACAGAGAGGGGGTTGGGACCATGCCTCCATTTTGTCAGTAATGCCTAACACGGCACCTGACACCAGATAATCATGATGGTGTGAATACTCACCTAGAGCCAGATATCCTGGAATGTGAAGTCAAGTGGACCTTAGGAAGCATCACTACAAACAAAGCTAGTGGAGGTGATGGAATGCCAGTTGAGCTATTTCAAATCCTAAAGGATAATGCTGTGGAAGTGGTGCACTCAATATGCCAGCAAATTTGGAAAACTCAGCAGTGGCCACAGAACTGGAAAAGGTCAGTTTTCATTCCAATCCCAAACAAAAGCAATGCCAAATAATGCTCAAACTACCATACAGTTGCACTCATCTCACATGCTAGTAAAGTAATGCTCAAAATTCTCCAAGTCAGGCTTCAGCAATACGTGAACTGTGAACTTCCAGATGTTCAAGCTGATTTTAGAAAAGGCAGAGGAACCAGAGATCAAATTGCCAACATCTGCTGGATCATTGAAAAAGCAACAGAGTTCCATAAAATCATCTTATTTCTGTTTTAATGACTATCCCAAAGCCTTTGACTGTGCAGATCACAAGAAACTGTGGAAAATTCTGAAGGAGATGGGAATACCAGACCACCTGACCTGCCTCTTGAGAAACCTGTATGCAGGTCAGGAAGCAACAGTTAGAACTAGACATGGAACAACAAACTGGTTCCAAATAGGAAAAGGAGTATGTCAAGCTGTATATTGTCACCCTGCTTATTTAACTTATATGCAAAGTATATCTTGAGAAACACTGGGCTGGAAGAAGTACAAGCTGGAATCAAGATTGCCGGGAGAAATATCAATAACCTCAGATATGCAAATGATATCACCCTTATGGCAGAAAGTGAAGAAGAACTAAAGAGCCTTTTGATGAAAGTGAAAGAGGAGAGTGAAAAAGTTGGCTTAAAACTCAACATTCAGAAAACTAAGATCATGGCATCTGGTCCCATTACTTCATGGCAAATAGATGGGGAAACAGTGGCTGACTTTATTTTTGGGAGCTCCAAAATCACTGCAGATGGTGACTGCAGCCATGAATATAAAAGACGCTTACTCCCTGGAAGGAAAGTCATGACCAACCTAGACAGCATATTAAAGATCAGAGACATTACTTTGCCAGCAAAGGTCCATCTAGTCCAGGCTATGGTTTTTCCAGTGGTCATGTATGGATGTGAGAGTTGAACTATAAATAAAGCTGAGCACCAAAGAATTGATGCTTTTGAATTGTGTTGTTGGAGAAGACTTTTGCGAGTCCCTTGGACTGCAAGGAGATCCATCCAGTCCATCCTAAAGGAGATCAGACCTGGGTGTTCATTGGAAGGACTGATGTTGAAGCTGAAACTCCAATACTTTGGCCACCTCATGCAAAGAGCTGACTCATTTGAAAAGACCCTGATGACAGAAGTTGAGATGGTTGAATGGCATCACCAACTCAATGGACATGAGTTTGGATGGACTCCGGAAGTTGCTGATGGACAGTGAGGCCTGGCATGCTGCAGTTCATGGGGTCGCAAAGGTCAGACACAACTGAGCTACTAAACTGAACTGAATAAATAAGTGAATAATGCAGAACTTAATATAAGGGCTACTTCCCAGATTTTCCTTGACATTTTATCCCTAATAATGTGGGAAAAGTCTTCTAGCTACTTTGTAAATTTTTCCATTTGATATCTGCTCAGCTTTTTCTTATCTTTTGACCTAGCTTTTTATCAAGCTACTCTTATCCCTGACAGTGAAAGCATTATCTCATTTTTAAGTATAAAGATATCTTCATTGATTAAATACTGTCAGAAGCTAGTAGTATTAAAAGAGAGATGAGCATTTACTAGAGCAGTCACAGGCTTTGATATAAATATTGGTATAATCAAGTGAAATAGCAACTTAGGATATTAAAAAATTGAAGATTGGGGAGAGACTGGAATAGTAAGCTCTCAAACTTGTTAAAATGAGTTGACACACAGACCAGTGTACAGGAATACCTGGATGACATGGAGAGGCTTTTTGCAGCTCTGATAACATCCATCATCAAGCAGCCTTGTGATCTTTATTTGATTTCTCAAATTGACCTCCTTTTGGGATAGAGTTTTCACTGACTGGCCATTGAGAATATAATTCAACTTCATAGTTTTTTTTTTTAATTATAACTATTAAATTGACTTGGGTACCACTCCATCTCATAGAATAAGCCATTTTTTCCCTGGGGCCTTTTCACTGCCAGATAAGTTCTTCATTGCAGCTTCAGACCAACAGAGCCTAGAAAACAAACCTTAAGGTGTAGAGAAAGTAACATTAATGCAAAGCTTTTCCTGACAATTAATATATCTTCCTCCTCCACCCATAAATTCATTATACTTATATTTCCAATAATGTGGGGAAAGTTTTCCATGTACTTTCTAGTTTTTTTCTGTGAAATATCTACTCAAGTTTCTTATCTTTTGCCTGGCTTTTATCAAGCTACTGTTATCCCTGAGATTATTGAAGTAGTGGTTAAAATTATTCCTTTAATTGCAGTTAGTTATCTTTAGCTTGGATTGAAAAGAGTTCTTTGGACAGTTTGCTTATCCTTAAAATTGTGGGCATTTCCAAATTCTCTGCTTAATTAGTTTTTATGGAGAAAACATCCAGCCTATGACTCACATTTATACAAAACAAATAGCATCCAGAATTTTTTGGTATATTTTTCTTCCTTTCCATAAGTTTTACCCTAACTAGTTTCCTTCTAAACAAATGCCCTTGATTCTGTAAGAATATTTCTTGCTATTGAAATTTAGGAATGTCTCTAAAACTAGAATTCGTATATAAATTCATCAGCTGAAGAAAAAGTGATTCTGCTGTCTTTATCAACAAATCATTTTCTCTTTTCTTACTCTTTCATTTTCCTATCAAAGACCAGATTGCTCCACTCCCTTTAAATGAATGGACTTTTGGTAGAAAAAAAATGCTCTTGCTTCAGTGCTGGACAGCCTTATCTGGTGAGAAATAAGAAGTTAATGACTTAAGAAGCAAAATGTATTCAATATATCAATATACAGTTATCTTTAATATCTGAAAATTCTTCCAGGGGAGCTACTCCAGGTGTGTTTTAATTTTTTTTTAATTGTCCTTTTTGTGTCCTGTCTACATGATTGTTAGCTGTAGGTATTCACTTACAAGAGCTTCCCTGATAGCTCAGTTGGTAAAGAATCCACCTGCAATGCAGGAGACCCCGGTTCAGTTCCTGGGCCAGGAAGATCTGCTAGAGAAGGGATAGTCTACTCACTGGAGTATTCTTGGGCTTCCTTTGTGGCTCAGCTGGTAAACAATCTGCCTACATTGCAGGAGACCTGGGTTTGATCCCTGGGTTGGGAAGATTCCCTAGAGAAGGGAAAGGCTACCCATTCCAGTATTCTGGCCTGGACATTTCCATGGACTGTGTAGTCCATGGGGTAGCAAAGAGTTGGACATGACTGAGCGACTTTCACACATGAACATTCACTTACAACACTTATGACTATGAGCAACTGTATCTTTCCCTCAGGTCATCCTGTTGAATTGAGCACTGCTGCATATAAGCAGTACAATTTGTGGCTTTCCAGTTATACCCTATTGGGTCAGGTGCTTCTGATGTTATGTTCATGTTTGTTTTGGCTTACCGTGCTATGATTGCAGTTTCAGCTCCCTCTGTACAAGTAGATATTCCTTTTATTATTTTTCTTATCTGCTCAGCCACATGAAGCTTATTAAACTGTATATTAATACCAAATAAGTAAATATTTATAAATCTGTGCAAAGTTGTGATAACTTAATAAATCAAGCATTTAGGTATTCAAAATTTTCAGATATTAAAGATAACTGTATGTTGATAAATTGAATACAGTTAGGTCTTCCTCTTAGAACTTGTCCTCATGTGTTTAAGAACAGTTAATTCATTAGTTAAATATTTATGGACATTGTTTCTATTATTAATTAAACTTCTTTCTCTGACACCTGCTGTTTTCTTTTTGTCTAACTTGTTTTCACGTACTTTCATCTCTTCTTTGACAGCTTTTTGATGTCTCCAAACCGTTTCTTCCAAAAATGCTTTCTAGGGGAAAAAAATAGGTACAATTTTGTTAACCATTCAAAGATCTTAGTGAGCCAGTTTGAATTCCTTCTTTAGTTACTCTTGTGGTTTTATTCTGAATCTAATTGTTTCCCTCTATTATAGCTAGCTAATTCCAGTATATAGTTGCTGCTGCTGCTGCTAAGTCACTTCAGTCGTGTCTGACTCTGTGCTACCCCATAGACGGCAGCCCATCAGGGTCCCCCGTCCCTGGATTCTCCAGGCAAGAACATTGGAGTGGGTTGCCATTTCCTTCTCCAATGCATGAAAGTGAAAAGTGAAAGTGAAAAGTGAAAGTGAAGTCGCTCAGTCGTATCTGACTCTTCGTGACCTCATGGACTGTAGCCTACCAAGCTCCTCCACCCATGGGATTTTCCAGGCAAGAGTACTGCAGTGGGTTGCCATTGCCTTCTCCGAGTATATAGTTGAGACCTTTCTAAAAACTTTTATTCCTCATACTAATATAGTAGTAGTTTTCTAGTTTAATGGGACTTAAAATATCGGGTTCGTGTTTTGAATTTGAGGCTATCTAGCTATGGCAGGAAGGCCACATTGCATATATTAGCAGGGTAAGAAAGCAGATTGACTGCTACTTTTACAGGCCTTTTTAATGATATTTCTTTAGCGTTCATTTTAGAGAACTTTTGTTGTCTGATATGTAGTTATCATGGTTATGTCTTTTAAATGACTTTTAAATTGTATTTATTGTGAAAATTATAAACAGAAAAGGTAAAGAATTTCATAAAATTTCATATTTTCTGTTTATGTGTAAACAAGGCTTAAAGAAAAACTACGTTGATTACTTCAGGAATTTTTACCCTGAGAAAGAATTTTCTTTTCTTAAGAAAATTGGAGTTTTTCCCCCATGCTATAATTACACCTCAGATGGTGTGTTTTCAGATAATTCAATTTCTTGTCATTCTTGACCATTTCCTACCTTTTTCACATTTCTTTAATAATGTGATCTTAAAATGGTGTATATGTTATTTGTGTTGCTCAGTCTGAAGTGAAAAGATTAGTTGATGTGAAGATTATATCTGATTCGGTCTCTAAGCTGTGACTAATCTTTTTTTAGCTTAGATAATCTTTTGTCTTTCAAGATTACTGTTGGGTGTCCAGTATGAATTAACTGTGGTAATTTTGAAAGGTGGTGTATTTCAGGATCTATATTAAGGCCTTCAGTTTTATTTTACTCTTGTGCAGCAGTAATAAGTTGGTTTAAAATACTTTAAAAATGTGCCTCAGCCTCTGAAATGGCTGTTTGAATTGGCCTGTCCTTAAAAAAAGACATTATTTTCCAAACTTTGTAGTTGATTATCTACACTGCAACTGAAAGGCGTGTACTTACAGCCTAATGGACTCATAATGCATGATTACACAACTTCAGAACCCATTTTGTTGAATGAAGTGGTGACATTTTATGCACTATTAAGCCAACTAGGATAATTTTCTTGCTCTTAGCCATAACTTCTCTGTGTCCTTATTGAAGAAATTTTGAGATGTGTTGTAGAAGGTTTTTGACAGGAAAGAGTGTTTCTAAATATATATGGAAACAAGGCCTTTTTTCCATTATTCCAGCAAGAAAAATACGACAGATGAAACTTGTGAAATGGGAGAGTGGTTGAAATGTCCAGGTTGTGTTATAAAACATTAAATTATTTTTATTTAGTAATAGTTCAATTTGAAACATGAATTTTGAAATTACAGCCTTATTCCATTTTTTAAAATACCCTACCAGTTATGAAAGCTCATATGTGTGATTATATGTGTGTATAAAATAAAGCATTAAGAATTATACTCTCAGCATTTCCTGTCTTTGTAATCCAGTTTATTTAAACCAGCTCAAGAAGGTAATCTTGTTTTCAATAAATATGGACAGTTTTGTTTCTTTTACTATTTACTCCATAAACTGAATAAAATAGACTAGAAAAATAGTATACTGAGCCTTGGATAAAATAACTATAATATAAAAACTGCCCTGTATAATATGTTGTCCTGGGTTTATGTTGACAGTTTCCCTTGATTCTTTGCTGTGCAGATCTACTTGAAATTATCTAACTCTTCCCTCTCAAAATGAATTACATTTTCTTCTTATTGTATGTGATCTACAGAAAACAAGAAAGCAAAAAGAATATAAAAAAATCATCAATGATTCCATCTACTCAAGCTACTAATGTTAACACTTTAAGGGTATTGCTTTCCAGACCCACTTGTATGCATGTGTAAAACTCATACACATATAACATTTTGTCCTCTGAAAATACATTTCGTACTCTGGTTTTTTCACTTAACACGTTTCTGTGTCACTGTATATATTTCTGAATGGCTATATTTTGCTGTATGCATTCACTGTGACTTATTTACATAATTCCCCATTGTGATTGTTTAGTTTAAACCCAGTTTTTTCCCTATCAAAGCAGCATGGAAATAAACATCCTTTTAGCTAAATTTTCATGTCTTTATTCAATAAATATTCACTGACTGCCTACTGTGTGTCAGCCATTGTATATAGTATTGAGTTACAACACTGAGCAGGAGGAGAAGAGGGTGACAGATGATGAGATGGTTGGGTGGCATCATCAAGTCAATGGACACGAGTTTGAGCAAACTCTGGGAGATAGTGAAGGACAGGGAAGCCTGGTGTGCTGTGGTCCATGGGGTCACAAAAAGTCAGACACAACTGAGCAACTGAACAACAACAACAGTGAGCACAAAGCACAAAGTTACTACTCATGTGGAATTTACATTCTCGCAGGAGAGCAGTTAATCAGGTAATCACATTGCTATATATGTAGTTTATAACTGAAATGGATTCTCTGAAAGAAAAGGAATACTGTTTTGTGAGAGAATAGAGCCAAGGATCCTGACTGGGATTAAGGAAGAAGACCTCATTGAGGAAGTGCTGCATGAGCTGGCAGTTTTCACTAGTTGGAAGGAGTTGAGGGTGAGTTGGTATTACAGAGAGAGAGAAAGAGATTATTGTAGACAGAGTGAAAGGTATTGTGCAAAGGCCCCATGGCAGGCCAGATTATAGTCTATTTTGGGAGCTGAAAGAAAGGTATAATGTGGCATGAACACTGAAATCAGTTGTATAAGATATGACTAAAGAGGTTGCTAGGGGCCAGGCCAAAGCCATCTTATGGACTTTGATCTTAATCCTAAGAGTGATAGGATACCATTGAAAAGTTTTAAACTGAGAATATTTCTTTGCAGGCTGAACTAATTGGACAAGGAGCAGAGTGGATGGGAGGAGATCAATTAGGAGATTGTTGCAGTGGTTTGTGTGAGAAATGGTGATAGATTACGTTTGTGGTGGAAATAGAACTAGACAAATTCAAGAGATTTTCAGGAAGTAAGATTGATTCATCTTGGAGAATATTCATATATTTTTTTAAAGCATTAAGTTCCCAGAATTCTTGACATAAAGGGCAGAATTATTTTCAAAGCTTAATGGCAGATATCAAATTACTTTGTGGAAAGATTATTACAGTGCACTCTCCCATTAACAGTTATTAGAGTACCTATTTCCATACACTTTCACCAACAATGAGCATTAACTTATTTTTCTTTTTTAATATGTTTTCGAGAAATTGAGTAGATACCTCAAGTTTTAAAATGGGGATTATTTCACCAACTAAAATAGTAGTTTGAGAGAGTGTGTATGTGTGTATACACACACACTGATCTTATTTTGGCTTTGAAAAGTGTGCTTTTGATTCTGAATATTCTGTTTCCAAATGCTGAAACTAAAATAAAAAGATTTATTAATGGGAACATTGCCTTGGGAACTTGGGAAAAAGAAAAATGTACAGTAGGTTTAAGTCAGATTAAGTATGATTGGAAAAATATGGTTTTGTTGAAATTTTTAAATAACCCTAACCCAACTTCTGTTTTATATAGTCAATCCCAAGACTCGTACTTTACTAAACACTGTAACTCTGCTCTATCATGAGTTTGGATTTAGGGTTCCAAAATATTTTATATAAACATATAGTGTGTATGTGTATGTATGTATGTGTGTGTATACCTAAAGTTTTGACCATGAAGATGAAAGTATAGAAATGTTTCTAAAATTTTATATAATATTTTGATAGCTTAGTAGATAAGAAATAAATGTACAGTACACGAATAACTTTCTGGCAATATGAGGATGGCTATAGCTTAAAGTAAGAAACAAAGAGAAATAAGTAGCTTTTTCAAATCTATTGAATTAGTTTCAGTTTAAAGGATATTGACCTTAGATTCAGAATAAAAGTTATATTTGTAATGTTTTTTGTATTTTCTTCAAATATTTATATAATCCTACATTACTAAACTATACTTATATTTGAATGACATGTTATACTCTCTGCTGTGTTCTCTCTTCCAACAGTTAAAAGATGTTGATACTCGGAAAATCATAAAAGCAATGCTCTCTTACGTATGGCCCAAAGACAGACCAGATCTACGAGCTAGAGTTGCCATTTCCTTGGGATTTTTAGGTGGAGCAAAGGTAAGAATAAGAAGAATTTCGTTTATTGCTATAGCTATGAAATATCATGACATTTTCTAATAATGAAACTCAGGCTGATATAAGCCACTTTTGGAGTAGTATTTTCAATGTTTAGGACCCTAATTTATGTAACTCTTCTGTGCAGTCAGCAGAAAATTATATGATAATGTTTGATTTATCTATGGATCAGACTTATAACAGCCTCATCTTAATGGAATTCACTCCTGAAACCAGTGTAAGATGCAGGATCATTGGATGTAACAAAGCAAAATAAACTATAAAAGAAGCTCATCAGAGTCCTTTGGCTCTTATTGATACATATTTCTGGTAAGCTTAGTTCTCAGTTCCTAGTAAATTGAAAAGAGGATGAAGACATTTTAGGTACATTGATAGTCATAAGTGATAAACAGCACTGTGACATGAAGGGGGGGAAGGAAAGAAAAATAGGAAAACTTTGGTACAAGACCTTGATGCAAGGAATGATTGAGGGCAGGAGGAGAAGGGGAAAACAGAGGATGAGATGGTTGCATGGCATCACCCAATCAATGGACATAACTTTGAGCAAGCTCCATGAGATGGTGAAGGACAGGGAACCCTGGCGTGCTACAGTCCATGCGGTCGCAAAGAGTTGGACACGACTTAGCGAATGAACAATAGCAAGCCACCTCAGTTCATCACTGTGCAGTAAAACATTTTAATAAGGCAAAGTTAGAATCAAGTTAGGATAATGACTGGGTTTTTAAGAAGAACTCTTTTCAATTAATTCAGATTTTAAACTCAGTGAAGTCTGTTATCTTTAGGTACAATAATAGTCATTTGTTGTTCAGTCTCTGTTTCGTGTCTGACTCTTTACATCCCCAAGACTGCAGCATGCCAGGCTTCCATGTCCTTCGCTATCTCCCAGAGTTTTGCTCAAACTCATGTCCACTGAGTCGGTGATCCCATCCAACCATCTCATCCTCTGTGGTCCCCTTCTCCTCCTGCCTTCAATCTTTTCCAATTTCAGGGTCTTTTCTAATGAGTCAGCTCTTCACAGTAGGTGGTCAAAGTATTGGAGCTTCAGCATCAGTCCTTTCAATGAGTATTCAAGGTTGGTTTCATTTAGGATAGACTGGTTTGATTACCTTGCAGTCCATGGAATCCAAGTCTTCTCCAGCACAGTAGTTCAAAAGCATCAGTTCTTTGGCCCTCTTTATGGTTCAACTCTCACAACCATACATGACTACTGGAAATACCATAGCTTTGACTAGATGGACCTATGTCAGCAAAGTAATGTCTCTGCTGTTTAATATGCTGTCTAGGTTTCTCATAGCTTTTCCTCCAAGGAGCAAGTGTCTTAATTTCATGGCTGCAGTCACCATCTGCAGTGATTTTGGAGCCCCCCCAAAATAAAGTCTGACACTGTTTCCACTGTTTCCCCATCTGTTTCCTATGAAGTGATGGGACCAGATGCCACAATCTTAGTTTTCTTAATGTTGAGCTTTAAGCCAACTTTTTCACTCTCCTCTTTCACTTTCATCTAGAGGCTTTTTAGTTCGTCTTCACTTTCTGCCATAAGGGTGGTGTCATCTACATATCCGAGGTTATTGATATTTCTCCTGGCAATCTTGATTCCAGCTTGTGCTTCTTCCAGGCCAGCATTCTCATTATGTACTCTGCATAGAAGTTAAACATGCAGGGTGACAATATACAGCCTTGACGTACTCCTTTTCCTATGTGGAACCAGTCTGTTGTTCCATGTCCAGTTCTAACTGTTGCTTCCTGGCCTGCATATAGGTTTCTCAAGAGGCAGGTCAGGTGGTCTGGTATTCCCATCTCTTTCAGAATTTTCCACAGTTTCTTATGATCCACACAGTCAAAGGCTTTGGCATAGTCAATAAAGCAGAAATAGATGTTTTTCTGGAACTCTTGCTTTTTCCATGATCCAGTGGATGTTGGCAATTTGATCTCTGGTTCTTCTGCCTTTTCTAAAACCAGCTTGAACATCTGGAAGTTCATGGTTCATGTATTGCTGAAGCCTGGCTTGGAGAATTTTGAGCATTACTTTACTAGCGTGTGAGATGAGTGCAGTTTGTGCGGTAGTCAGAGCATTCTTTGGCATTGCCTTTCTTTGGGATTGGAATGAAAACTGACCTTTTCCAGTCCTGTGGCCACTGCTGAGTTTTCCAAATTTGCTGGCATATTGAGTGCAGCACTTTCACAGCATGATCTTTCAGGATTTGAAATAGCTCAACTGGAATTCCATCACCTCCACTAGCTTTGTTCATAGTGATGCTTCCTAAGGCCCATTTGACTTCACGTTCCAGGATGTCTGGCTCTAGGTGGGTGATCACACCATCGTGATTATCTGGGTCATGAAGATCTTTTTTGTACAGTCCTTCTGTGTATTCTTGCCACATCTTCTTAATATCTTCTGCTTCCATTAGGTTCATACCATTTCTGTCCTTTATCGAGCTCATCTTTGCATGAAATGTTCCCTTGGTATCTCTAATTTTCTTGAAGAGATCTCTAGTCTTTCCCATTCTGTTGTTTTCCTCTATTTCTTTGCATCGATTGCTGAGGAAGACTTTCTTATCTCTTCTTGTTATTCTTTGGAACTCTGCATTCAGATGGTTGTATCTTTCCTTTCTCCTTTGCTTTTCACTTCTCTTCTTTTCACAGTTATTTGTAAGGCCTTCCCAGACAGCCATCTTGCTTTTTTGCATTTCTTTTTCTTGGGGATGATCCTGATCCCTGTCTCCTGTACAATGTCAGGAACCTCCGTCCATAGTTCATCAGGCACTCTGTCTGTCAGATCTAGTCCCTTAAATCTATTTCGCACTTCCACTGTATACTCATAAGGGATTTGAGTTAGGTCATTCCTGAATGGTCTTGTGGTTTTCCCCACTTTTTTCAGTTTAAGTCTGAATTTGGCAATAACGAGTTCATGATCTGAGCCACAGTCAGCTCCTGGTCTTGTTTTTGCTGACTGTATAGAGCTTCTTCATCTTTGGCTGCAAAGAACATAATCAATCTGATTTCGGTGTTGACCATCTGGTGATGTCCATGTGTAGAGTCTTCTCTTCCGATAACATATCACTTCCTGTTTATTTTATATTTACTTTTAACTCTGGAAATGATGTTAGACAAAAGTCAAATTCAAGTGATTTTCTTATTCAAGTTCAAAATGAGTTGTAAAGCAGCAGAGAGCTCAAAACATCAACACTGGTTTTGGCCCACGAGCACCAAATGAAGGTACAGTGCAGTGGTGGTTCAAAAAGTTTTTGCAAAGGAAACAAGAGCCTTGAAGATGAGGAGCATAGTGGCCGGCCATTGAAAATTAACAATGGCCAGTTGAGAGCAGTCATTAAAGCTGATCTTCTTACAACTACATGAAAAGTTGCTGAAGAACTCAGTGTCGACCATTCTGCAGTCGTTTGGCATTTGAAGCAAATTAGAGAGGTGAGAAAGCTCAATAAGTGGATGCCTCATGAGGTAACCAGAAAATCAAAAAAAAGTTGTCATTTTGCAGTGTCGTCTTCTGTTATTCTGTGTAACAACAATGAACCATATCTTGATCAGACTATGACACGTGATGAAAAGTGGATTTTATATGACAACTGATGATAACCAGCTCAGCGGTTGAACCAAGAAGCAGCTCCAAAGCATTTCCCAATGCCAAACTTGCACCAAAATGAGGTCATGATCACTGTTTGGTGTTCTTCTGCTAGTCTGATCCACTACGGCTTTCTGAATCCTGACAAAACTATTACATCTGAGAAATATGCTCAGCAAAATCAGTGAGATGCACCAAAAACTGCAATGCCTGCAGCCAGCATTGGTCAACAGAAAGAGCCCAAGTCTTCTCCATGACAAAGGAGAAGACTGACTGTACGTTGCACAACCAGTGCCTCAAAGGTTGAATGAATTTGGTTACAAAGTTATGCCTTGTCCATCATATTCACCTGACCTCTCATCAACTGATTACTACTTCTTCAAGTATTTTGACACCATTTTTGCAGGGAAAATGATTCCACAACCAGCAGGCACAGAAAATACTTTCCAAAAAGTTTGTTGAATCCTGAAGCACAGATTTTTATGATATAAGAATGAAGAAACTAATTTCTCATTGGCAAAAATGTATTGATTGTAATGGTTCTTATTTTGATTAATAAAGATGTATTTGAGCCTAGTTATAATGATTTATAAAGTTCATGGTCTAAAACTGTGATTACGTTTGCACAAACCTAGTACTACCCTTGGTATCATCAGGCATAGTGCTTTCTTGTGGCTTTAATATACATTTCTCTAATGGCTAATGATGTTGAATATCTTTGCTTGTGCTTTGTTGCCATCCATGTCCACTTTGATGAAGTGTCTGTACAAATGTTTTGTCCATTTTTTATTTGGACTGTTGTTTCTACTGTTGAGTTTAGTGAGTTATTTATATATTCTGTATGAGACCTTTCTCAGATATATAATTTGCAAATATTTTCTCCCAGTGTATAGCTTGTTTTTCAGTTCCCTTAATAGTATCTTCTATAGAATAAATGTTTTAAATTTTAATAGATTTCAGTTCATCATTTTTTTCTTTATGGATTATGTTTTGGTTGTCATGTCTAGGGAAGAACTATTTGCCTAACTTAAGGTCATTAAGATTTTCCCCTGTGTTTTCATCTAAAAGTTATATTTACATTTAGATCTGTGCTCCATTTTGCATCAATTATTGTTTTGCATTTAAGTGAAGTTTCATGGTTTTGTCTGGTTGTTCCTACATGAAGGCTCTCTTCTCCCCATTGAATTTTCTTTGTTTCCTATTGCTGCTATAACAACTTTTCAAAAATTTAGTACTTAGACAACACGAATTTATTGTCTTATGTTTCTAAAGGTCAGGAGTCCAAAATTAGATTTCACTGGATCAAAATAAAGGCATTTAGCGGGATTGTGCTCCCTCTAGAGTCTCTTGAGAGAGGATCAGTTTCCTTGCCTTTTACAGCTTCTGGGCTTCTCTGATAGCTCAATTGGTAAAGAATCCGCCTGCAATGCAAAAGACCCCCATTCAATTCCTGGGTTGGGAAGATCTGCTGGAGAAGGAATAGGCTACCCACTCGAGTATTCTTGGGGCTTCCCTTAGGGCTCAGCTGGTAAAGAATCCACTGCAGTGTGGGAGACCCAGTTTTGATCCTTGAGTTGGGAAGATCCCCTGGAGAAGGGAAAGGCTACCCGCTCCAGTATTCTGGCCTGGAGAATTCCATGAACTGTATAGTCCATTGGGTCCCAGAGTCGGACACAACTGAACAACGTTCACTTTCACTTCCAGCTTCTAGAAGTCACCTGATCGTTTGGCTTGAGGCCCCTTCCTCCATCTTAAAGCTAACAGCAACTTCAGTCTTCTTGACTCTTAACTGTTGGATTCTATAGTCATATCATTTTTTTCTTCATTTTGGCCCTCCTACTTCCCACTTATAAGGACCTTTTTGATTATATGTGGCCCACCTAGATAATCCAGAATACTCTCCCCAGCTCATATTCTTTAATCACATCTGCAAAGTCCATTTTACCATGTAAGGTATCATCTTCTAGGTTCTGGATATTAGTACATGGAAATATTTAGGGAGCCACTATTCTTTCTCAGATAGATAGTTGGATGTCATCATTTTCTGAATTGTTTCTTTGATCTATGTGTCTCTCCATTCATCAACATCACAATGCCTTCCATATTGTAGTTTTATAGTACGTCTTAAAGAGAGATAGTATGGTTCTTCTGATTTTTTTTCCAAAATTATTTTGGCTTTTCTAGTTTCTTTTCTTCAATCATTGCTACAAACAAGCTGGATGGGACTCTTAAATGGATTTTTAATAAATCTCTAGACCAATTTAGGGAAAATTGATGCCCCTTACTATGTTGATTCTTACAGTTGATGAACACAGTATGTCTCCCCATTTATTTAGATCGTCTGTAATTTATTTCATATGTATTTATAGCTTTCAGCATATAGATACTGTACATATTTGATTAGATCAGTGGTTCCCAATTAGGGGTGATTTTGCCCTTCAGGGGACATTTGGCAGTATCTAGGGCTTCCCTGGTAGCTCAGACAATAAAGAATCTGCCTGCAGTGCAGGAGACCCAGGTTCAATCCCTGGGTCTGGAAGATCCCTGGAGAAGGGAATGGCAACCCACAACAGTGTTTTTGCCTAGAGAATTCCATGAACAGAGGAGCCTGGCAGGCTACAGTCCATGGGTCACAAAGAGTTGGACACAACTAAGCAACTGACACTTTAACACTTTCAGTTCAGTTCAGTTCAGTTCAGTCGCTCAGTCGTGTCTGACTCATTGCGACCCCATGAATCGCAGCACGCCAGGCCTCCCTGTGCATCACCAACTCCCGGAATTCACCCAGACTCACGTCCATCGAGTCAGTGATGCCATCTAGCCATCTCATCCTCTGTCGTCCCCTTCTCCTCCTGCCCCCAATCCCTCCCAGCATCAGAGTCTTTTCCAATGAGTCAACTCTTCGGATGAGGTGGCCAGAGTACTGGAGTTTGAGCTTTAGCATCATCCCTTCCAAAGAAATCCCAGGGCTGATCTCCTTCAGAATGGACAGGTTGGATCTCCTTGCAGTCCAAGGGACTCTCAACAGTCTTCTCCAACACCACAGTTCAAAAGCATCAATTCTTCGGTGCTCAGCCTTCTTCACAGTCCAACTCTCACATCCATACATGACCACAGGAAAAACCATAGCCTTGACTAGATGGACCTTTGTTGGCAAAGTAATGTCTCTGCTTTTCAATATGCTGTCTAGGTTGGTCATAACTTTCCTTCCAAGGAGTAAGTGCCTTTTAATTTCATGGCTGCAGTCACCATCTGCAGTGATTTTGGAGCCCCCCCAAAATAAAGTCTGACACTGTTTCCACTGTTTCCCCATCTATTTCCCATGAAGTGATGGGACTGGATGCCATGATCTTCGTTTTCTGAATGTTGAGCTTTAAGCCAACTTCTTCACTCTCCACTTTCACTGTCATCAAGAGGCTTTTTAGTTCCTCTTCACTTTCTACCATAAGGGTGGTGTCACCTGCATATCTGAGGTTATTGATATTTCTCCCGGCAATCTTGATTCCAGCTTGTGTTTCCTCCAGTCCAGCATTTCTCATGTTGTACTCTGCATAGAAGTTAAATAAGCAGGGTGACAATATACAGTCTTGACGTACTCCTTTTCCTATTTGGAACCAGTCTGTTGTTCCATGTCTAGTTCTAACTGTTGCTTCCTGACCTGCATACAGATTTCTCAAGAAGCAGGTCAGGTGGTCTGGTATTCCCGCCTCTTTTATTGGTCACATTTGCACAGTGCTGGGGAGTGCTACTAGCTTGTGATCAGTAGAGGTTAGACACTAAACATCCTGAAGTACACAGAACAACCCCTCCTATAAGAAAAATTATCTAAATGTTAGTAGTGAAGGATGAGAAACCCTGGGTTTATACTTAAGGATTTGTTTTTGTGGGAAGGGGTGTTGTAAATTTTTAAAAATGTTGGTTTCCAGTTGTTCATTGCTTGTTTATTGATACATTAATAATTGTTTATTTATATTGCTCATTATAATGATAATTGTCTTGGTAATTACTGATGTATTTGGAGTTCAGGCTACCATTTTATTTTTGAGAGCTGACCTGAGTTGAGTTTGTATATCTTAATTTATTTATTTTTAATTGGAGAATAATTGCTTTATAATATTATGTTGGTTACTGCCATATATCAACATGAATGAACCATAGGTGTACATATTTCCCCTTCCTCTTAACCCTCCCTCCCACATCCCACTCCATTCTCCCTCCACCTGCCACCACCCCCCCTGCCCCGCCCCACAAGTAGTCAGAGCACCAGATTTGAACTGCTTCCTTGGGAACAGGGAATTCCCTCCAGCTATCTGTTTTTCATGTGGTAATGCATATGTTTCAATGTTGCTCTCTCTATTTGTCTCACCCTCTCCTTCCCCCAGTGTCCACAAATCTGTTCTCTTATGTCTGCATGTCTGTTACTCCCCTGCAAATAGGTTCATCAGTACCATTTTTCTAGATTCCATATATATGCATTAATACACGATATTTGTTTTTCTCTTACTGAATTACTTCACTCTGTAAAATAGGCTCTAGGTTCATCCACCTCATTAGGACTGACTCAAATGTGTTCCTTTTTATGGCTGAGTAATATTCCATTGCACATATGTTCAATGACTTCTTTATCCATTCATCTGTTGATGAACAACTAGGTTCCTTCCATGTCCTAGCTATTGAAAATAGTGGTCTTCTATTTTATTATTTGTTTCCTGCTAGTTGTCTTTTTATTTTGTTGCTTTGTTTCACCTTTCCTACCATATTTTGCATTATTTGAACAGGTTTTACTATCCCATTTTATCTCTTGTGCCTTTTGCTCTATCTCTTTGTATAAGTTTTTAGTAGTTGCTTTAGGAATTATAATATACTTTTCACGGTCTACTCAGAATCAGTACATTATCACTTCAAGTGAAATGTAAAACCCTTACCACCCTCTAAGACCCCCTTTATGTTTACAAATCATTTTATGTGTTACATCTGCATACATTGAAAACCCCATTAGTCAGTGTTTTAATTTTTGCTCTAAACCATCAAATGTATTTTATAGAACTTAAGAATATGCTACTATATTTGCTTAGATATTTACCATTTCTGTTACTTTTCCTTCAGTCCTAATGTTCTGGGATTCATACTGCTTCAATTAGCATTACCCTGAATATGAAGAATTTCCTTTAGCTTTTCTTTTAGAACAGGTCTGCTGTTAATTAATTCTTATTAGTTTTCTTTACTCTGAGAAGGTGTTGCTGTTCCCTTCATTTCTGAAGGCTAATTTGTGGTGATAGGATTTTGGTTGACAGTTCTTTTACCACTTGAAAAATGCTACTTCCTGCTAGCCTCCCTGGAAATCTTCTGTCTTCAAATTGTTTTTCTCTTGTACTTAATGTATTATTTGTGTCTAGCTCTTTTAGTAGTTTTTTTGTCTTTAACTTTCAGAAGTTTAATTTTGATATGTCTAAGTGTGGATTTCTTTGGATATATCCCTATTTATGGTCGCTCAGCTTCTTGAATTCTTAGGTTTGTCTTTGCCAAATTAGAGGAGTTTTTGTTTATTTGAATACATTTTCTAGTTTCACACTTTTTCTCTTATTCTTCTGGCACTCTGAAAAGGAATGCTAGATCTTTTCTTATGGTCCCTTAGGCTTCTGTGTCTTGTTTACTGTTTTTGTTTTTTTTTTTAAGTCTATTTTCTCTCTGTTGTTCATATTCAGTAATTTCTATTGTTCTATCTTTAAGTTTACATTTTCTTTCCTTTGTCCTCTTCATTCTGCCATGGATCCCATCCATTCAGGCTTTTTTACTTGTTATATTTTTCAGTTTCAGATTTTTTCATTTGCTTCTTTTATCTCTATTTGCTGAGGCATTCTATTTTTGTTGATTTAAGCATGTTTATAAATGTTCTTTGAAGTACTTTTATGATAGCTACTCTGAAATTCTAGTCAGGTAGTTCTAATATTTCTGTCCATTGTATTTTCTTATTCAAGTTGCTATCTTAGGCATTCTTGGGATGATGAGTGATTTTTTAATGGAAACCTGGGCATTTGGGGTACTATTAGACTGAATCTCATTTAAATCTTTCTATTTAGCAGGCCTCTCGTGGCACTGCTCTGCAAATGGGTTTGAAAGTCCAAGGAAAGTCTTACCTTGGCCTCCAGTGTTTCCTAGGGAAAGGGACTCATGACTCTAGGTGGATAGGAATTCAGGTGCCTCAGTAAGATGAAAGACAAGCTATGTACTGGAAGGAAATATTTACAAATCACATAACCAACAGAGGGCTATATCTAGAATATAAAGAATTCCTAAAATTTCAGTAGCAAAAAACAATCCGAATATAGAATGCACAAAAGACACCAACATATTTTATCAGAGAGGATATATGAATCACAGAGTACATGCAAAGATGTTCAACATCTTTGCTGTTATGGAAATGCAAATTTAAACCACAATGAAATATCACTATACACCTATTAAAATAGTTTCAAAATTTTTAAAAACTGTGATGATACCAAATGTTGGTGAGGATGCACAGGAATTGGATCATTCATACTTTACTTATAGTAATATAAAGTGGTACCAGCCACTATGAAAGAGTATTGTTAACTGTATGACTTACCAATTACCCAGGTGGGCATTTATCATAGAGAAATGAAAACATATGACCACCTGTATGAAAATGTTCATTACATCATTATTAATAATAGCCCCAAACTAGAAACAACCATAATATCCTTCAGATATGAGTGAGTGGTTGAATAAATTCTGCTCCATCCATGGACTAGTACTCAGCAGTAAAAAGAGATGAGCTGTTGATAGATGTATCATCTTTGATGAAAGAATATAAATAAGTAGCATAAGGAAGTTCTTTTGTGGTGATGGTACAGTTCTGTGTCTTGATTGTTGTGATGATTACATGGATCTGAACATGGGATAAAATTGCATAGAACCATATAGATAACACATACAAACCACACACACACTAATACACATTTAAAAATGATGAAAACTGAATGAGTTCTATAGCCTGGTTAACAGCAATGTGCCAATGTACATTTTTGATTTTGATATTGAACTACAGCTATATAATAGATGCCATCATTAGGAGATGCTGGGTGAAGGGTTATGAGTCTCTGTACTACTTCAGCAACTTTCTGTCAGCCTATAATTATTTCAAAATGAACAGTTAGAAAATCACAGTTGTCTGAGATGATTTAAGCCTAGTTCTGCTGAAGGCAGAATATTAGGGGGAAATCAGTATTTGCCACCACCACCACCCCCAGTCCCAGAATCCACCCACCAAAGAAGGAGATCTGAGATGTGGGTTTGATCCCTGGGTCAGGAAAACCCCCAGAGTAGGGAATGGCAATCCACTCCAGTATTCCTGCCTGGAAAATTCCATGGACTGAGGAGCCTGGCACAGTCCATGGGGCCACAGAGTCAGACATGACTGAGCAACTAAACACATCCTCAAAATATCACAAGATCAGTGGAAACCACATGTAATGGTATACTAATGGTCTACATGTAGATAACATCTACATGTAATCTTTTCCATTTCTTTGGTGGTTTTCCTTTTCTTTTAAAAATTACTTTTATAGGGAAACTGACAGTAATCAACAATTATCATTACAGGTAGTGTATGTTCTTAGCACCATGCTAACTACAGACAGATGACATTCAAATTCTTTATATGCTTATAAGGATGCTCTCAATTTGACCAAATGTAAATACATTTTCAAAAAAAATAAAATTGCACAATTTTCTTGGTGATACATTAGTTTCAATGACAATTTACTCTAAGTATGGCAAAGATATAATGGGCTATGCATTGTGAGAATTGCAGGCTAGCTGTAACTATTACTTTTTCTTGCACTCAAAAGTGTGGTGGTGTTTTAGTTGCTATGTCGTGACTGATTCTTACAACCCCATGAACTGTAGCCTGCCAGGCTCCTCTGTCCATTTGATTTCTCAGGCAAGAATGCTGGAGTAGGTTGCCATTTTCTTCTCCAGGGGAAGTTCCTGACCCAGGGATTGAAGCTGTGTCTCTTGCATTGCAAGCAGATTCTTTATCATTGAGCCACCAAAGAGTCCCTGGTATACTGGAATGCAAGTGAGGGGATTTAGCCTTATTATACAGAAAACCTGGAATCTGTTCAAATTTATTTAAATTACTTGTGCAAATTTATTTAAATACTTTTCAGCTGTTACCTGCTGTAACTGGTTTAAGTATTACACTTAAGAGTATCCATTTAGGGTGGTGGTGGTGGTTTTGTCACTAAGTCATGTCCAACTCTTGTGACCCCATGGACTGTAGCCTGCCAGGCTCCTCTGTCCATGGGATTCTTCAGGCAAGAATACTGGAGTAGGTTGCCATTTCCTTCTCCAGCCATTTTAAGGTACAAAAATAATTAAATACTATTGGCCCTGCCTTATAAGCTGCTGATATGGTTATGGTATACTGGAAAAAATTCTGAATTTCAAAGTAGACCTGGATTTTAATTCCAGCCTCGCTGCTTACTAAACAAGTCATTAAAAATCATAGAACCTGAGTTTTCTCAGTTTTGGAGGTAATACCCATTTCATTCAGCTCTCACCTTTGTGATAGGTACCTAGGCACCATTGCTACTCCTAGAGCTATTTTTACAAAATGTTTGTTGCAGAAGGTTTCCACTGACTTATCCATACACATGCACCTGGAGATAAAGTGAGTGATAAATATATGATAAAAATTATAAATGCTGTGCTTTAAACTATAAAAAAAAGAAAGGTTAGAAAATAGAAAGTGCCAAAAGGGCTGCAGATTTTAGAGAAGGCGTCACGATAGGAATGAGATTAAAAGTGGGTTTTGAAGAACAAAGTGGAGAGGTAAATTGAGCAAGGAGACCATTTCAAGTAGAAGCAAAATGCCTAAGAATATATGATTATATGGGAATCAGAATTTAGAAATTTTTATGTTACTTGAAACCAACTATTTATTAAATTATATTTGGGAAGTTGTAAATCTTAAAGTTTTAAGCAATTTTTTCCATAGCATTGAGTTTTACAAATATTCCAACATCTGCTGTCTATTTTAATGATATTAAATGTTACAGTACCTACTTGGTTGCTAAGACATTTTTATACATTTGAAATCTTGATTGGTAAGGTTTACATAGTTCCTGTCAGTTGTAGCTAATCTTAGATTTATTGACCATATTCTTTCTGTTTATCAAAGATGAATGATATAATAATGGAACTAACGAGAACTGGGATTTCATTGTTTTTGTTAAGTCTTATAAAATTGTTTTCACATTATTAATGTATATGAATTTAATTTCTGCAAAGAAAACGGCCAGCTTTACCAACTTCCTTTTTCTAAATGATGGTTAGTGTTTTTAACAGTATAACTTTATAGAAAATGTGAAATGTGAGTAAGTGATTGACTAACTTATCTTGAATATATGAAAGCATTGTACCCCTATTTTTTTTTTCTGGTGTATTCTCATGGAGAAATAGGTTGGTGTTTGAAAGCTTAACTTGGTATTCATTGGGTTTTGTTTTATATGGTATTGGAGCAAAGGGATTTTTTCTGGGGCAAATATATCTATCAGTGTTGTTTCTTTTTCCCCTGCCAGTGGTGAATGAATCAACCACAGATACTTATAATTTATCTGCTTTTGAGATCCTTTTTGCTGTGTAATTTTGGTTTTACCATTATTTTGGTGAATAAATAATTTTACACATATTTATTGAACACCTTCTACCTACAAAGCATTGTACTCTTATGGGACAGAAAGAGGAATATGATACAGAATGTCAAGAATCTGGTAGAAAAGAAAAATATATACACAAGTAACTATAACATAAGGCAATTTGCTGTCATGAGCTCTGTAGGATTTTAGATAACAAAGAAAGAATTTTTGAGTGGATGATGGGGTGATTTCATGGAGGCAGGAGCATTTGACTAATGCACATAGCTTGTAAATGAATATTAACATGGCAGTCAGTGTGAGGTAGGAATCCTGAAATGACAGCTCTCCTACTGCCAAAGATTTTGTCTTTATAAACTAGGAAAAATGATTCCATGGTAAATGGTTACTATCTAAACATTCCCATAAATGCTAGTTTAAGGTAAATATTTATACTTTTGTAAAAAAATAATTTGTATATGATGGATAATTGCTACTTTTATGTTTTTAGGCCATGAATATTGTGGTTCCCTTCATGTTTAAATATGCTGTAGACAGCCTCAACCAGATGTCGGGAAACATGCTGAACCTGAGTGATGCACCAAATACAGTTGCAACCATGGCAACAGCAGTTCTGATTGGCTGTATGTGTGGTTCTTTAATCTGTCTACAGGTGTTGACTTTCTTCAAGAGGGTTTTATCATACTTGAGCATATGACCTTTAACCACAAACATAATTTAGCATTTTGGATATTTGTGTTATGTGCAATTTTTTTTGATATGTGATTTTTAAATGTTCTTTGTACTATATACTTTCCAAAAATTATATAATAAAAGTTTCTAAGTTCTAGAAAGCAATAACCTGAAATAAGATATTAAATTCATAACAGCCACTTCTAATAGACTCCTTATAAGATATCTTTTTAGTAAGACTATAGTTATATTCTTGCTGTTGTTGTTAGCTGTTAAACAGGAAATGGCTAAATAATGATATATGTATTCGGAGAAGGCAATGGCACCCCACTCCAGTACTCTTGCCTGGAAAATCCCATGGACGGAGGAGCCTGGTGGGCTGCAGTCTATGGGGTTGCTAGGAGTCGGACACGACTGAGCGACTTCGCTTTCACTTTCCACTTTCATGCATTGGAGAAGGAAATGGCAACCCACTCCAGTGTTCTTGCCTGGAGAATCCCAGGGACGGAGGAGCCTGGTGGGCTGCCGTCTATGGGGTCGCACAGAGTCGGACACGACTTACATGACTTAGCAGTAGCAGTATATTAATATGTTTTTAAATTATATTCAGTAGCCATGACACAGATCTGCAATTTATAAAGAATATAATGCTTTGTGTCCCCATGCCATAGAAAGGATACTCTGTGAGATTCAGACCTGAGTTGCGGCATGCTTAGTCAAAGCACTTGGATTTTTCAGGATATCAATTTTATCATTTGTTTCTTGGAAGAATTGAATTAGATCATAAAACCTGAACAGATACTGTGCATTTATCTATAATAAGACCTTATGGGCTCAGTTCAGTTCAGTCGCTCAGTCATGTCCGACTCTTTGCAACCCCATGGACTGCAGCACACTAGGCCTCCCTGTCCATCACCAACTCCCAGAGCCTACTCAAACTCATGTCCATTGAGTTGGTGATGCCATCCAGCCATCTCATCCTCTGTCGTCCCCTTCTCCTCCTTCCTTCAATCTTTCCCAGCATCAGGGTCTTTTGGGTTGCTATTTAGTAAAAGTATTTACTTGGAAAAAAAGTCTTTCAACATCTGGGACCTTATGGGGGTAAATAACAATGAAGGATTTTCATAGTGGTGGGAAAATTAATACTCACTAGGCTAGATGTTTTCTAGGTTTCTTTTAGTGTAAGTATTCTGTGATATGCTCATTCATTGTACGAACATTTTCTGAGCCCTTGCTCAAGTTTTTTGCACTGCAACAATTCTAATGTTTTTGCACCCCATTTTTTCTTGAATGTATTGTTAGATGGTGTATCAAGAGCGGGAGCTGCCTTTTTTAATGAAGTTCGAAATGCAGTATTTGGCAAGGTAGCCCAAAATTCAATCCGAAGAATCGCCAAAAATGTCTTTCTCCATCTTCACAACCTGGATCTGGCTTTCCACCTGAGCAGACAGACAGGAGCTTTATCAAAGGCTATTGACAGAGGGACAAGGGGTATCAGTTTTGTCCTAAGTGCTTTAGTATTTAATCTTCTTCCCATCATGTTTGAGGTGACTCTTGTCAGTGGTGTTTTGGTAAGTAAAACATTTTTCATGACAACTTTTATCATACATTCTTGTTAGTAGATGCTTAGTACTTGAAGCTTTTGTACTGTTGCATGCTGATGATTTTAAAGCAAAATTCCATGATGCCAGAAGGATTATGCAGTTTAATTATTTTGCCACAAGCTTCAAAGGACTGTAGCTAAAGTCTTTTATCATGTTGTTGTTGTAAAGAGTTGTTCAGTTCTACACGTAGATCAGTCATTTAGCTAATGCTTGCAGTTTTTTTGTTGTTAGCAGACATTATGGTGTATGACTTTGGACTGGTATGCTCAGATTATCTACGTTTCTTGCTATTCACCATTCATAACATTTTAGGCATAATTATTCACCGTTTCATATTTTATAATTAAAAGTATGTGTATAACTTAAAGTTGGTTTTCTAAGGTATTTGTTTTCTTACTTAGTTTTTCATATATACAACTTTATACCAACATTTTTTTTTTTAGTTTTTATTATTTTTTTTAAATTTTATTTATTTTTAAACTTTACATAATTGTATTAGTTTTGCCAAATATCAAAATGAATCCGCCACAGGTATACATGTGTTCCCCATCCTGAACCCTCCTCCCTCCTCCCTCCCCATACCATCCCTCTGGGTCGTCCCAGTGCACTAGCCCCAAGCATCCAGTATCGTACATCGAACCTGGACTGGCAACTCGTTTCTTACATGATATTTTACATATTTCAGTGTCATTCTCCCAAATCTTCCTACCCTCTCCCTCTCCCACAGAGTCCATAAGACTGTTCTATACATCAGTGTCTCTTTTGCTGTCTCATACACCGGGTTATTGTTACCATCTTTTTAAATTCCATATATATGCATTAGTATACTGTATTGATGTTTTTCCTTCTGGCTTAGTTCGCTCTGTATAATAGGCTCCAGTTTCATCCAACATATTTTTAATTAGAATCTTTGAGGTTTGCTATTATATATTATAAACTATTTGATAGAAATAATGACTAAGCTCATTTCTTTTTTTGTCTTTTCCAGTATTATAGATGTGGTGCCCAGTTTGCATTGGTGACCCTTGGGACGCTTGGTGCATACACAGCATTCACAGTTGCCATCACACAGTGGAGGTAAGGTGTTCTCCAGAGGTCAGTCAAGGTGAAGAAATTAGTTATGCTTCTATAACAGACATTCCATACCTATGCACATCTTTGTCTTACAGAACTAAATTTAGAATAGAAATGAACAAAGCAGATAATGATGCAGGCAATGCTGCCATAGACTCGCTGCTGAATTATGAAACTGTGAAGGTAATACATTTAATTTGACTTTTTCTTCCTTTCACACTGTACTAAGATTTGTTCTGGCATTTAATACAGGTGCTGTACGTTAGAGCTGCAGATTAGGATAGGATCTCTTAATATGATGAAATAATAGTACTTTATTGTTTTTTCTTTTATTTAGGAGTTTCCCTTTCTTTCCGCCTCATTTTTTGTGTGGCACCATCAGAACTTTATCTTCTAAATTAATTTATAAGTGGTGGTGACAGTTTAGTTAGCATTTGATTCAGAATGCACACTGAGTTTTGACTCTGTATCTTTCATAGTGCCTAGCATAGTGCTTTTCACTAATTCTTTCATTTATTTATTTTTCCACTTAATAAATATTACTGAATGCCTCTTGTGTGCAAAGCACTATGCTAAGTCCTGTAATGAGGAGGGCAGTAAAATCAATGATTGCTGTTTAATCCTTGCCCTCCCAGAATTTGCTAAGCATTGGGAGAGTTAAAGTATGCAAGTGATGACACAAGAAGGCATAATGTGGTGGGGGCAATGAAATTGTGAATTCAGAGAGTCTCAGGGGATCAAGGGAAGGCTTTGTGAAGAAAGTCCCTTGACACCTTTTTATAGATCTGGATTTAAATTAACTAGGCATTCTTTAAATATTTTGGGGATGAATTTTATGGACTTCTAAAATACTGTCCATAGTGGAAAACTGCAGGTGTACCATAGTCCGATGTATTGAAAGTTAGTTTTTAAAATTTCCTGTGCAGTACAAAATTGTATCCATAGATGAAGTCTGATTCCAATTATACTTGTATATAATTACTATTTTATGTATTTTGTAGTATTTTAATAATGAAAATTATGAAGCACAAAGATATGATGGATTTTTGAAGACATATGAAGCTGCTTCATTGAAAAGTACCTCTACTCTGGCTATGCTGAACTTTGGTCAAAGTGCTATTTTCAGTGTTGGCTTAACAGCCATAATGGTGCTCGCCAGTCAGGGAATTGTGGCAGGTAATAGATCTGTGGTTTTCACGTTTGTCAGTGTTTTACTTAACCTTTATAAATAAATATTAATGAAAGGAATATGTATTTTAGTCTTAAATATAAAGCATTTTTAATAAGGTACTATAACATCCTTGGAGTACTTTCATTTTTGTATCACAATATGTTTTCTTGATGGTATGTTGTTTTCTTTTGTTTTATGCTACAAATTTAGCACTAATTTTCTCATTGATTGGGATTGCTGTTTGTGGGGATAAATCTGATTCTTTTAGGAGTAACATACTTTTTAGCATCTAATATTTCTAATTTCTCTTGTGGACCTGGAAAGAAGTGTAATTAACTTAGTGTTTAGTCCAAAGGACTAAAGTGCAAGCGGTCTTATTACTAGTAACCCTTTTATCTATTAGCTGTTCATTTGTAAAACATTTCAAAAATAAACAATATCCTTATCTCTTTTCTGTAACTTGCTTGTTCAGTTAGGATTCTTTCATTCACTATGAACTTAATATATGGTTTATCATTCCCAATCATGATACCCATTTGCTCCAATGTTTTAATTTATACTTTTAAAAAATTCTACTTTATATTATGCTAGTATCTTAGGAAGAAAGGAAAGATTTTCAGCCTTCCATTTCTGTCTGCATTTTAAAACCATTCTTTCTGTTTTTTAAACCATTCTTTTTTCTTATATATCATGTGTAGTGTATGGGTAGGCTTTTCCCATTCCACTTAGCACATATCTAGTTCCCTATATTTCTAAATTATGGGTTAAAATGCTTTGGAATTAGATTAGGCCTTACCGTTGCTGATTATGTATGTTTTCAACTGTATTCCACAGTAAGAAACTGTAAACTTCTCTTAAACTGGAAAGTTCATGACATCTAAAGTATTTTTTTTTCTCTACCAACTGCATATTAAGGTACCCTTACTGTTGGAGATTTAGTAATGGTGAATGGACTGCTTTTTCAGCTTTCATTACCTCTTAACTTTCTGGGAACTGTATACAGAGAGACTAGACAAGCACTTATAGATATGAACACCTTGTTTACTCTACTCAAGGTAGACACCCGAATTAAAGTAAGTAATGTATTTAATACCTTTTTAAAAGCATATAAGCATCATCCCATAATGGGATAACAGTCTTATATCACCATGTTAGCAAACTAATTTGTCTTTTGCAGGAATTGGGACTATAATGTGTATTAAATGGCTGTTACAGCTTTTACTTCTATGTTTAGAAACCTTATAACATTAGCAAAGAATATTATACCTAGACACTAAATTTTATTAACTTCAATTATTTGTACTTGCACTTGATTTACTTTTGCTAATAATGATACAAAATGTTATTGCCTCTCCTTATATTCTCAACCTCCTTTCTCCCCTGCCCACCATCTTTCTTCCTCCCCAAAACAAATTGATCAGAAATCAGAGCATTCAAGATTTTTGCCCTTAGCAGTGAGGGAAAAAACATCTTTAAAAGCATGCATAGAAGTGACCTAACTCCACTTATAAACTTTCTCCTTTCCCTTTATTTTCCTTTTTATCTCTGTAAATTAGAAAATTATCTGCATAGCAATACTCTCGGCAGTGTATAAAGTGGCTTTTTTTTTTTTTCTTCCCTGCTAGGACAAAGCGATGGCATCTCCCCTTCAGATCACACCACAGACAGCTACGGTGGCCTTTGATAATGTGCATTTTGAATACATTGAGGGGCAGAAAGTCCTTAATGGAATATCTTTTGAAGTCCCTGCAGGAAAGAAAGTGGCTATTGTAGGAGGTAGTGGGTCAGGGTGGGTAATTTAGTTGTTTATAAAATTTTGCATCATTGATTGATGATTCCCAATGTAATATTTTTTATTTGTCATAATAAAATGATGACTGTAGTTTAAAATTGGGGTTCCTTAATGCCAGTTGGAGCTATATAACCTTTCCTTGTTTTCTATTTCAGGAAAAGCACAATAGTGAGGCTATTGTTTCGCTTCTATGAGCCTCAAAAGGGTAACATTTACCTTGCTGGTCAAAATATACAAGATGTGAGCCTGGAAAGCCTTCGGAGGGCAGTGGGAGTGGTACCTCAGGTATTTAAAAAAGGAAAAAACCTATTTGGGGGAAGATTTGTTGGCTTGCTGAATCTTTTACTAGAATAATTTGGATCCAAGGAGTCAGTATATGTTAATTAAGTTGGAAGCGTTAGGCCCTACAGGCCATATTCTGTTACCAAAAATCATGAATTTAAAAATCTTCATGATGGGAAGATTTTTTTTAAGCCTTAGCAAGAAAACATAACATAGAGGAAAGAGCTCAGACTGGAGTCAGACAGAACTGGATTCTAAGCCCAGCTTTAACCCTTATTTGTTGTATAGTTGTAAGCCTCAGTTTCCTCATCTGTAAAATAAGGATACCATTTTTCTTATAGGACAGAATTAATATGGATTAGAAATATATGTGTAAAGCACCAAGTACAGTGTCCCTCACATAACTGTTCAGTAAATGAAAACTATTATTTGAGCAGTTTTTGACATAGTAAATCTATAAAAATTATAAAACAGTTGGGCTGCCAACTTCAAGTTGGTATTCCTTGTCCCCAAGTACCAAGCACAGTGCCTGACCCATAGTGAGCATTTAACAAGTATTTGCTGAGTGACTGTAGGGGGAAACAAGTTCAGAGTAAGCTCTGAGAAGATAAGGAGATAGCCCTATAGGTTATAAGTTTTTCTTATGCTGAAAGCCAATAGAGAGACCTGGGACTTAGTTGTAGCATAGGTGGTTTAGTTGCTAAGTCATGTTCAACTCTTTGTGACCCCATGGACTGTAGCCTGCCAGGCTTCTCTGTCCATGTTATATAGCTTGTAAAAGGTCCTCAACTGATCTGACACATGCCACTCTGCCCTGTCCTCCCTTTCACTGAGAATCCCAAATTTGGAGTGCGTGAGTCACCTGGGGAGATTTTTCCAACTCCAACTCCCTTTCCAGTTCCAACTCCCTTTCACACACTGTTTATGAGGGCAGTGTGGGCCCCAGAAACCTGCATTTGTGAATATGCCTCCTAGGTCTTTTTGATTTAGGTGATTTGTAGACTATATGTTCAATTATATTGAAAAATAAAGCATTTTATTCACTAAGGAAAAATATACATGATCAATAAATGAAAGAAAAGATGCTCATCCTCATTAGAAATCTTAGTAATTAAATCAACAATGGTATACCACTTTTCACCCATCAGACCGGTAAAGATTTAAAAATTCATGATGTCTAGTTTCGGTAAGGCTATGTGAAATGGCCAGTCTCTTGCTGGAGGAAGCATACAGCTTTCCTGATGAGCAAATTGGCAGTATATAACAAGAGTCTGAAAAATATTTAGTCTTTATTACAGTAATTCTACCTCTAGGAAGTTTTAGTAAGGAAATAGAGAAGTGAACAGATTTTTATATGCTAAGCTGTTCATTATAGTTTGTTTATAATAGCAGAAGTTAGGAACAATATAAATATCATGTTTATAAAGAATATTGAGTATCATGGAAAAATACTCAGCTACAAAGTTTGTTGAAAAAGAATTTCCAAACAAAATGTAATATCTCCATTTTATAATATTAAATAAACACATGTAACAGAAAAAAATTGGAGAAAATACACCAACATGTTAATAGTAGTTATTGCTGGTTGGTGGGATTATGGATTATTTAATTAACTTTTATTTTACCATACATTTTGTATTTTTAACATTTCCAGTTACCATTTATTTTAATTTTTTTTCCAAATAGAAAATATTTAAAAATAAGTGTTTTCTCTTTGCAGAACTTTAAACTCATTGGATTGAACTATCACCTCCATACAAGAAAAGTTTATATTAGTATTAGGGATCAGATCAGATCAGTCGCTCAGTCGTGTCCGACTCTTTGCGACCCCATGAATTGCAGCATGCCAGGCCTCCCTGTCCATCACCAACTCCCGGAGTTCACTGAGACTCACGTCCATCGAGTCAGTGATGCCATCCAGCCATCTCATCCTCTGTTGTCCCCTTCTTCTCTTGCCCCCAATCCCTCCCAGCATCAGAGTCTTTTCCAATGAGTCAACTCTTCGCATGAGGTGGCCAAAGTACTGGAGTTTCAGCTTTAGCATCATTCCTTCCAAAGAAATCCCAGGGCTGATCTCCTTTAGAATGGATTGGTTGGATCTCCTTGCAGTCTAAGGGACTCTCAAGAATCTTCTCCGACACCACAGTTCAAAAGCATCAATTCTTCAGCGGTCAGCCTTCTTCACAGTCCAACTCTCACATCCATACATGTATTAGGTGTAAAAGTTATTAAAATATGATTTGAAATAATATCTGTAACTCTAGGGCTGATTATGATATTAAAGAAGATCTTAATTAATTGAGTGTACTGGTTAATGTTAATCAATAGAATCATTTTGTTTCATCTTACTATTGCCTTACAACCATTGGATACTGAAAGAAAAGTGGGAGGTAGATACTTGCATTAAGTAAATTAGCTTTAGTGTGCCATGTCAGAATAAATTGAAATATCAAATGAATGCTTGCAGTGAACTTTCTCCCCCCAAAAATCTATAATGCATAAATTCTTTGTTTTCTGTGTTTTAAGTCCAATTTAAAAGCTTCTGAGATATTAATATATGAAATATATTCAATTTCATTAGTAATAAGAGAAATGCCAATTTAAACAAAAACTACATTTTACCCTTAAAAGTAGCAACAATGAAAACTTATTAATATCCAGGGTTGTTGAGGATATGGGGACCTGGCACCCTCATACATTGTTGGTTGGAATATATGCTGTTGGAACGTTTTTGGAAGACAGTTGGGCCATACTATCCAAGGGTAAATGTATGCTTGTAACCCAACAGTCTGCTTCTGGGAATCTTTCTTACAGAAATACATGGGTGTGTATAAGTCATTATATAATGATATTTTATTTCAACATTGTTTACAATAGCAAAAGTTTTAATTAATACCCATCAGTATAGGAATGGATAAGATAAATATGATACATCCTTAGTATCACAAAACTGTTAAAAAGAATGAGGTAGGTTTCTGTTATTGACATGAACAAGCCCCAGTTGTGTTAAGTGAAAAAAGCAACTCATATAGTATGGCCCCACTTTTGTTGGGGGAAAAAAAAAAGGTGTATGTTTAAGCATATAAATGTATCAGAAAAAGTTTGGAATGATACACAACACATGGTTCATGGTGATTGGCTCTGGGAAGGGAAATGAAGCAGGCATGAGGGATGATATTAATAAAAGACCCCTTTTATCACATGTTACTCTTTATGTCTTTACTATTGTTTGAATTTTTAAAATATGAAACATGCGTATCTATGTGTGTATATATATAAATCTGGTCCAGGATGCTGTCCTCTTCCATAATACCATTTACTACAACCTCTTATATGGAAACATCAGTGCTTCACCTGAGGAAGTATATGCAGTGGCAAAATTAGCTGGACTCCATGATGCAATTCTTCGAATGCCACATGGATATGACACCCAAGTAGGGGAACGAGGACTCAAGCTTTCAGGTAATCAAAGATTTTAGACCTGGCCCCCACTTATATTCACCCTTCAAACATTAATTTGTCAGAACCATTTACTAGAAAATGTAATGACAGAGTACAAACCTAATGCTTATCTAGTCTCTTTTGGCAAAGTTCCCAGTTTCCTGTCTATCACTGTAAACAATTCAACATGCTAGAAGTAACTGTTCCGAAATCATGCAGGTCTCTCTCTCTCTTTTTTTTTTTTTTTCCACTCACAGCTGCAAACACTGTAAGTGCTTAATAGGAAGTTACTGATACATGGTGAGATCAGTGTTAACTTCTTACCTTAAAGGAAAGCCAAGATCATCATTCATATGGGAAAGAAGTAAGAATAGAGACAAGTAATTTGATAGTAAATAATGTATCTTCTTATAGCTCAGCTGGTAAAGAATCTTCCTACAATGCAAGAGACCCCAGTTCAATTCCTTGCCCATTCCAGTGTTCATGGGCTTCCCTGGGGGCTCAGATGGTAAAGAATCCGCCTGCAGTGTGGGAGACCTGGGTTTGATCCCTGAGTTGGGAAGATCATGGAGGAGGGCTTGGGAACCCACTCCAGTATTCTTGCAAGGAGAATCCCCATGGACAGAGGAGCCTGGCATGCTACAGCCCATGGGGTTGCAAAGAGTCAGACATGACTGAGCAACTAAGCACAGCAGTGTATCTCCTCATAATTTCTTGATTATTATGGAATGTTTTCGATAACTTCAGACTTCCTTATACTTGGTATACTTCTTTATAGCCAGCTTCATTTTCCTGTCTTTGTTGGTTCAGTGACCAAGTAAATTTTAGGGCTTCTGCATTTTAAGTGTTTAATTATGAGATGATTATTAAGTTTTATAATGGATTATCCTAAAATGATTGAATTTTCTTGAGGATTCAGAAAAATGTTTCTTTGCCCTGAATTATTTGAGTTCTGAAAGTATGGTGTAACTAGTGCCTGAAAGTATTAATGTAACTTATATAAACATGCTACACTCTTTGCATTTACTCTTCATTCTAGTTTAGTTTGGGGGGGAGCTTTATAGATTAGGAATGAAGGTAAGAAAAAGAGAATGAAGAATATCCACATGAATTTTAATGAATCTTATTTCTCATTATAAACCAGCATCACAACATTGACTAGGTACATACTGTGTGCTAGCAGCTTGCAAGAATACTGGAGTGGGTAGCCATTCACTTCTCCAGGGGATCTTCCCAACTCAGGGATTGAAACTGAACCCTGGTCTCCTGCATTGCAGACAAATTCTTTACTGTCTGAGCCACCAGGGAATCTTATACTTCCAACCAAAGTTTTATGTAAGATTGATGGCCTTAGACCTCTGAGAGTCCCAATGAAGAAAGAAAGGTTGCTTTCTTTTCTTTAGAGTATATTTAGGAATAATTGTGGGTTTGTACATTGTGAAAGAAAAAGCATTGGACTGGGAATTAGTCGAGTCTTGTGAGATTCTGCCAGAACTTGCTCTGTGACCTCGAGCAAATCACTTAACTTTTCTGGGCCTCTGTAGTCTTTCTGTTTTAAAATTCTGCTGTGCTAAAGCCCTATAGCAAAGAACTAAGGTGAAATAAGAGGTCCTAGGATACAAGCTTAACATAGAAGAGTGCTGTGAAAATAATAGCTTTCTGTAAAAAAAAAAAAAATCAGAATACTGGCTAAATGGTACTTTGTTATATTAAGAAATAAATTTAGATATTCATAGTTTCATGTCTTTAAGTTTTCAGACTTCATATATTGAATTTGTTTTTGGCTTGGTGTATTCTGTCATATTGGAATTTTTCTACCTGAAGTCATTGTTCATTGGGAAGTAATATAAAGTACATATAAAATAATGTATGTCATGAGCATATTTTTGGTGAGAGAAGTAATTCTAGAATCAAAATTATCACCTCCCCTCTTTGTTCTTTTCACCTGCCATGAAGTCAGAATCCAGAATTACATTAATGTTCCAGGGAATATAGTTTGTCAAGGGATATTATATATGAACATAGACTCTTAAAACTGGGTAAAATGAACAATAATCAAGAGTAAAACTAAATATTGAAGGTATTACTTGTTGGTTATGATTAATGGAAATACTAGAAATATAAAATATGTCTTTATATTATACTATCTTAAAATTTTCTTTACCAGGAGGAGAAAAGCAAAGAGTAGCAATTGCAAGAGCCATTTTGAAGAACCCCCCAGTCATTCTCTATGATGAAGCTACTTCATCATTAGATTCAATTACTGAAGAGGTAAATGATGGTGAAAACATAAAACTCTTCAATTCTCATTGCTTAACTTTTTTCCGTGGAAATTTCAGTAAGTAGCTACATTCTTTCGTATTTGGAATGAGCTTCAAAAGGAGGTGCTTAGCCCTTTTCTCCGATAAAGGAAGTATTGGTAGTAAGAATGCCAGTTTGCATTACATTATCACATATTTTAAGTCTGTTTGCAAATATATCTCCTTTTGAAACTATGTGGCACCTTTTGTTCTTATTGTATAATGTTTGCATCTTGCAAAGCTCTGGGAATCACCTAATCTGCCACATAATACACATTGAAACAAGTCATGTAAATGGTTCTGATACAGTACATACCAGAAAAACTTTCACTTATCATGGAGCAACTCAATAAGGTGCAAACTTGGCACACACAGCCTACAGTGCTGGTATCAATTTATGTTCATTTTACAACAAGTATTGTGAAGCTCTAAGATGTTATAAAATTGATGTCATGGTACTACCCAGAAACCACAGTAGACTTCATAACATCTTTGTATTAGACTAAAGACTTGACAGCAATCATAATATCATAAATGAATCCCCTTAATCTAGAACTGAAGATTGTGTCCATGGGATTTCCCAGGGAAGAATATTGGAGTTGGTTGTCATTTCCTTCTCCAAGTACTGAAGATAAGAGTGATGTAATTTGTCAGTTGCCTCCATTCACCTACATTTTACTTGAATATATAGTAAAACCATGTTGTTGAAGGATAGGGCTGAATTCAGCTTCACAACATGTATGACATATATTGATATTTGCATATGGAGTTAAGGTTCAGGGAATGCTAATTGTTCTGCCATATGTTTAAAACAGCTTAGTTTCTAAGTTGTTTAGCATGAGGATTTGTTCTATTTATTTTAAAAATTTGAAATTTTATTTATATATTTTTAATAGAATGACTTTTCTAAAAATTATTTATTTTTGGCTGCACTGGGTCTTTGTTGTGATGTGCAGGCTTTCACTAGTTGTGGCAAGCAGGGGCTGCTCTTCAGTGTGGTGCTCGGGCTTCTCTTATTGTGGAGCATAGGTTCTAGGCACCTGGGCTCAGTAACTGCAGCTCACAGGCCCTCGAGCTCAGTATTTGTGGCATGCAGGCTCAGTAGTTGTAGTGCACAGGCTTAGTTGCTCCATGGCATGTGAAATCTTCCCGGACCAGGGATCAAACCAATGTCTCCTGCATTGGTAGGCGAATTCCTATCCACTGTACCACCAGGGACGTCTGACATTTTATGTTACATATAGCATTGTATACATGTCAATCCCAAACTCCCAATCTAACCCTCCCCCCATTCTGCATATAAATATCATATGATGTTTATCTTTCTCTCACTTACTTCACTTAGTATAATAATCTTCAGGTTCATCCATGTTGCTGAAAATGGCATTATTTCATTCTTTTTAGTGGCTGAATGATATTCCATTGTGTATATATACCATATCTTCTTTATCCATTCATCTGTCAATAGACATTTAGGCTGCTTCAGGCCATGACTGTTGTGTAAGCAGTGCCGTAATGAATACTGGGGTACATATATCCTTTTGAACCATTTTATTTTCCAGATTATAGGATGGAGTGAGATGGCTGGATCATATTGTAGCTCTGTTTTTAGGTTTTGAGGGAACCTCTATACTGTTGACCATAGTGGCTGTACCATTTTACATTCCTACCAGCAGTGTACGAAGATTCTCCTTTCACCACACCCTCTCCAGCATTTATTGTTTCTAGACTTTTTGATGATGGCCATTCTAACTATTGTGAGGTGATACCTCATTGTAGTTTTGATTTGCATAATTGATGATGTCAAGAATCTTTTCATGTGCCTTTTGGCCATCAGTCTCCTTTGTAGAAATGTCTCTTTATGTCTTCTGTCCATTTTTTGATTCAGTTGTGTGTTTTTTTATATTGAGCTGCATGAGCTGTGTGTAAATTTTGGAGACTAATCCCTTGTCAGTAACATAATTTGCAAATATTCTCTCTCTTCTGTGGGTTGTCTTTTCATTTTGTTTATGGTTTCCTTTGTTGTGCGAAGCTTTTGTGTTTAGTTAGGTCTCATTTATTTTTTTTTTGTATTTCTATTACTCTGTGAGATGGATCAAAAGAGAGATTGCTGCAGTTTGTGTCAGCGTGTTCTGTTTATGTTTTCCTCTAAGAGTTTTATAGTATCTGATCTTAAATTTGGGTCTTTAATCCATTTTGAGTTTATTTTTATGTATGGTATTAAAGAATGTTCTGATTTCATTTTTTTACATATAGCTGTCCAATTTTCCCAGCACCATTTATTGAAGAGGCTATCTTTGCCCCATTGTATATTCCTGCCTCCTTTGTCAAAAATAAGGTATCCATAGATGCTTGGGTTTATCTCTGGGTTCTCTGTCCTGTTCCATTGGTCTGTATTTCTGTTTTTGTGCCAGTACCATAACTGTTTTGATTACTGTAGCTTTGTAGTATAGTCTGAAGCCAGGGAGCCCAGTTCTTCCAGCTCCATTTTTCTTTCTCAAGTTAGCTTAGTCTATTCAGGGATTTTTGTGGCTCCATACAAATTTTAAGATTTTTTGTCTAATTCTATGAAAAATGCCATTGATAATCTGATAGGGCTTGCACTGAATCTCTACATTGCCTTGGGTAGTATAAACATTTTGAAAATATTCTTTCAGTCCAAGAACTTGATCTCTCTCCATCTGTTTTTGTCATCTTTGATTTCCTTCATCATTATAGTTTTCTGCGTATAGGTCTTTTGCCTTCTTGCTACTGCTGCTGCTGCTAAGTCGCTTCAGTCGTGTCCCGCTCTGTGCAACCCCATAGACGACAGCCCAACAGGCTCTCCCGTCCCTGGGATTCTCCAGGAAAGAACACTGGAGTGGGTTGCCATTTCCTTCTCCAATGCGTGAAAGTGAAGTCACTCAGTCATATCCAACTCTTTGCGACTCCAGGGACTGCAGCCTACCAGGCTCCTCAGTCCATGGGATTTTCCAGGCAAGAATACTAGAGTGGGGTGCCATTGTCTTTGCCTTCTTAGGTATGTTTATTCCTAGGTATTCTTTTTTTACAGTGGTAAATGGGATTGTCACCTTAATTTCTTTTTCTGATCTTTTGTTGTTAGTATATAGGAATGCAAGAGATTTCTGTATCCTGCAACTTGACTAAATTCTTTGATTAGCTCTAGTAGTTTCCTGATTGCATCTTTAGGATTTTCAATGTATAAAATCATGTTATCTGCAAACAGTGACAGTTTTACTTCTTTTTCCATTTGGATTCCTTTTATTTATTTTTCTTCTCTGATTGCCATGGCTTGAACTTCCAAATAATGGAATAATTCAGTAATTATTGAATAATAATGGTGAATGTGGACACCTTTGTCTTGTTCCTGATCTTAACAGAAATGCTTTCAGTTTTTCACCATCGAGAATGATGTTTGCTCTGGGTCTGTCATATATGGCCTTTATTGTGTTGAGGATATGTTCCCTCTATGCTCATTTTCTGGAGAGTTTTTTTTAAATCATAAATGGGTATTGAATTTTGTGGAAATCTTTATCTGCATCTATTGAGATGACCATATGGTTTTTATTCTTCAGTTTGTTAATATGGTGTATCACAGTGATTGATTTGCATATATTGAAGAATCCTTAAATCACTGAGATAAATTCAACTTGATCATGTTGTATGGTCTGGTTTTGGTATCAGGATGATGGTGCCTTGTAGAATGAGCTTTGGGATGTTCCTCCCTCTGCAATTTTTTGAAAGATTTTGAGAAGGATAGATGTTAGCTTTTCTCTAAATATTTAATAGAGTTTGCCTGTGAAGCCATCTGGCCCTGGGCTTTTGTTTGTTTGTTAGAATATGTTTAATCACAGTTTAAATTCCAGTGCTTGTGATTGGTCTGTTCATATTTTCTATTTTTTCCTGGTTCAGTCTTGGAAGGTTATACTTTTCTAAGAATTTGTCCATTTCTTCCATGTTGTCCATTTTATTGGCATATAGTTGCTTGTAGTAGTTTCTTTGGAGAAGGAAATGGCAACCACTCCAGTACTCTTGCCTGGAAAATCCCATGGACGGAGGAGCCTGGTGGGCTGCAGTTCATGGGGTCACAAGGAGTCGGACACGACTGAGTGACTTCACTTTCACTTTTCACTTTCATGCATTGGAGAAGGAAATGAAAACCCACTCCAGTGTTCTTGCCTGGAGAATCTCAGGGACGGGGGAGCCTGGTGGGCTGCCGTCTATGGGGTCGCACAGAGTCGGCCACGACTGATGTGACTTAGCAGCAGTAGCAGCAGCATTAGTTTCTTATGATCCTTTGTGTTTCTGTAGTGTTGTAACTTCTTTTTCATTTCTAATGTTATTGATTCAAATCTTCTCCCTTTTTTTTTCCTTGAGTCTGGCTAAAGGTTTATCAATTTTGTTGATCACTCAAAGAACTAACTTTTAGTTTTATTGATCTTTGTTACTGTTTTCTTCATTTCTATTTCATTTATTTCTGCTCTGATGTTTATGATTTCTTTCCTTCTACTACTTAAGGGTTTTTTGTTATTCTTTCTCTAGCTTCTTTAGGTGTAAGGTTAGGTTGTTTATTTGCTATTTTTCTTGTGTCTTGAGGTAGGACTGAATTGCTGTGTAAACTTCTCTCTCTGAAATGCTTTTGCTGTATCCCAAAGGTTTTGGGTCATCATGTCTTCGTTGTCATTTGTTTCTAGATATTGTTTGGTTTCCTATTTTATTTCTTCAGTGACCTCTTGGTTATTTAGTAACATGTATTTTAGCCTCTGGGTGTTTTTGTTTTTTACAGTTTTTTTTTTTCTTTTTGTAATTGATTTCTAATCTCATAGTGTGGTCAGAAAAGATGCTTGATATGATTTCAGTTTTCTCAAATTTACTGCGGCTTGATTTGTGGCCCAAAATGTGATCTGTCCTGATGAATGTTCCTTGTGCACTTAAGAGGAAAGTATTTTCTGCTGCTTTCAGATGGAATGTCATGTAAATCTCAGTTAAGTCTGTCTTGAAGCTTGTATTTTCTTATTAATTTTCTGTCTGGATGTTCTGTCCACTGATGAGAGTGGGATGTTAAAGTCCCCCCACTATTATTGTGTTAATGTTGATTTTTCCTTTTTATGGCTCTTAGTATTTGCCTTATATATTGTGGTGCTCGTATATTGGATGCATATATATTTATAATTATTATATATTCTTCTTGGATTGATTCCTTGATCACTATGTAGTATCCTTCTTTGTCTCTTGTAACAGTCTTTATTTTACAGTCTGCTGCTTCTGATAGGAGTATGGCTACTCCAGCTTTCTTTTGATCTTTATTTGCATGGAATACCTTTTTCCATCCCCTCACTTTCAGTCTGTATGTGTTCCTAGGTCTGAAATTGGTCTCTCACAAACAGCATATGGAGTGGTCTTTTTTTGTATCTATTCAGCCAGTCTGTGTCTTTTGGTTGGAGCATTTAATCCATTCATATTTGAGGTAATTATCAATATATATATCCTTATTGCCATTTGTTCACTGTTTTGATTGTTTCGGATTTTTTTTTGTAGGTCTTTTTTCTTTTCTTCCTCTTTTGTTCTTTTGTGAATTGATGACTAACTTTAGTGTTGTGTTTGGATTCCTTTTTGTATGTGTATCTGTTAATATTTTAGATTTGTGGTATGTAGTTACCATGAGGTTTTGGTATGTGTCATGCTCAGTTGCTTCAGTTGTATCCAACTTTTTTGTGATCCCATGGACCATAGCCCACTAGACTCCTCTGTCCATGGGATTCTCCAGGCAGAAATACTGGAGTGGGTTGCCATTTCCTTCTCAAGGGGATCTTTCCAACCCAGGGACTGAGCCCAAGTCTCTTGTGTCTCCTGCATTGTAGATGGATTGTTTACTGTTGCGCCACCAGGGAAGCCTGGTTTTGATAAAGCAGTCTTTATATTAGCAATATTGTTTTAAGTTGTGGGTCTTTTAATTTCAAATTTGTTCCCAATACCCTGCATTGTGTTCTCCTCTTCTCACAGTTGCTGGCTTTGATATCATATTTTTGTGTAGATTGTTTCCTTCCTTTAATGTATATTTGCCTTTAGGAGTGAGTTTTTCCATTCATAATTTTCCTGTTTCTATTTGTGGCCTTTTCTTTTCTGCTTAGAGAAGTAACTTAAGTAATTGTTGCAAAGCCAGTCTAGTGATATTGAATTCTCTTAGCTTTAACTTTTCTGCAAAGCTTTTGGTTTATCCATCAAATGTGAATGAGAACCTTGCTGGGTAGAATATTCTTGGTTGTAGGTTATTCCCTTTCATCGCTTTAAATATATTGTGCCAATCCCTTCTGAACTGCAGAGTTTCTATTGAGAAATAACTTATAACCTTAAAGAGTTCCCTTGTATGTTATTTGTTGCTTTTAGTATTTTTTTGTCTTTAATTTTTGTCAAGTTGAATACTATGTGTCTCGGTATATCCCTCCTTGGTTTATCCTGCCTGGGACTCCCTGTGCTTCCTGGACTTGGATGACTGTTTCCTTTCCCATGTCAGGGAAGTTTTCAGCTATTGTCTCTTGAAAATATTTTCTCACGTCCTTTTTCTCTCTTGTCCTTCTGGGACTCCTATAATGTGAATATTGTTATGTTTAATATTGGCCCAGAAGTCTCTTAGACTAACTTCATTTCTTTTCAATTTTTTTTTTCTTTACTCTGTTCCACATCAGTGATTTCTACCATTCTGTCTTTCTGGTCACTTATCTCTTCTTCTGCCTCAGTTATTCTGCTGTTGATTCTTTCCAATGTATTTTTCATTTCAGTTACTGTATTATTCATCTCTGTTCTTTAGTTCCTTTGGGTCTTTGTTAAACCTTTCTTGCATTTTCTCAATCTTTGGTCTTTTTTTTTTTTTTCCTCTCAAGATCTTGGATCATCTTCACTATCGTTTTCTGAGTTATTTTTCCAGTAGGTGTCTATCTCCACTTAGTTTTTCTTCTGGGGTTTTATCTTGTTCTCTAGGACATATTCCTCTGCCATCTCACTTTATCTAACTTTCTGTGATTGTGGTTTCTGTTCTGCAAGCTGCAGGATTGTAGTTCATCTTGCTTCTGCTCTTTGGTGGATACAGCTGTCTAAGGAGCTTGTGTAGGCTTCCTGATGGGAGGGGCTAGTTCCTGCCCTGTGGTGAGTGGATCTGGGTCTTGTCCCTCTGGTGGGCAGGGCCATGCTCATGGAGACTTGAAGCCACTTGTATATGGTGGGGTGGGGTTAATGGTGGCCTCCTGGTAGGCTCACGTCAATGAGTACTCCACAGATCTGCCACTGCCAGTGTCTTTATCCCCATAGTGAACCACAGCTGCCACCTGCCTCTGCAGGAGACCCTCTAGTATTAGCAGGTAGGTCTTGCATAGTATCTTATGAAGTCACTTCTTTTTTATCCTGGGTCCTGGTGTGCACACAACCTTGTGTCTGTCCTCCAAGAGTGGCATTTCTGCTTTCCCCATCTCTTTGGAACTAGGCTGGGAAGCCTGGTGTGAAACTTAGGACTTTCACTCCTGTGGAAGAACTTCTGTGGTATAATTTTTATCATGTTGTGCCCCTCCTACCATCTTGTTGTGTCTTCTTTGCCTTTGGATGTAGGGTATCTTTTTTGCTAGGTTCAAGATTTTTTTTTTTTTTTTTGCCTTTGGTTGTTCATCAGTTGGTTGTGATTTTGGTGTTTATGTAAGAGTGAGCTCATGTCTTTCTACTCTGCCATCTTGAGCTAATTTGACAATTTGTTATATTTAAAGAGAACCTTAAGCTGCATTAGACCCCATTCATGAGCAGACTAGAATCTGCTTACAAGAACTTTAAATCTAAAAATGTGTCATCCACATCTATCGCAAATTTGGAGTCCCCACAACAGTCATTATTTGAGTCACATACCTTTATTATCTCAAGGAGCATAATCCATTAATTGCCAGCAGAGAAGAGGGAATGAGTTATCAGAAGATTTAGTAAATTTGAATCGATCTTTTAAAAAGGTCCAGAGCATCATTAGGATAGCAGTTTAAGTTCTTGAGTGTAAAGATAGAGGAGTTGCCTTAAGCATCATAGTTTTTCTTAGAAGATTTTCAGTCTGCACTTGATTTTCAGTCTGCCATAGTAAAGTTTAAGGTCTTCTTTTCCTGGGTAACCATCTACTCAGGTAATTTTATTCCTTTAATAAATATAGTGATTAGAGATACCTATAGGAAGACATTGGTCCTATCCCCATCCCCCATGTTGCTATTTCCATCTAGCAAGTTGTACTTAGACCCAGGTATCCAAGTATAGCTGAATATATATACAGCTGCCTTACTTTTTTGTTATTTTTGTTTATTGGTTAAGTTGTGTCTCTTTTGTGACACCATGGACTGTAGCCCACCAGGCTCTTCTGTCCAAGGGGTTTCCCAGGCAAGAATTCTGGAGTGGGTTACCATTTACTTCTCCAGGGAGTTGTGCCAACCCAGGTGTCAAACCTGTGTCTCCTGCCTTGCAGGTGGATTCTTTACCACTGAGCCACCAGGGAAGCTCTCTCTTACATTTTACAGACAGTAAGCAAAAAAAAAAAAAAAAGTGTATTTTCCAAAATACCTTAAGAAGTCAGAATACTTCTGAAAAAGAAGTTTCTTCAAGTTAAACATGAACAGTTGTCCTTGTCAATCTTTCTGTCCTCTGAGTTAGAACTAAGGAAAAGCAAATGCTCCTGTGTTCTCTTTTCTTGATTTTTTAAAATTTCTCTGCATCCTATCACTTGGTTGCCTCCTTATTTTGTTTTTGCTCTCATTGGTCAGATAAACATCATATCTGACTATGCTCCTGCCATCAGTGGATTCATTTTATTTGTTTGTTTTTAAGTATGGGAAATCTCCACCTTATCCCAAACTAATTTAAAGAAGTGGTTGCTTATCTTTAACTTTTTCCATGATAATGTGGTCATATTTGCCTTCCCTCTCTGATTGATTTAGTTTCTTCTTCGTAACTATTAGATTGGGTAGAATATTTGGTAGTGGTATAAAGTTTATATAACAAAATTAACTGGCATTTTATATGTTCTTTTAAAAAATATATGGTTCTTTTAATTTACATTTACCTAATAGATAAATCTCCCCCGCTTACTATTCTTGTTGTCAAACTTGCAGACTATTCTTGGTGCCATGAGGGATGCAGTGAAACATAGAACTTCTATTTTCATTGCACACAGATTGTCAACAGTGGTTGATGCAGATGAAATTATTGTCTTGAACCAGGTAAGATATTTAACTTTAAAGTTCAGTGTTTGAAGTACATTAGAAATTGTTGCAAACACAAGCAACTTACATTGTTTCTAAAGAAATTTTTAGACTTTGTGTTCTTTGAATAAGATTGAATCCTGATAGGATTCCATTTTTACCTCTATTGATAGGAACAACCTATGCCACTTACAAAAATGAATAAAATGTATTAATTCACTCTTTTTTTTTTGCTGAGACATGCAGAGAATTTTTATTTATCACATTTGTTAATACTTAAGTTTTACTTGTAGAACAGTCACCAATAGAAGAGCAGGCTGTTAGTAGGTATTAGTAGGGTTCAGTCAGGGATCTAGCATAGCATCTAGGAAGTACACAGGAGGTGGTTTAACAGGGAGATGGTTCAATAGAGAGGGGTCATAGCTCTCAAATGCCAACTTTTGTTACAGTAAGCTGTCAGTCACTGTTTATTTAGATGCTTTGGTTAGTTGATACACTACATATTTTTCAATCAGGGATTACTTTTGTTGTTTTTTGTTTGTTTAAAAAAATTTTTTTTTCAGTTATCTTTAGAGGTTAGGTGTTGGGGCCCATCCCCCAACAACAGAATAGTATTATTAGAAGTTCCTGCTGCTGCTGCTAAGTCACTTCAGTCACGTCCGACTCTGTGTGACCCCATAGACGGCAGCCCACCAGGCTCCCCCATCCCTGGGATTCTCCAGGCTTCCTAAGACCGGCAGTTCCAGCATGTGAAGTGTGATAGGACATAGCCAGGAAGATGAGAAATTGAAGTCATCATCTAGAGGTTATATAGTCCATCCCTGTTGCTCCTTGCAGCCTGCAGGTCCTCTTAGCCGCCCTCTCCATTAAACCCATTAACATGCAGGATCCTCATTTGCTTCACAATGGTGCTTTTTCCAGATTCACCACCAGCAGCAGATGGTGGTGCATGGTCCGGTAGACCTGCTTGTCCTTCTGCAGCTGCTTCTTAATCTTGTTGGCCTCACGCTGCTCCTTCTCCTTGTTGTGCTGGTCCTCAGTCTTTCTGTTTTCAAGACAGCCCGTGGCAGCGGGGCCAAGAGGGCTGGGGCAGCACCAGCCGGGCAGGCAGGGCGAGCGCAAACTTGGCTCCTCTGGGAGGAGCACCAAGGGAGGGCGGTGTTTCTGTGGCCGAGTGGAGCTAGTGGCTCCCAGCCCATTGAGCTGGAGTGCAGGGGTCTAATGGCTGCCGCGGAGTCAGATGGACTTGAGCTGGAGCTGCGGGGGCTGCTGCCACCACCGCCACCACTCTTATTGCCAGAGCTCTTCAGCGGGTGCAGGGAAGGGGAGGTGGAGGCTGCAAAGGGGGTGGAAGGAGGAGGAGGAAGAGGGATGAGGAGCTTAATTCACACTTTATTAACATTTTAAAAGCAAAGTTAGATGAGGAAAGCTTTAAATCCTAATATGTTAGAAACAGTTTTAAAGGTTTTGTATTTAAAACAATTTTTCTGCATTCATTTTTGCTCTGTACAGAATATTTGCTTAATGTCTTCAGTGTATTTCATATTTTCATTTTCCTAATACCTGCACACACCCTTGATGTTTAAAAGAAAATTACCATAAAATAAAGTGGTCATTTTCAAACATGGCCATTTTTATTTTGTATTTTTCCTCATGAAGAAACTAAGACAAATGACAGCCTACTTTATTTCTCTGAGGGAATTACTATAAGAGTGTACTCTCTAAATATTCTGAACAGATCAGAGTGCCACTATTGCAATTAGTAGATTTGAAAATTGTAATAGTTTTACTTTTTTCCTCTCTGTAGGGCTATTTTATCTCCACCCACCTTTGTACTTGATTATTTCTAATGATGTTCTCTATGTTTATTTTTACTGTCTAACAAGTAAACCTTCAATTCTTTATCATTTTGAAAGCATAAGTACTGGGAGTTGAGAGCAAAAGCATTCTCCTCTACATTCTGTACTGAGAGAATTTTTTGCATCACTAAAATTTCTTATAGGATGTTTACTTCCATGTTATGTATATTGTTTCTTTTTTATGTTACCACTTACTCAAAAATGCTAATATTCACTAAAGAGTAAACTGATTTTTTTCAGTATGATTGTCCAGAATGTCTCAAGTGGGAAGATTTATAAATATACTTTATTATCTCATTGATGTTTAAGTATCTGAAGTAAAATCTGCTCTTGTGCTTTTTACTAAACTTTTCAATTGTATGCCATCATGTACATAGAGCCTTTTCTTATAAATATAAAACAAAAGTACCTTAACAAGTATAAGCCATAGGACTGGAAAATGTAAGTTTTCATTCCAGTGCCAAAGACTGTTAAACTACTGTACAGTTGAGCTCACTTCACGTGCTAGTAAGGTTATACTCAGCATCTTTCCAGCTAGGTCTCAGCAGTATGTGAACCGAGAACTTCCAGATGTACAAGCTTCATTTAGAAAGGGCAGAGGAACCAGAGATCAAATTGCCAACATTCACTGAATCATGCAGAAAGCAAGGGAGTTATAGAAAAACATCGACCTCTGCTTCGTTGACTACACTAAAGTCTTTGACTATGTGGATCACAGCAAACTGGAAAAGTCTTAAAGTGATAGTAATACCAGACCACCTTACCTGTCTCCTGAGAAACCTGTATGTGGGTCAAGAAGCATACAAGACATGGAACAACTGACTGGTTCAAAATTGGGAAAGGAGTATGACAGGCTGTATATTGTCACCCTGTTTATTTAACTTATATGCAGAGTACGTCATGAGAAATGACAGGCTGGATAAATCACAAGCTGGAATCAAGACTGCCAGGAAAAATATCAACACCCTCAGATATGCATATGATACCACTCTAATGGCAGAAAGTGAAGAGGCACTAAAGAGCCTCTTGATGAGGGTGAAAGAGGAGAGTGAAAAAAACTGAATTTAAAAAAATATATGAATTTAAAGCAAATGGAAAGAAGTAAAACTATCTGCATAAAGAATTGATAACATAACCATGCAGAAGAAAAAGAGAATGCAAAACTAACCCAAATAATAACTTTTGCACACATTACTCTTATTTTTTAGCCTTAGTAGAATATAAGGATAAAGATAACTCAGATTTGAGTACGTTTGTTGTTGGTAGTATGGGAGTAGCTATTTTGAAACTGTTTTCTGTATATCGTAAGACTGAGCATATGAGTTAATATATTGATGTTGTTGAGAAATAAAGGTCTTATTTGGGAGAAGAAAGATAGAGATATGGAATAGGAGAACCGGAGGAAGAACCTTTTGATGTTATATTGGGACAGAATTATCAATATTAGTTTATGATGAAAAAAAAGTTCCTAACTCTGTTCAGGGAAAGAAAAGGTCTAGAAGCAATGAAATCCCAGAAGTAATGAGTATGACTAGCACCTAGATCTTACACAAAATGCTGTTCCTCAACAAAAAGAATCAAGGAGCATTTTGAGTGGATTCCCACTGGCCAAATGTGGGATAATTTGAACATTAAAAAAAATGATACTTGTGAATTACAACACACTGAATAAAAAGAAAATCTATAATTCTATAGTAATGCTTAGGGAAAGCTCTTCTTTAAAAATGAAATCTTGCCACTTACAACAACATTAATGGACCTAAAGTGTATTATGCCAAGCCAAATGAAAATACATCAGAGAAAAATATATACCTTATGATTTTACTCATATGTGGAGTCTAAAAAAACTGAGCAAATGAACAAACAACAGAAACAGACCCATAGATACAGAGAACACACTGGTGATTGCCAGAGGGGAGAGAGTGGGGAGATAGATGTAATAGGTGAAGGGTATTAAGAGGTACAAACTAAGTCATAGGGACGTAATTTACACATAAGGAATATAGTCAATAATAACTTTGTATGGTGACAGATGGTAACTGAACTTAGGTGATCACTTCATAATATATAAAAACAATCACTGTGTTATACATCTGAAACTTATATTATATGCTTTCTTTTGTTTTAATTGGGATGTAGTTGCTTTACAAAGTTGTACAACAAAGTGAATTAGCTGTATGTATACATATATCCTACATCTGATAGATAGAGTGCCTGATGAACTATGGAATGAGGTTTGTGACATTGTACAGGAGACAGGGAACAAGACCATCCCCATGGAAAAGAAATGCAAAAAAGCAAAATGGCTGTCTGGGGAGACCTTACAAATAGCTGTGAAAAGAAGAGAAGTGAAAAGCAAAGGAGAAAAGGAAAGATATAAACATCTGAATGCAGAGTTCCAAAGAATAGCAAGAAGAGATAAGAAAGCCTTCTTCAGCGATCAATGCAAAGAAATAAAGGAAAGCAACAGAATGGGAAAGACTAGGGATCTCTTCAAGAAAATCAGAGATACCAAAGGAACATTTCATGCAAAGATGGGCTCGATAAAGGACAGAAATGGTATGGACCTAACAGAAACAGAAGATACTAAGAAGAGATGGCAAGAATACACAGAACTGTACAAAAAAAGATCTTCACGACCCAGATAATCACAATGGTGTGATCACTGACCTAGAGCCAGACATTCTAGAATGTGAAGTCACGTGGGCCTTAGAAAGCATCACTACAAACAAAGCTAGTGGAGGTGATGGAATTCCAGTTGAGCTATTCCAAATCCTGAAAGATGATGCTGTGAAAGTGCTGCACTCAATATGCCAGCAAATTTGGAAAACTGAGCAGTGGCCACAGGACTGGAAAAGGTCAGTTTTCATTCCAATCCCAAAAAAAGGCAATGCCAAATAATGCTCAAACTACCACACAATTGCACTCATCTTACACGCTAGTAAAGTAATGCTCAAAATTCTCCAAGCCAGGCTTCAGCAATATGTGAACCATGAACTTCTTGATGTTCAATCTGCTTTTAGAAAAGGCAGGGGAACCAGAGATCAAATTGCCAACATCCACTGGATCATGGAAAAAGCAAGAGAGTTCCAAAAAAGCATCTATTTCTGCTTTATGACTGTGTGGATCACAATAAACTGTGGAAAATTCTGAAAGAGATGGGAATACCAGACCACCTGATCTGCCTCTTGAGAAATTTGTATGCAGGTCATGAAGCAACAGTTAGAACTGGACATGGAACAACAGACTGGTTCCAAATAGGAAAAGGAGTACGTCAAGGCTGTATATTGTCACCCTGTTTATTTAACTTATATGCAGAGTACATCCTGAGAAACGCTGGACTGGAAGAAACACAAGCTGGAATCAAGATTGCCGGGAGAAATATCAATAACCTCAGATATGCAGATGGCACCACCCTTATGGCAGAAAGTGAAGAGGAACTCAAAAGCCTCTTGATAAAGGTGAAAGTGGAGAGTGAAAAAGTTGGCTTAAAGCTCAACATTCAGAAAACGAAGATCATGGCATCCGGTCCCATCACTTCATGGGAAATAGATGGGGAAACAGTGGAAACAGTGTCAGACTTTATTTTTCTGGGCTCCAAAATCACTGCAGATGGTGACTGCAGCCATGAAATTAAAAGCCGCTTACTCCTTGGCAGGAAAGTTGTGACCAACCTAGATAGCATATTGAAAAGCAGAGACATTACTTTGCCGACAAAGGTCCGTCTAGTCAAGGCTATGGTTTTTCCTGTGGTCATGTATGGATGTGAGAGTTGGACTGTGACGAAGGCTGAGTGCCAAAGAATTGATGCTTTTGAACTGTGGTGTTGGAGAAGACTCTTGAGAGTCCCTTGGACTGCAAGGAGATCTACCCAGTCCATTCTGAAGGAGATTAGCCCTGGGATTTCTTTGGAAGGGATGATGCTAAAGCTGAAACTCCAGTACTTTGGCCACCTCATGTGAAGAGTTGACTCATTGGAAAAGATTCTGATGCTGGGAGGGATTGGGGGCAAGAGAAGAAGGGGATGACAGAGAATGAGATGGCTGGATGGCATCACTGACTCGATGGACGTGAGTCTGAGTGAATTCCAGGAGTTGGTGATGGACAGGGAGGCGTGGCGTGCTGTGATTCATGGGGTCGCAAAGAGTCGGACATGACTGAGCGACTGATCTGATCTGATACATATATCCTCTCCTTCAAGGCCCTCCATCCCACCCAATACTGTATGGTAATTGTAACTCATTTAAAAAAAAAAAAGAATATTAACACACATGTAAGGAATGATACGTTTAGAAAATCATTTTACAGCCACCATTGTAGTAAAAGATTTAGATAAATATCATCGTTTGCTAAAACCATATGGTAAAAAACTATTGGGGAATAGAATAGTCACTTAACCCATAGATTACTTTTCTACTACAAAGAAAAAAATACCTTTAAAATAGAGAAATCTGGTAGACACTTCCTTAAAGAAATGATCACTTAATATCATTCATCTTGGAGGAAACTGATATCATACATCTCCTAATATGATACACTGAGGACATATCATCACCTATATTGTATTTCAGCAAAAATGTTTAGCCTAGATCTAAGAATCAGGAAAAACTAGAGAAATACAACTTGAAGTGCATTCTTTAGAAAATAAGCCTGGATATTTTAGAAATGTTACTGTCACTCACACAGACTAGAAAACTTACAAATTCAACCTGTTGATCCTGATTGAATCCTAGATGGGGAAAAAAAAAAAAAAATATATATATATATATATATAGAATATTATTGGGATCATTGGTAAAATCTGAATATGGACTATAAATTAGATGAATTTCTTGGGTGTGATATAGTTGTATTCCAGTCATATAGGAGAATGTCCTTATTTTCAGGTGTGTGTGTGTACAAGCTCAGTCGTGTCCAACTTTTTGTGACCCTATGGACTGCAGCCTGCCAGGCTTCTCTGTCCATGGAATTTTCCAGGCAGGAATACTGGAGCAGGTTGCCATTTCCTTCTTCAGGGGATCTTCCCAACCCAAGGATCAAACCTTTCATCTCCTGCATTGGCAGGCGGATTCTTTACCACTAGTGCCACCTGGGAAGCCCTTTCAGGAGACACATGCTAATGAAATACTTAGGGGTGAAATGTTATGGTGTCCACAATTCATTCTTAAATAATTTAGCAAAAAGTAGTATAAATTTAGAGATAGGATCAAGTGAGAGAAAGCAAATGTGGAAAAAGTAACAGTTGCTAACCCAGGAGAAGCATATATAGGTGTTTATTTTTACCATTCTTGCATCATTTCAAATTTGAAATGGGGTGGTAAATAAATAAGAAACAATTGGAGAACAAGAGATTTTGGAAATCAAAACTGTCATTGCTGAAATAAAGTCAAGGAAATTTCTAAAGAGTAAAACAAAAAAAGAGAAAATAGAGGAAAGATTTGAAAACAAGAAAATTAGTCTAAGAGGTCCAACATTTGACTAGTGGTGGTTCTAGAAAAAGGGAGTCAGAAAAAGGAAGGGTATAACCAAAGACTAATATCCCCCAAATGTCCAGAACTTCAGAGCATAAGTTTTCAGATTAAAAGGGCCTAGCAACAATAACCTGGTGTACGAGACAGCAAAAGAGACACTGATGTATAGAACAGTCTTATGGACTCTGTGGGAGAGGGAGAGGGTGGGAAGATTTGGGAGAATGGCAGTGAAACATGTAAAATATCATGTAGGAAACGAGTTGCCAGTCCAGGTTCGATGCACGATGCTGGATGCTTGGGGATGGTGCACTGGGACGGCCCAGAGGGATGGTATGGGGAGGGAGGAGGGAGGAGGGTTCGGGATGGGGAACACATGTATACCTGAGGCAGATTCATTTTGATATTTGGCAAGACGAATACAATTATGTAAAGGTTAAAAATAAAATAAAATTAGGAAAAAAATAAAATAAAAGGGCCTAGCAAGTACCCACCACAATAAACGGAAGGAGGAAAAAGAATAGACAAATTATAAAATTTCAGAATTGAGGATAAGGAAAACAGCTTAAAAGCTGTGAGAGAAATATCTTCCAGTGGGGGTGCTAAATAATAGATTACATAACATAGTCGATAATGAGAAAAACACTGTTCAGACAAACTTAAAGTTTAGAGTGAATTAGTGACGTAGAACAGAGAAGGCAATGGCATCCCACTCCAGTACTCTTGCCTGGAAAATCCCACGGACGAGGAGCCTGGTAGGCTGCAGTCCATGGGGTCGCTAAGAGTCGGACACGACTGAGCGACTTCACTTTCACTTTTCACTTTCACGCATTGGAGAAGGAAATGGCAACCCACTCCAGTGTTCTTGCCTGGAGAATCCCAGGGACGGGGAAGCCTGGTGGGCTGCCGTCTATGGGGTCGCACAGAGTCGGACACTACTGAAGCGACTTAGCAGCAGCAGCAGCAGTGACATAGAAAACTAAGCAAATGGAAAAACAAGGCAATTACTAAGTCCAGGAAGAATAAGAAATTAGGAGAAAATATATATAAAGTCCTAGTACCTGACAACAGGTAATATTTACATAGTTATGATAAAGCAAACATTGTATATTAAATAACATTTATTATACAACCAATATTATTAGAAGAGTGAATTTGAGGCATGGGAAAGTGGAATAGTTGAAAGTGCTGGATCTCATTAATATGTATCTGTGTATGTAAATGCCAGAATAAATAGCTACAAATTGGGGGATAAGAAGGAGGTATTCAAGGGTAGAGAAGGAGGAGACAAAAGAATGTACTTTTTATCAGCTTTGTAATTATTTTTAAGCTATGTACATTTATGCTTTAATACAAGTAAAAATAATTTAAACTACACAATTTTACTACAGGATAAATTTTTGTAATTTATTTCATTAGTTGTCTGCAAAAATAGTTCCCATTCTTTCTAATACTTTTGGATGCAGCTTTCATAGAAGATTTTTTTAATTGATGTATAATTCATGTGTTAGTGATTCAGGGTTTTTTTTTTCAGATTATATTCCACTGTAAGTTACTATAAGATATTGAATACAATTCTCTGTGAGTGAAAAGAAAGTGTTAGTCGCTCAGTCATGTCTGACTGTTTGTGACCCCATGGAATGTAGCCTGCCAGGCTCCTCTGTCCATGGAATTCTCCAGGCAAGAATACTGGAGTGGGTAGCCATTCCATTCTCCAGGGGATCTTCTCAACCCAGGGATTGAACCTGGGTCTTGTGCACTACTGGCGGATTCTTTACTGTGTGAGCCACCAGGGAAGTCCCTGTGCTATTAAGTAAATCCTTTTTGCTTATGTATTTTATATATAGTAGTTTGTATCTATTAACTCCATACTCCTACTGTCCTTTTGCCCTCCATGTCCCCTTTAGTAACCATAAATTTGTTTTCTGTATCTGTGCATTGAGAATTTTATTTTGTTTTTTTTTTACAGTGGTAAATAAAAAAGTATAAAATATGTAACCATGGGGACTTTTATGCCAATGAAGTTGTCCACACACCTTGGGATTGAGGACTACATGCAGGATCCAGAGGAATTCAAATAGAGCAAAATAATTCTTAGACTCTCCAGCCAGAAATCAAGGAGATGCTTAAATTAACCGCTCAGAAGTGGGCACATACAAATTTCAGTTATTTAGCTTAAGGTTATATTTTTAAAGGTCATATCACCAGGAACACCACTGAAAGTGACAAAATTACTTTTGTCTTCCAGTATGTTTAACAGTATCTCTCAAGAGACAAATTAATTGTAGATATAAGAATTTGACATCAATACCAAACCTATGCAGTGTTAAGTTTAATAGCTATTGTTAAGAAAAATAGCTACTGGAAGAAATAAACATCATGGAGAAATCTTGTTTATTTCAAAGTACACATAGGGTTTTGGCATATTATTTTTAAATCCTTTAAATCTCTGTATAACAGTGCTTTTGATTTAAATTTGATTTACTGATTACAGAAAATACCACTTTTAGAAAATCTTCACCTTTCTTTTCTGCTCTTCAAAATGAAAAATAAAACATTCAGACTGTATTTTCTTTAAGTGAAATACTTTATGTTATATAGAATTTCATAGCTTTTTGGTTTTTTATCATACTGGTAGCTCAACAGTAATGAAGGCATTCCTACCTTGATTTTTCCCACATATACTGTAATTAAAAAATTGGGGAAAGTATTTTAATGAATGCAGTCTTTCAAAATTCTTACTTGGAAAGTATTATGTGTTTTCAATTATTATGCTAGTTATATGACTTTGTCTATGTTTCTCTTATTTTTGCTTATTAGGGTAAGGTAGCTGAACGTGGTACCCACCATGATTTGCTTGCTAACCCTAGCAGTATCTATTCAGAAATGTGGCATACACAGAGCAGCCGTGTGCAGAACCATGATAACCCCAAATGGGATGCAAAGAAAGAAAATGTGTCCAAAGAGGAAGAAAGGAAGAGACTACAAGAAGAAATTGTCAACAGTGTCAAAGGCTGTGGAAACTGTTCCTGCTAAGTCACATGAAATATTTTCTTTTCTTCTTTTCTTCCTTTCTTCCTTCGTCCTTCCCTTACTCCCTCCCTCCCTCTCTCCTTTCTTTCCTTCCTTTCTTCCTCTTTTTACCTTGACTACACATTTGCACTGAAGCAGAATTGTTTTATTAAAAAAAATCAGACATTCCCATTTTCTATAGTCCTTCTTTTAGATAAGATTTATTTGAAAAGGGAATTGAGTTTTACATCTTTCACAGTCTATTTGATGTGGCATCTATATTTATCTCCTAATTATTTTCTTGTTACTGCCTTAGTTGTGGTCAAAGCATAATTGTTGTTACTACTTGACTTTACCCCATTTCCATTTTTGAGGCCTGACAGTCATTTGATATCCATAACCAGATAAATCAGATTGGCTTCCAAAATTTTTGTAGTTTTTCAAACCTCCTTTATGCTGACAATTTAGATGAAAAGTATCTATTTCTTTTTTAAAAAGTGTAGATTTTCTTTCTCCATTGAAATACATGAATGATAAATAACAATACTTAAAATTTTAGAAATATTTACCACCATGTATCTTTAAGAGGAAAAACCTTGACTCTCATGTTGGTATATAGAATGTTCATCATTAACCAGCATTGTAACTGTCATGTAGTGCTGAGAATTTTATTTTTCCACCAAATGAGATGTAGCTTTTGTTTTGGACAAAAATTCATAATTTTTCTTTAAAGACTTGCAAACCTTGATATAATTTGAGACTTACTATACTGGGAGTGATCTAAAAAGCTTAGGATGTTAATTGGGTTTTCTGTTTCCATCTTAAATGCACTGCTTTTGCTATCTGAAGTTATACAAAGAAACAACCGAATGGGATGTGTGCATACACACGTGTATAAAGCAAAATCTAACAATTATTAATAACCTTTAGACAAATAGGAGAGGATTACAAAAATATTTAGATGATCAAGCCTCTAATCTGTGTTGATACTTCAGAATTACTTTATTACCAGATCTTCTCTTCCTTTTTCAGTAGTTTAATGAGTTTAAGCTTGAAATAACAAGGAGGAGCCCAAGCAAGATAATTAAGTTTTACTGGCTAGAAATAATTAATAAAATGTTGGTATGTATTCACTTAGAAAGTTCCTTTCCTTTTCCAACTTGAATTTGCTTTAATTTTTTGGTAGTAATCATTCAGCTTGAAAAACTTGTGTATCTCATGAACAGCAACATAACTGTATATAATGAGGCTTTGTTTCTCAGAAAAGGTGTTAAAATATTTATTTTATTGGTCTGTGGTTTTATTGTGTTTTAAATGATAATTTGGTATGGAAGAGACTAATTTTTTTTTTCCGATTTATTTTGTCATTAGTAGGTAGATATCTAAGCTTATCTAAGTCTAGTCTCCAGTTTTGTTATATAAAGGTGATTAGAAAAGTAGCTTGAAGCTAGTAGTTTATGGTTAGTCTTTGATACCAGAGCACGTGGTAGGATCTTGCTTTTGGAGTTGAAATTAACACTGAGATGCTTAATCAGCTGCAATATGAGGGGAGGTTTGAGACATTTCTTACTCTCAAACCATAGATGTGATTGCTTTTCTGAGGAACAACAACCAAAAAAACATGTCCTTTGAATAACCCAGCTGTATTACTAGAAATAATGGTTAGTCTAGATAGAAACTCTGCTTCTGTTAATTCCTTCTGTACATTTTTAATGTTGTTGATAGAAAATATTTAACTTTGTTGCATAATCAAGCAGGTAAAATTGAAATAATCATTAGTAATATTCATTTTGAATGTGAATAGTGGTATTCAACGTAAGTGATTCTGTGATATGGGAAACATATAGTCAAAGAAGGACAGGAATGTTTTTAGGGTGGGGATAATTTCCCCACTAAGAAATTTGAAAGTACTTTCATATGATTAGAGGTGGTCTCTAGACCATTGCGTCACTGTGGTCATTAACCAGTATTTTCAGCTAATAAAAACTTAAATTACCAGAAAAATACAGTTACTATAGGGGCTACAACTAAGTCTTAAATTTTTTTCTCTTAACTCCATCTTGTTAAGGTGGTTCTATACACTGACATAATAGACAAATTAAAATGAAAGAAAAGCTTCCTAGGATGATTCACTCAGAGGAGGTTCCAAGAAAGGGACATTTATCATAATGTACTAGTTTTACATTAGAATATTCCACACAAAAGTACAAATTTCTAAGTTAATGTCACAAAATAATATATTTTTTTAATGTCTTGGGATGAATAAGCTACAATTTTGGCATATGGGCTCTGAAAATGGAGCAGGGGATAGGGTTTTGTTTCTTAATATCCCTTTATTTTTAAGATTGAAATCTTCCTAAGGGAATCCCAGTTTACAAAGATTACATTGAAACCAAGGTAATTTGGGATCATAAAAACTGGGCCAGTTGCCTTCTTGAAGGTTTTAACATAGAAATATTTTGGTGAGGAGATGGGCTCCTTTGGAAATTTTTGAACAGTTCAAGTCTGATGGTCACTTGTGAGAATCAGAAAGAGGCCTTAGCATTTGGATAAACTCAAAATATGCATTTACTTTTCCTCTGCATGGATTTGAACCTTTTCTATACCTTTAGTTAAATATTTTGCCTTTTCCCTTAGATGCTGACAAAGCTCAGTTTGTGAAGATGGTTAGTTTAAAAATATGTTTTGCTTTTAAAGGCAACATATTTAAAATTAATATGATTCCTTATTCTGGATCACTTTGCACACACTGCCATCTTGCTCCTATCCTTCTTTATTGCTGGATGTTTCAGGAAATGCAACTTTGACCAGTAGATACTCATAATTCTCTTACCTTGTAACTTCATCATAGGATATTCTTCTGCGTATTGGTAGTTGAAAGCATTTAAATATGTTTACAAAGGCAGCTTTCTTATAGAAAGGTCCCTTCCCTCCTGCTTTGAGTATATAGATTTTGAATGTAAACTGTATAATAAATGACAGTATGAAGTCAAATCAGCTGGTTAAAATTGGTTAAGATAAAATAACTCAATGCAGAAGCTTATTTACCACAGATTTATTGTTGTAACAATCTGTGCAGATAATCAGTACTAAATAAACTATGTCTTTGTGGCTCAAAATGGGTGTCCCATTGAAGCAACTCTTCTGCAGTGCATAGGGAGAATTAATATTTTGCTATTCACACACTCCAAATAAGTACAGATTTAATAGACACTCTGGGAGTATGGCCTTAGAGCCTCATGCAAAAAGTGAAAACTTTAAATTGTCTCAAAGAGAAAGTAATTGTTTCCAGTGCTCATAATATGGGCAAAATGGTAGCAAATTATAGTGCTTTCACTTAGCATTAAGCTGTCATATTTTTAATGACCAGTCAGTGAAAGGCAACTTTCTATTGCCCCCAGTTTCTCAGTTCTAATGACTAAGAAGGAAACCTTTAGGGTAGAAAAATGCCTTAACTGCAAACCATGCATTAAATTTAGTATTTTGATTAGCTAGGTAGAATTGGAAATATACTAGCTTTAATTAGAAATAGATCAGAACATTTTTGGTTTAAAACAAAGGCAGTGGATTGTTTGCATATTTTCTGTTCTCACACAGCTACACTAGAATGTTTTTCACTGATGACTTTCTGTTTTATAATATCATTGGATTTTAGAGCTGGAAGGAATTTAGAGGTCCTTTAATAAAATTTCTTCATTCTTAAAATGAGGAAACTGTATTTCAGGAGAAGTCACTGAACTTACTATTAGTCAAGTTGATGAAAATTCTGGGTCCTGACATCCAGTCCGTTTCTTTGTTGTTGTTGTTGTTCAGTCGCTCAGTTGTGTGCGACTGTTTGTGACCCCATGGACTGCACACACCAGGTTTCCCTGTCCTTCATCATCTCCCGGAGTTTGCTCAAACTCATGTCCATTTAGTCAGTGATACCATCCAACCATCTCGTCCTCTGTTGTCCCCTTCTCCTACTGCCTTCAATCTTTCCCAGCATCAAGATTTTTTCTTATGAGTCAGCTCTTCTCATCAGGTGGCCAAAAAGTATTGGAACTTCAGCTTCAGCATCAGTCTTTCCAATGAATATTCGGGGTTGATTCCCTTTAGGATTGATTGGTTTGATCTCCTTGCAATCCAAGGGACTCTCAATAGTCTTTTCCAACACCACAATTCAAAAACATCAACCTTCAATGCTTTTTGCTGAACCACATTTCCACCCAGAAGTTATGTTCAAAAATATATTGAGGTTGAGACATCCAGCATGGTAAAGTAAGGGGCTCTGTAGACCCTCTTCAACAAAACAACAGCTTAACTGGTAAAAAATGTTTTTAAAAAAATCATTTGAAGTATCTAGAAATTATCCAAAGGACATAAAGCAAATGGAGAAACATTCATTTGAGAAACTTATTAGGTTTCAGTAAGAACAGCAAGAGTCTGGCATTTGAGGAATTACCCACATATTCTCCACTACACCAGGTCTTTGTTACAGAAGCTCTTCCCTCAGTGCTCTATTCTTTTCAAGTGTGGTGAAGATGTTAGGGAGAGATAGGGCTCCTCTTTCCCCAACTCCTACTGTAGGGCTACCATTTTACCCTGCAAGGTAACTGCCTGCATTTCTCATTTCCCCAACCCTGTATTGCAAAAAATGTATTCCAGGCAAGCACAAGCAAGAGGACTGGAGATCCTTTCTACCACCCAATCCCCACTCTTAGGCTGGAAGCACTCCATGCACAGATTGAGAATACTGGGACCCTGATTTTTTCCACCTCAGCTAACTCAAGAGGTTTCACTCAAGGAGCGAAAAACCAAGAGTACCATGGACTGCCACCACGTCCTGGTGCCTTTTCATAGAGTGGTGGTTTCACTCAGGGCCCTCTGCCGCCAGCTCTGGTTCATTGATGCAGAGGTTCTTTCCAAAGGCGAAGGCATTCAATGAATACAAAAAGTTCCGCAGGTCTATCTGAGGGTACTGACTTCACTGAAACAAAGCATGGAGAACTCCATCCCTAAGGGCGTTGTCAAAAACAATGGAGATCTTGGTGGAGAGCTACTAGGAGGAGCTGGTGCAAGCAAATCCGTAGAGCAGCCAGAAGTTAAACCAGAGGGAGCCCAGAAGTGCCTCCTGGGAACACAAGCAACTCTGAGAATTGAAAAGTCTGAGTGCATGTGCTGGGCTGCACTCACTCAGGATAGTCAGAACGGAACATGGGACAGACTTAAAAGTATTTTGCAACATGTGCAGACCATCAACACATGGGAGAAGTTGGACTGGCACATGGAACTAGACAAAATACTGACTGAGCAAAAAGTTGCTCTCACCCAGATATTACTCATAGGAATGCAGGCTTAAAAATAAAACCGCACACATTCCTGGCAATCTGAAACACTGTATGTCCAAGACTGTGCCCACTCAGAACAGAAAAGGAACCTTCAAGTACTAGTCCCTGGCTGAACATAGGTCAAAAGTAAACTCTATATACTATGGTAGCACCCTCCAAGCACACACACATCCAATGGTAAAGGGTAAAAATCTTACTGACCACTAATTGCTTTATGCCAACCCAGGGGCAACCCTTGGGTGCCTAGACTAAAAGAGAAAGATAATATCAGACTGCACACTGCAGGGAAAATAACCAAGCAGATAATAGTCCCCCAGAGGAGGTGGATCATTATCCACAGATATTACAAGATACTATATAAAATGTCCAGTTTTATGCAAAGAAAACAAGAAAGTCACCCATTTGCACAAGGGAGGAGGGGGCAGGGAGCAGGCAATAAACGTTGCCTTAGAAAGGACCCAGATGGTGGATGTAGCAAAGATTTGTCAATAAAGAAATAGGGGAAAAAACTAGAAATTATGAAGTTGAGAAGTACAACAAATAAGAAATTTACTAGAGGAGCCCAGTGCAGTATGTCTCCTACATATGAACAAGTTCCATTCCAAGAGCACATCCATAAGTCCAACCAATTTGTTCAAATATACTGTCTATAGGAGAAATACTCCATAAAGATACAAACAAGCCAAAAATAAAAAGATGGAAATATATATATATACCATGCAAGCACCAACCATAAACTTTTTAGAGTGTCTATACTAATATCAGATGGAATAATCCCTAAATAAATGTTATTAAAGATAAAAATACTTTGGCCACCTAATGTGAAGAACCAACTCATTGGAAAAGACCCTGGTGCTGGGAAAGATTGAAGATGGGAGGAGAAGGGGACAACAGGATGAGATGGTTGTATGGCATCACTGACATGATGGACATGAGTTTGAGTAAACTCCGGGAGTTGGTGATGGACTGGGAAGCCTGGTGTGCTGCAGTCCGTGGGGTCACAAAGAGTTGGACATGACTGAGTGACTGAACTGAACTGTAAGATAAAAATGGATATTTCACAATGATTAAAGATTCAATCTGTCAGGAAGATATAACAATTTTAACATGTATGCACCTAAGAACCTGTCAAAAGAGATGAAACAAAAGCTTGACAGACTTAGAAGGATAAACAGACATTTCAACAATTATAGTGGAAGATTTCAAGACCCTACTTAATAATGGATAGAACAACTAGAGAGAAGATCAAAAAGGAAATAAAAGTGAAGAATGCAATTTGCTGAAGTGTACATGGAACAGTCTTCATAGACCATATGCTGTGCCATAAATCAAGCTTCAATAAGTTTTAAAAGATTGAAATCATATAAAGAGTGTTCCCTGACCACTATATATTAGAAATCAGTAATAAAGGAAAAAAAACTTGGGTGCGTCAGAAGGCAATCACTTTAAATATGGGTCAAAAAATTAAAAGGGAAATTAGAAAATACTTGGAGATGAATGAAAATGAAAACACAACAAAAACATGGGATGCAGCTAAAATTTTTGTTAGAGATCAGTTTATAGCTGTAAATATCTATATTTAAAAAAGGAACATCTCAAATCAATAAACTTCTGCCTTAAACTAGAAAAAGAAGACCAAACAACCTAAAGGGAGATGAAAAATAATATAAAATTAATAGGGAAAATTAACAAAATCACAAGCTTGTTCTTTGGAAAGATCAACACAATTGTTAACTAGACTGACCAGTAAGAAATACTGAAGATTCATAATAGTAAAAAAATGAAAGAGTGGATATCACTACTAATCTTACAGACATAAAAAGACTGTAAAAGACTATGAAAAATTGTACAGCCACTATGGAGAACAGTGTGGAGATTCCTTAAAAAACTGGAAATAGAACTGCCTTATGATCCAGCAATCCCATTGCTGGGCATACACACTGAGGAAACCAGAAGGGAAAGAGACACGTGTACCCCAATGTTCATCGCAGCACTGTTTATAATAGCCAGGACATGGAAGCAACCTAGATGCCCATCAGCAGGTGAACGGATAAGAAAGCTGTGGTACATATACACTCAACCATTAAAAAGAATACATTTGAATCAGTTCTAATGAGGTGGATGAAACTGGAGCGTATTATACAGAGTGAAGTAAGCCAGAAGGAAAAACACCAATACAGTATACTAACGCATATATATGGAATTTAGAAAGATGGTAACAATAACCCTGTGTATGAGACAGCAAAAGAGACACTGATGTATAGAACAGTCTTATGGACTCTGTGGGAGAGGGAGAGGGTGGGAAGATTTGGGAGAATGGCATTGAAACGTAAAATACCATGTATGAAATGAGATGCCAGTCCAGGTTCGATGCACGATACTGGATGCTTGGGGCTAGTGCACTGGGACGACCCAGAGGGATGGTATGGGGAGGGAGGAGGGAGGAGGGTTCAGGATGGGGAACACATGTATACCTGTGGCGGATTCATTTTGATATTTGGCAAAACTAATACAATTATGTAAATTTTAAAAATAAAAAAAAAAAGACTATGAAAAATTGTATGACAGCAAAGTAGATAATTTAGAGGAAATGGGCAAATTCTTAAACTGAAGAAGAAATAGCCAAGCTGAATAGATTTATAAGCAGTAAAGAGATTAAATTACTAATCCAAAACTAATCAAAAAGCCTAGGCCCAGATTGCGTCATCACTGAATTCTGCCAGAGAGTTAAGAAAAGATTAATACCAATACCTCACAAACCTCCCCCCCCCAAAAAAAAAAAATAAAGGAGGGAATTATCTTGAACTCATTCTGTGAGACTTATATCATCCTGATACTGGAATAAAAGACATCACAAGAAAACTAGAGAACAATATCCCTTATGTGTATAGATACTAAAATCCTCAAAAAATACTGGTAAACAATCCAACAACTGTACAGCATAGCCAAGTGGGAGTTACCCTAAGCATACGAGATTAATAAAACTCCCACAAATCAATGTAATACACCATCATAATAAAGAGCAAAAACCATATGATCATCTCATTAGATGCAGAAAAAGTATTTGACAAAATCCAATAACCTCTCATGACAAAAATGCTTGATAAACTAGACATTCAAGGAAACTTCATCGACTATGAAAAACAGCTAACATTATACTTAATAGTGAAAGACTGAATGCTGTCCTCCTAACAATAGGAATGAGACAAGAATGTTTGGTCTTTCCACTTCTATTCACTGTTGCACTGGAGGTTCTAGTCAGGGCAATTAGGTAATAAAAACAAAGCTAGAGGACTCAACTTCCAAACTGTAAAACTTACTCCAAAGCTACAGTAATCAAGATGTATATAGTACTGACCTAAGGCTAGAAATACAAATTAGTGGAGTAGAACTGAGAGTCCAGAAATAAACCATTATATTTACAGCCAACTGATTTCTGACAAAGGGTGCCAAGATGATTCAATAAAGACTGAACATTCTCTTCAGCAAATGGAACTTCAACAACTGGATATCCACATGGAAAACAATGAACATAAACTGCTTTACAGATATATAAAAATTAAGTCAAAAGTAGTTCATAAACCTGAATGTAAGAAAACTAAAACTCTTAGAAGAAAACATAATATATCTTCATAACCTTGGATTAAGCAATTGTTTCTTAGATGAGACCTAAACAGCACAAGTAATATAAGAGAGAACAGATTAATTGAACATCATCAAATCAGCAACTCAACAACTCAACTTTTGTGCTTCAAATGATACCATGAAGAAACAGACCGTTAGAATGGGACATAATGTTTACAAATCATATCTGATAAGCGGCTATATCCAGAATATATAAAGAATATAATTACAACTCAATAATTTAAAAATCCAATAACCCAATTAAAAATGAGCAGAAGAGCTGGATAGAAATTTTCCTAAGAAGATATACAAATGTCTAATAAAAACATGAAAAGATAGTCATTAGAGAAATGCATATCAAAACCACAAAGAGATACCACTTCACACTGACTATAATCAAAAAGAAAATAATAATGTTGCAGAAATGTGGAGAAACTGAAACTCTCATACATTGCTAGTAGGAATGTAAAATGGTGTGGCTGCTATGGAAAACAGTCTGACAGTTCCTTAGTAACTTAAATAGAGTTACTGTATGACCCAGAAGTTCTACTTCTAGATACATTACCCAAGAGAATTGAGAATATATGTTCACACAAAAACTCATACATGAGCATTCATAGTAACATCATTCCTAACAACAAAAAATGTAAACAACTCAAATATACACCAATTGATGAATGGTAAATATAATATTTTCTACCCAAACCATGGAATATTTTTATTGTCATAAAAAAGAACAAATCCGTGTTACTTATGGATGCTTCCCACATATTGTATGCTTTCATTCTAGAACATGCAAATCTATAAAAATAGAAGGTAGATTAGTAGTTGTTCAAGCTGGTTTTAGAAAAGGCAGAGGAACCAGAGATCAAATTGCCAACATCCGCTGGATCATGGAAAAAGCAAGAGAGTTCCAGAAAAGCATCTGTTTCTGCTTTATTGACTATGCCAAAGCCTTTGTGTGGATCACAATCAACTGTGGAAAATTCTGAAAGAGATGGGAATACCAGAACACCTGATCTGCCTCTTGAGAAATTTGTATGCAGATCAGGAAGCAACAGTTAGAACTGGACATGGAACAACAGACTGGTTCCAAATCGGGAAAGGAGTTCATCAAGGCTGTATATCGTCACCCTGTTTATTTAACTTATATGCACAGTACATCATAAGAAGCGCTGGACTGGAAGCTGGAATCAAGATTGCCAGGAGAAATATCAATCACCTCAGATATGCAGATGACACCACCCTTATGGCAGAAAGTGAAGAGGAACTCAAAAGCCTCTTGATGAAAGTGAAAGTGGAGAGTGAAAAAGTTGGCTTAAAGCTCAACATTCAGAAAACGAAGATCATGGCATCCGGTCCCACCACTTCATGGGCAATAGATGGGGAAACAGTGGAAACAGTGTCAGACTTTATTTTTCTGGGCTCCAAAATCACTACAGATGGTGACTACAGCCATGAAATTAAAAGACTCTTACTCCTTGAAAGGAAAGTTATGACCAACCTAGATAGCATATTGAAAAGCAGAGACATTACTTTGCCAACAAAGGTTCGTCTAGTCAAGACTATGGTTTTTCCTGTGGTTATGTATGGATAGGAGAGTTGGACTGTGAAGAAGGCTGAGCACCGAAGAATTGATGCTTTTGAACTGTGGTGTTGGAGAAGACTCTTGAGAGTCCCCTGGACTGCAAGGAGATCCACCCAGTCCATTCAGGAGATCAGCCCTGGGATTTCTTTGGAAGGGATGATGCTAAAGCTGAAACTCCAGTACTTTGGCCACCTCATGTGAAGAGTTGACTCATTGGAAACGACTCTGATGCTGGGAGGGATTGGGGGCAGGAGGAGAAGGGGACGACAGAGGATGAGATGGCTAGATGGCATCACTGACTCGATGGACGTGAGTCTGAGTGAACTCCGGGAGTTGGTGATGAACAGGGAGGCCTGGCGTGCTGCGATTCATGGGGTCGCAGAGAGTTGGACACGACTGAGTGACTGCTCTGATCTGAGAGATAGTGTGGTGGGGGTGTAAATGGGAAGTTACTGATAACGGATACAGGATAAGTGTATTGACTATAGCCTGTGTTGTGTGGTTCATGACACAGATGTGTTTTGTACATATGCTGACCCTGTAGTGTGTTGCTAGTGTTTTACTTCTGTATTTCAAGAGGTGCATTGAAGTAAGAAATCAGTAGCCTCAGTTTTTCTTCTGGTCTCAGTTATACAAATCTTCAACTGCTATTTCCAAAGGTTCATTTACCTACTTAAAATATTGATGATATATTTTTTTTAAAAAAACCTCTAGTATCGTACATCGAACCTGGACTGGCAACTCGTTTCATATATGATATTATACATGTTTCAGCTGGTGCACTGGGATGACCCAGAGGAATGGTACGGGGAGGGAGGAGGGTTCAGGATGGGGAACACGTGTATACCTGTGGCGTATTCATGTTGATATATGGCAAAACCAATACAATATTGAAAAGTTAAAAAATAAAAAATAATAATAATAAAGCATCAAAAATATTTCAAAAAAAAAAAGCTTCTACAGATGCTGCCTTTAACAGTACTCATGAAACATGAAAAACAAACCCTTCTCCCACCAGTAATATTATATGCCAGGTTGTCTATAAATAAAAGCCACTACATAAATTAGATGCTGTAAGTTTAAAAATAGGATGCAATTATAGTTAATACTTTCAAAATTAATAGTCTCATAGTTATATAGATGATCAGAATTTGATGAAATCTCAGGTGGTTTAGTCCAGAGTTCAACAAACTTTTCCTGTAAAGGCAGTATCTAAATATGCCACACTCCTGAAATTTTCTGGTTTTTCCCATGTTTGACTCCCGTAATTTAGTTCATAGGTTTTCTAGCCTTGTATGTTCCCACCTTGTGTTTATTTTTCTTTTAATGCAACACATCACTCATTTGTACAATAAATAACTGTCACTAAAACAGTGAACCTCAGGGTGGTCAGGAATTGTCATAAATACATGAAATTCATAAAAAAAATTAAGTCCCATTTCAATTTCCTATCTACCACCAGATTTATTAACATATGAAAATCAGTTGCTTATCGTTTCTTTTATCTCACTTTAGCCTAGTGATAATGGGGGGGGGGGGGAATGACAAAATGACCAAAGGTCAATACACAAAGGAAGAAGTTTAGGCATTGATAATCTGAGAATAAAATTTTCAGCTATAGAATAATTAGGAATTAACTAATTGAGTACTTAGTTGAGCCAGTTGTTCTCCCAACTGACTTCCCTTCCTGTTAAAACTCTGGTGTTAAGGCTTTTGTAAGCAGAGCACTCAATGAAAAGAACAGCTTTCTAGACTTGTTGCTGAGTGTCCTTTTCAAAAATAATATTTCACTACAGGATTTTGGTTTCCCTAAGGAAAAAGCAAGAGATTTCCAGAAAAACATCTGTTTCTGCTTTATTGACTATGCCAAAGCCTTTGACTGTGTGGATCACAAGAAACTGTGGAAAATTCTGAAAGACATGGGAATACCAGACCACCTGACCTGACTCTTGAGAAACCTATATGCAGGTCAGGAAGCAACAGTTAGAACTGGACATGGAACAACAGACTGGTTCCAAATAGGAAAAGGAGTACGTCAAGGCTGTATATTGTCACCCTGCTTATTTAACTTATATGCAGAGTGCATCATGAGAAATGCTGGGCTGGAAGAAGCACAAGCTGGAATCAAGATTGCCGGGAGAAATATCAATAACCTCAGATATGCAGATGACACCACCCTTATGGCAGAAAGTGAAGAGGAACTAAAGAGCCTCTTGATCAAAGTGAAAGAGGAGAGTGAAAAAGTTGGTTTAAAGCTCAACATTCAGAAAACTAAGATCATGGCATCTGGTCCCATCACTTCATGGCAGATAGATGGGGAAACAGTGGAAACAGTGTCAAACTTTATTTCTGGGGACTCCAAAATCACTGCAGATGGTGATTGCAGCCATGAAATTAAAAGACACTTACTCCTTGGAAGGAAAGTTATGATCAACCTAGATAGTATATTGAAAAGCAGAGACATTACTTTGCCAACAAAGGTCCGTCTAGTCAAGGCTATGATTTTTCCAGTGGTCATGTATGGATGTGAGAGTTGGACTGTGAAGAAGACTGAGCGCCAAAGAATTGATGCTTTTGAACTGTGGTGTTGGAGAAGACTCTTGAGAATCCCTTGGACTGCAAGGAGATCCAACCAGTCCATCCTAAAGGATATCAGGCCTGGGTGTTCATTGAAGGGACTGATGCTGAAGCTGAAACTCCAATACTTTGGCCACCTGATGTGAAGAGCTGACTCACTGGAAAAGACCCTGATGCTGGGAGGGATTGGGGGCAGGAGGAGAAGGGGACGACAGAGGATGAGATGGCTGGATGGCATCACCAACTCAATGGACATGAGTTTGAGTGAACTCTGGGAGTTGGTGATGGACAGGGAGGTTTGGCGTGCTGCAATTCATGGGGTCACAAACAGTCAGACACAACTGAGCGACTGAACTGAACTGAACTAAAGGTCCTGCCATTTCTATCTGCATTTTTAAAAAAGAAATGAAAAGTGTAATAATATCAAGTGAAGCTTTCATAATAATTTCAAGTGGTTATGCCCTCTGTAAGGTCTCAGAGGTATTAACACTATTCTTCATATTTTAAGATCACATGAAATCTATTAGTGTATCATTTAACCTCTAGCTCAGAATGCGTCTTGTTTGTGTGGTCTCTGCCTCCATTTGTGTAGCCATCCTAATTTAATGTTTAAAATTATAGTTAATGTTCTAAGATGATTAACATAACCAGCTCTAACACAAGTGTGGTAAAGTGTTTTAATGAACTCCTCCTGGTTAACAATGAAAAGTTTTCAGGCCCTGGTAAATAGGGTTTGTGTGAATATCACTCATTCATTAAATATGACAGAAAAATGTGAAAACGTGAGGACAGACACAAGGAGAACATAGCCATTTGATGACAGAGACAGAGATTAGAGTGATGACACCTGCATGCCAAGGAATGCCCAAGGCTACCAGAAACTGGAAAAGGCAAGACAGAATCCTCTCCCAGAGGTTTGGGAAGGACCATGACACTGCTAACACTTTGGTTTTGGACATCAAGCCTCCAGAACTATGATGAATTTGAGATCTTGAATCACTGAACAACAAGCCCAGAGTTAGCCAACTGAAAACAAACAGAGCTAGAATCTGCTCCACATCAGTTCAGTTCAGTTCAGTCACTCAGTTGCGACCCCATGAACTGCAGCACACCAGGCCTCCCTATCCATCACCAACTGCCGGAGTCTACCAAAACCTGTGTCTATTGAGTCGATGATGCCATCCAACCATCTCATCCTCTGTCATCCTCTTCTCCTCCTGCCTTCAACCTTTCCCAGCATCAGGGTCTTCAAATGAGTCAGCTCTTCGCATCAGGTGGCCAAAGTATTGGAGTTTCAGCTTCAGCATCAGTCCCTCCAATGAACACCCAGGCCTGATCTCCTTTAGAATGGACTGGTTGGATCTCCTTGCAGTCCAAGGGACTCTCGAGAGTCTTCTCCAACACCACAGTTCAAAAGCATCAATTCTTCAGCACTCAGCTTTCTTTATAGTCCAACTCTCACATCCATACATGACCACTGGAAAAACCATAGCCTTGACTAGATGGATCTTTGTTGACAAACTAATCCACATCAAATGATCCGCTAAGGCTATTCAATTACGTTGGAGTCAAGGAGTGGTTCTCAACTCCTTCAATCCTGGATACATATCTGAAGAACCTAGGACAAATAGGTGAGAATTTCCAAGGACAGCGTCAAAATATGAGCAGAAACCACTGGGGAATTCTGTTTTCAGTACATTCAGAAAGCATCATACTGCAAAATTAACTAAGGTTTTTTCACAGAAGTAGAACAATGCTAAAATTTGTATGGGTCCACAAAAGACCCTGAATAGCAAAAACAATTTTGAAAGAATGAAACTGAAGGCTTTTCCTGATTTTAAATCGCCACTCCAGTACACTTGCCTGGAAAATCCCATGGATGGAGGAGCCTGGTGGGCTGCAGTCCATGGAGTCGCTAGGAGTTGGACACGACTGAGCGACTTCATTTTCTCTTTTCACTTTCATGCACTGGAGAAGGAAATGGCAACCCACTCCAGTGTTCTTGCCTGGAGAATCCCAGGGACGGGGGAGCCTGGTGGGCTGCCATCTCTGGGGTCACACAGAGTTGGACACGACTGAAGTGACTTAGCATAGCATAAAAACAAACATGTAGACCAATGGAACAGAATACAGAGCCCAGAAACATACCCAAGCATATATGATCAACTGATTTTCAACAAGGATGCTAAGAATACACCATGAAGAAAGAACACTCCCTTTAATGTTAATAAATGGTGCTGGGAAAACTGGATAGCCACATGCAAAAGAGTGAAATTAGACCCATTCTTACACCATACACAATAATAACTACAAAATGGATCAAATACTTAAGTGTAAGACCTGAAATCATAAAACTCTTAAAAGATAACATAAGGAAAAATCTTCTTGACATTGGTCTTGGCAATGATTTTTTGCATGTGGCTATCCAGTTTTCCCAGCTTTATTCTTTCTCAATTGTTTTTGCTATTCAGGGTCTTTTGTGGACCCATACAAATTTTAGGATTGTTCTATTTCTGTGAAAAATGCTATAAGACTTTGTTAGGGATTACACTGAATCTGTAGATTGCTTTGGGTAGTATGGACATTTTAACTATTAATTCTTCTAGTGCCTGAAAACAGATACCTTTACATTTATTTGTGCCTTCTTCAGTTTTGTCACCAATGTTTTTTGGTTGAGAGTGAACAGATATTTCACCTCCTTAGTTAAATTTATTCCTAAGCTTTTTGTTTATTTTTTTGGATGCTATTTAAATGGGATTTTCTTCCTTTTCAGATTGATCACTGTTGGGTTAAAGAAATCCAACAGATTTTTATATGTTGGCTTTTTATCCTATGACTTTACTAAGTTGGTTTCTTAGTTTTAAGAGTTTTTAGTGGAGTCTTTAGGGTTTTCTATATATAAGGATTATGTCATCTGCAAACAGATAATTTTCCTTCTTCTTTTCCAATTTTGATGCCTTTTATTTCTTTTTTTTTTTTTTTTTTGGTCTGATTGCTCTGCTAGTACTTTCAGTACTATATTGAATGGAGACTGGGCATCTTTACTTTCTGATTTTCCCTAATTATGATGTGAGGTTTTCATAAATGGCTTTTATTGTATTGAGGTAAGTTCCTTACATACCTATTTTTTTGTGAGCTTTTATCATGAATGGATGTTGAAATGTGTCAAATAATTTTGCTGAACCTATTGAGATGATCATGTAGTTTTGATTCCACTAATGTAATGTATCTTATTGATTGATTTGCATGTGTTAAACCAACCTTGAATCTCAGAGTTAAATCCTACTTGGTCTTTTTTTATGTGCTATTGAATTTAGTTTGCTAGTATTTTATTGAGAACTTTAACATCTACATTCATTTTTTTAAATGTGGACCATTTTTAAAGTCATTATTGAATTTGTTACAATATTGCTTCTGCTCTGTGTTTTGAGTTTTTTTTTTACTGCAAAGCGAGTGGGTTCTTAGCTCCCTGACTCAGGATCAAACCTGCAGTCCCTGCATTTGGAAGGCAAAGTCCCAACCACTGGACTACTAGAGAAGTCTTTCTTCTTTTTTAATGTAGGCATTTTTCACCATAAAATTCCCCCTTTGTACTGCTTTTCCTGCATCTGATACATGTTGGTATCCTGCATTTTTATTTTTGTCTCAAAATCATTTTTAACCTTTTGATTTCCTACTTGACCCAGTGGTTCTTTAAGAGTATGTCATTTAGCTTCCAAATATTCATGAATTTTTCCATTTCTTACTGTTACTGATTTCTAGTTACATTCTACTGTGGCTGGAAAAGATACTTGGTATGATTTCAATATTCTTAAACTTATTAAGACTTGTTTTGTGGCATAACATGATCTGTCCTGGAGATGTTTCATGTGCACTTCAAAAGAATGTATTCTGCTGTTCAGTAGAAAGTTTTGTATACATCTGTGATGTCCATTTAGTCTATAGTGTTGTTTAGATAAACTGTTTATTTTCTGTCTGGATATTCTATTCATTATTGAAAATGAGTTATTGAAATCTACTATAATTGCATTGCTGTCAATTTCTCCTTTCAGATCTGTCAATATTGCCATATATACTTAGGTGCTCTGATGTTTGGTGCAAATATTTATATTTGCAATATTTTCATTTTGAATTGACCCTTTTATCATCATATATTGACCTTTGTCTCTAGAGACAGTTTTTGACTTAAAATATTTTGTCTGCTGTAATTGTAGTCACTCCTGCTCTCTTTTTCTTACCATTTGCTAAGAATATAATTTTCCTTCCATTTACTTTCAGCCTATGTGTGTTCTTGAATCTAAAGTAAGTTTCTTGTAAGCAACATACAGTGAGATCTTGGTTTTTTAGTCCATGTAATCACTCTGTATCTTTTTATTAGGTATTTTAGTCCGTTTACATTTAAAGTAATTATTGATAGGAAAGGATTTACTATTGCCTTTTGTCTTGTTAACTGTTTTCTGATTGTATTGTAGTTCTTTTATCCCTGTGTAGGGGGCATGATCAGTCCTTGTAGCCTGGTGGGCTACAGTCCATGGGGTCACAAAGAGTCAGACACGACTGAGTGACTAACATCAATGAATAGTAAGGATTGGTTAATTAAGGATTAATTGTCTGCTGAAGCCAAGTGGCTCATTGTTGAATTTTATCCATGTTGTTTTCTACCTGGTATGGGCAATATTGCCTCCCAATCTGCCCTGTTGTTCCTTTGGGTAATTTGAGAATTTTCTTTTTGGTGCCCACGGCAGTGAATGACTGCTAGTAGTTTTGGCTTTTTGAGCTGCTTCTGGGAGATGTAAAATCTCAGCCCCATACAGAGGAATTTTGTGTATTTATTTTTTTTTTTTAAATTTTATTTTATTTTTAAACTTTACATAATTGGATTAGTTTTGCCAAATATCAAAATGAATCCGCCACAGGTATACATGTGTTCCCCATCCTGAACCCTCCTCCCTCCTCCCTCCCCATACCATCCCTCTGGGTCGTCCCAGTGCATTAGCCCCAAGCATCCAGTATCGTGTATCGAACCAGGACTGGCAACTCGTTTCTTACATGATATTTCACATGTTTCAATGTCATTCTCCCAAATCTTCCCACCCTCTCCCTCTCCCACAGAGTCCATAAGACTGTTCTATACATCAGTGTTTCTTTTGCTGTCTCGTACACTGGGTTATTGTTACCATCTTTCTAAATTCCATATATATGCGTTAGTATACTGTATTTATGTTTTTCCTTCTGGCTTACTTCACTCTGTATAATAGGCTCCAGTTTCATCCACCTCATTAGAACTGATTCAAATGTATTCTTTTTAATGGCTGAGTAATACTCCATTGTGTATATGTACCACAGCTTTCTTATCCGTTCACCTGCTGATGGACATCTAGGTTGCTTCCATGTCCTGGCTATTATAAACAGTGCTGCGATGAACATTGGGGTACACGTGTCTCTTTCCCTTCTGGTTTCCTCAGTGTGTATGCCCAGCAGTGGGATTGCTGGATCATAAGGCAGTTCTATTTCCAGTTTTTTAAGGAATCTCCACACTGTTCTCCATAGTGGCTGTACTAGTTTGCATTCCCACCAACAGTGTAAGAGGGTTCCCTTTTCTCCACACCCTCTCCAGCATTTATTATTTGTAGACTTTTGGATCGCAGCCATTCTGGCTGGTGTGAAATGGTACCTCATAGTGGTTTTGATTTGCATTTCTCTGATAATGAGTGATGTTGAGCATCTTTTCATGTGTGTGTTAGCCATCTGTATGTCTTCTTTGGAGAAATGTCTATTTAGTTCTTTGGCCCATTTTTTGATTGGGTCATTTATTTTTCTGGAGTTGAGCTGCAGGAGTTGCTTGTATATTTTTGAGATTAGTTGTTTGTCAGTTGCTTCATTTGCTATTATTTTCTCCCATTCTGAAGGCTGTCTTTTCACCTTGCTAATAGTTTCCTTTGATGTGCAGAAGCTTTTAAGGTTAATTAGGTCCCATTTGTTTATTTTTTATTTTATTTCCAATATTCTGGGAGGTGGGTCATAGAGGATCCTGCTGTGATGTATGTCAGAGAGTGTTTTGCCTATGTTCTCCTCTAGGAGTTTTATAGTTTCTGGTCTTACGTTTAGATCTTTAATCCATTTTGAGTTTATTTTGGTGTATGGTGTTAGAAAGTGGTCTAGTTTCATTCTTTTACAAGTGGTTGACCAGATTTCCCAGCACCACTTGTTAAAGAGATTGTCTTTAATCCATTGTATATTCTTGCCTCCTTTGTAAAAGATAAGGTGTCCATATGTGCGTGGATTTATCTCTGGGCTTTCTATTTTATTCCATTGATCTATATTTCTGTCTTTGTGCCAGTACCATACTGTCTTGATAACTGTGGCTTTGTAGTAGAGCCTGAAGTCAGGTAGGTTGATTCCTCCAGTTCCATTCTTCTTTCTCAAGATCGCTTTGGCTATTCGAGGATTTTTGTATTTCCATACAAATTGTGAAATTATTTGTTCTAGCTCTGTGAAGAATACTGTTGGTAGCTTGATAGGGATTGCGTTGAATCTATAAATTGCTTTGGGTAGTATACTCATTTTCACTCTATTGATTCTTCCAATCCATGAACATGGTATATTTCTCCATCTATTAGTGTCCTCTTTGATTTCTTTCACCAGTGTTTTATAGTTTTCTATACATAGGTCTTTAGTTTCTTTAGGTAGATATATTCCTAAGTATTTTATTCTTTCCGTTGCAATGGTGAATGGAATTGTTTCCTTAATTTCTCTTTCTGTTTTCTCATTATTAGTGTATAGGAATGCAAGGGATTTATGTGTGTTGATTTTATATCCTGCAACTTTACTATAGTCATTGATTATTTCTAGTAATTTTCTGGTGGAATCTTTAGGGTTTTCTATGTAGAGGATCATGTCATCTGCAAATAGTGAGAGTTTACTTCTTCTTTTCCAATTTGGATTTCTTTTATTTCTTTTTCTGCTCTGATTGCTGTGGCCAAAACTTCCAAAACTATGTTGAATAGTAATGGTGAAAGTGAGCACCCTTGTCTTGTTCCTGACTTTAGAGGAAATGCTTTCAAATTTTCACCATTGAGGATAATGTTTGCTGTGGGTTTGTCATATATAGCTTTTATTATGTTGAAGTATGTTCCTTCTATTCCTGCTTTCTGGAGAGTTTTTATCATAAATGGATGTTGAATTTTGTCAAAGGCTTTCTCTGCATCTATTGAGATAATCATATGGTTTTTATTTTTCAATTTGTTAATGTGGTGTATTACATTGATTGATTTGCGGATATTGAAGAATCCTTGCATCCCTGGGATAAAGCCCACTTGATCATGGTGTATGATCTTTTTAATGTGTTGTTGGATTCTGATTGCTAGAATTTTGTTAAGGATTTTTGCATCTATGTTCATCAGTGGTATTGGCCTGTAGTTTTCTTTTTTTGTGGGATCTTTGTCAGGTTTTGGTATTAGGGTGATGGTGGCCTCATAGAATGAGTTTGGAAGTTTACCTTCCTCTGCAATTTTTTGGAAGAGTTTGAGCAGGATAGGTGTTAGCTCTTCTCTAAATTTTTGGTAGAATTCAGCTGTAAAGCCGTCTGGACCGGGGCTTTTGTTTGCTGGAAGATTTTTGATTACAGTTTCAATTTCCATGCTTGTGATGGGTCTGTTAAGGTTTTCTATTTCTTCCTGGTCGAGTTTTGGAAAGTTGTACTTTTCTAAGAATTTGTCCATTTCTTCCTCGTTGTCCATTTTATTGGCATATAATTGTTGATAATAGTCTCTTATGATCCTTTGTATTTCTGTGTTGTCTGTTGTGATCTCTCCATTTTCATTTCTAATTTTATTGATTTGATTTTTCTCCCTTTGTTTCTTGATGAGTCTGGCTAATGGTTTGTCAATTTTATTTATCCTTTCAAAGAACCACCTTTTGGTTTTGTTGATTTTTGCTATGGTCTCTTTTGTTTCTTTTGCATTTATTTCTGCTCTAATTTTTAAGATTTCTTTCCTTCTACTAACCCTGGGGTTCTTCATTTCTTCCTTTTCTAGTTGCTTTAGGTGTAGAGTTAGGTTATTTATTTGACTTTTTTCTTGTTTCTTGAGGTGTGCCTGTATTGCTATGAACTTTCCCCTTAGGACTGCTTTTACCGTGTCCCACAGGTTTTGGGTTGTTGTGTTTTCATTTTCATTCATTTCTATGCAAATTTTGATTTCTTTTTTGATTTCTTCTGTGATTTGTTGGTTATTCAGCAGCGTGTTGTTCAGCCTCCATATGTTGGAATTTTTAATAGTTTTTCTCCTGTAATTGAGATCTAATCTTACTGCATTATGGTCAGAAAAAATGCTTGGAATGATTTCTATTTTTTTGAATTTACCAAGGCTAGCTTTATGGCCCAGGATGTGATCTATCCTGGAGAAGGTTCCATGTGTGCTTGAGAAAAAGGTGAAATTCATTGTTTTGGGATGAAATGTCCTATAGATATCAATTAGGTCTAACTGGTCTATTGTATCGTTTAAAGTTTGTGTTTCCTTGTTAATTTTCTGTTTAGTTGATCTATCCATAGGTGTAAGTGGGGTATTAAAGTCTCCCACTATTATTGTGTTATTGTTAATTTCTCCTTTCATACTTGTTAGCATTTGTCTTATGTACTGTGGTGCTCCCGTGTTGGGTGCATATATATTTATAATTGTTATATCTTCTTCTTGGATTGATCATTTGATCATTATGTAGTGACCTTCTTTGTCTCTTTTCACAGCCTTTGTTTTAAAGTCTATTTTATCTGATATGAGTATTGCTACTCCTGCTTTCTTTTGGTTCCTATTTGCATGGAAAATCTTTTTCCAGCCCTTCACTTTCAGTCTGTATGTGTCCCCTGTTTTGAGTTGGGTCTCTTGTAGACAACATATGTAGGGGTCTTGTTTTTGTATCCATTCAGCCAGTCTTTGTCTTTTGGTTGGGGCATTCAACCCATTTACGTTTAAGGTAATTACTGATAAGTATGATCCCGTTGCCATTTACTTTATTGTTTTGGGTTCGAGTTTATACACTGTTTTTGTGTTTCCTGTCTAGAGAATATCCTTTAGTATTTGTTGGAGAGCTGGTTTGGTGGTGCAGAATTCTCTCAGCTTTTGCTTGTCTGAAAAGCTTTTGATTTCTCCTTCATACTTGAATGAGATCCTTGCTGGGTACAATAATCTGGGCTGTAGGTTATTTTCTTTCATCATTTTAAGTATGTCTTGCCATTCCCTCCTGGCTTGAAGAGTTTCTATTGAAAGATCAGCTGTTATCCTTATGGGAATTCCCTTGTGTGTTATTTGTTGTTTTTCCCTTGCTGCTTTTAATATTTGTTCTTTGTGTTTGATCTTTGTTAATTTGATTAATATGTGTCTTGGGGTGTTTCTCCTTGGGTTTATCCTGTTTGGGACTCTCTGGGTTTCTTGGACTTGGGTGATTATTTCCTTCCCCATTTTAGGGAATTTTTCCACTATTATCTCCTCAAGTATTTTCTCATGGTCTTTCTTTTTGTCTTCTTCTTCTGGAACCCCTATGATTCAAATGTTGGGACATTTAACACTGTCCTGGAGGTCTCTGAGATTGTCCTCATTTCTTTTAATTCGTTTTTCTTTTATTCTCTCTGATTCATGTATTTCTACCATTCTATCTTCTAATTCACTAATCCTATCTTCTGCCTCTGTTATTCTACTATTTGTTGCCTCCAGAGTGTTTTTAATTTCATTTATTGCATTATTCATTATATATTGACTCTTTTTTATTTCTTCTAGGTCCTTGTTAAACCTTTCTTGCATCTTCTCAATCCTTGTCTCCAGGCTATTTATCTGTGATTCCATTTTAATTTCAAGATTTTAGATCAATTTCACTATCATTATTTGGAATTCTTTATCAGGTAGATTCCCTATCTCTTCCTCTTTTGTTTGGTTTGGTGGGCCTTTATCCTGTTCCTTTATCTGCTGAGTACTCCTCTGTCTCTTCATCTTGTTTAAATTGCTGAGTTTGGGGTGTCCTTTCTGTATTCTGGCAGTTTGTGGAGTTCTCTTTATTGTGGCATTTCCTCACTGTGTGTGGGTTTGTACAGGTGGCTTGTCAAGGTTTCCTGGTTAGGGAAGCTTGTGTCGGTGTTCTAGTGGGTGGAGCTGTATTTCTTCTCTCTCCTTTCGAAGAGTTGGGTTGCTTTTCTGGGTGCCTCATGTCCTCTGCCGGCATTCAGAAGTTGTTTTGTGGATTTTACTCAACGTTTAAATGCTCTTTTGATGAATTTGTGGGGGAGAAAGTGTTCTCCCCGTCCTACTCCTCCGCCATCTTGGCTCCTCCCCGAATTTTTTGTATTTAAAAGTCCTCTCTCTTTCCGGATATCTTCATAGGCATGTAAAACAAAGAAGGCGTATTTTGAGTCTGTATATATATGTTTATAATTTTCTCTTCCTCCAAGGTTAAAGCTCAAGTTACAGCTATTAGCTCAGTACTCTGGTCTGAAGAGTTACGTGGCAAAAGTTTTGCTTCTGTAATGCTATAAGCACTCAGAAAAGCATACCTTGCCCTTCTGACTCCATCTTTAATGAAACTACTGCCATTAGTAAACCATTCTTCCTCAGGCTTTTCTATGGCCTGATCTGTTATGTCAGGCCTCTAGGCTTCAAGCTCGTCTAGGATTTCAAGGAATGTGTTAGTTCTGGGCTTTCCAGAGGCATTAGTTTAGCTGGGTTGAGGGTGTGGCAAGTTTTGAGGGTTACCTCTGAGGATTCAAGAAGTAAAGCCTGATACTTATTAAGTCAGTCTCCAGTTAGCCCGTGGTGGCCTTTAATCTCCAGAATCCTTTGGAAGTCTGGACTTCCAGTGGCTGTCCAAAGGTAAGCTTGTTAGCTTCTTCCACTAATAAAGCAATGCCAGCTACTGCCTGGAGACAACCAGACCAGCCTTGGACCATGGAATCTAGCTGTTTGGAAAAATAGCCTATAGACTGAGGAACTTCTAGTAGCTTTTGTACAATGATCCCTAAGACTGTCCCAAGTTTTCAGCCATATACCAAATAAATTATTTTAAATTGGGGAGACCCAGAACAGGAGCTCTGGTGAGGGCTTGTTTGATATTATTTAAAGCCTTTTCTTGTTCTCCAGTCCAAAGTAATGGTTCTGTATCTAGGCGTTAAGTGGATTCATATAGAAGCTTAGCCATTAGTCTGAATCCTGGAATCCAAATTCTGCAAAATCCTGCCATGCCTAAGAAAGTATGAAGGGTATTTTTTTTTTAGGTCTATAGGGCACTTGGGCCTAATATAGCTTGTTTTCTATCTGAAGATGAATGTCAGGGTTTATAATATATCCCAGATATTTAACTTGTGGCTTTGAGATCTTGTGCTTTTTTTTCTGGGAGATCCTATAGCCCTGGGCCTCAAGGATATTAAGAACTTGAATGGTATTCTGATCTGAGGCCTCCATGGTGGGACTACATAATAATATGTTATCTCCGTACTATGTACACCTACATACCCTTTCTTTTATTTGAGTCCTTTTCTTAGGGCCTAGACAAACAAGTGTGGGCTGTCCTGAAACTCTTGAAACAATAATACTATCCAGGTATATTGTTGCATTTGGCCTGAGTCAGGGTTAGTCCACTCAAAGGCAAACAGATACTGAGATGAGGGATAAACTGGTATGCAAAAGAAGGCACCCTTGAGGTCAAGCACAGTTAAAGCATTTGGCATCTCCAGGAATCTGGACTAATATAAGTGTTAGCCATAACAGGATGTATAGGGACCACTGCTTCATTTACTGCTCTAAGGTCTTATACCATTTGATATTCTATATTTGGTTTAACAACTGGTAGAATAGGGGTATTGCATGGAGACTGCTGCTGCTGCTGCTGCTGTTGCTAAGTTGCTTCAGTCGTGTCCGACTCTGTGCGACCCCATAGATGGCAGCCCACCAGGCCCTGCCATCCCTGGGATTCTCCAGGCAAGAACGCTGGAGTGGGTTGCCATTTCCTTCTCCAATGCATGAAAGTGAAAAGTGAAAGTAAAGTTGCTCAGTCATGTCCGACTCTTTGCGACCCCATGGTCTACAGCCTACCAGTCTCCTCTGTCCATGGGATTTTCCAGGCAAGAGTACTGGAGTGGGTTGCCATTGCTTTCTCTGGCATGGAGACTGACAAGGCACTAAAAGAACATGTTGTAAGTATTTTTCTATGAGGGTTTTCAAACCTTTGTTTGATTCCAACTTTATGGAGTACTGTCTCTTGTTAGGACAAGCAAGTTCTGGCTTAAGGTTAATTTTTACAGATTGGGCACTTATGGCCCTTCTGGGAATTCTTTTGTCCCAAACTGCAGGGTTTACTGGGTATAGAATATGACTAGGAATAAAACCTTGCTCTTGTAGATTATTTATCTTAGAGTAAAGAAAAGGGGCTGCTTTGGAGCTTCCTAATTATAATATGGCTCTGAGGGAGTCCAGAAGGTCTCTCCCCACTAGTGGGGTAGGACATTCAGGCACAACTAAAAAGACATGTGAGATCAAACACTCTTTAAACTCGCAAGTGAGAGGCCCAGTGAAGAAATGAATGTGAGGCTTTCTGTCAACACCTGTCACAGTACAACTTTTGGAGGAAAGAGGCTCAGTGAGAAAGATCAGGACAGAATAGGTAACTCCTGTATCAATTAGAAAAGCTGATTTTCTTACCAGCCACATCCAGGACCACCTGGAGCTCCTCAGTGGAGATAGACATCTCATTGGTGGGAGCCACCAGAATCCCTTGGCCACCTCAGTCATCCAGCATGGCTATCTTAGGAGTGGAGGCCCCCCTTCCCTTTGGGACTGAGGACATTTTCCACTTCCACTGACCTGTTTGTTGGTAGAGTGGGCATAGACAGGAGTCTCTTTCTGGCATTTTCATCCCCAGTGGCCAGTTGACGTACATTTGAAGCATTCCCCTTTTCTGGTTTATCTCCAAGCAAATGGTTAAAACTTCCCTGGCCTCCCTGGGTTGTCATGAGGTTGCAAGGCATGGATGACAGCTATGGCCATCAGTTTAGCTTAAGCCCTGGCCTGCCTGTTTTCATGTCAGTTTCTCTCTTCCTCCTCAGCTTGATCTCAATTATTAAATACCCCAAAGGCTACCTCTAGGAGTTGGGGCATTGGGGTTTGTGGGCCTGATTGTAACTTTTGGAGTTTCCACCTAATATCAGGGGCAGAGTGGCTGACAAAATGTTGTCCCAGCATGGATTGATCCTTGGGAATGGACTGGTCAATGTTAGTAAATTTTCTAAAAACTTCCACAAATTGTCCCTAAAAGATGGCTAAATTTTCTTTTTCTTCTTGGGTCACTCCTTTAACCTTATAGTTAACTGGCTTTTTTATATACTTTCTTGTCCCTTCTAATACATATTGGATCATGTGCTTCCTGGCTTCTGTTCTCTCCCAGGAATTATAATTCCAATTAGGCTCCTGAAGTGGGATTGTATCTCTACCCATAAAGCAATATTTGGATTAGTCCTTGGTGAGTTGGTCAGCGTACTCCTGGGCTGCGGCCAAAATTCTCTGTTTTTCCTCAGAGTACAGCAAGTAGATGGCACTATTTGGATATCCTTTCAATTTAAATCAAAGGCCAGAGTTAGGATCTGAAACCCTTCAGCAAACTTACAAGGGTCTTCAGAAAACTTGCCCAGACTCTGTTTGCATTGGGCTAAATCAATTAAAAGGAAGGGCATATGAACATACTCTGATTGTCCCTTTTCCATTTGCCACTTCCTTAAGATAGCATACTTTTCCTGATCCTGGGTGACAGGAAGTTCTGCTAAGAGTTAACCCTGGAGGAACTAGTCCCTCCCTTCTGGAGTAACAGATAAATCCATTTACCTAATTAAATATAATCCAACCTTAGAAAATCCTGACCATATACCTAACTCTTTTCTCAGTGTTCCTCTTCCACAAACCATCTGCAACTTTGAAGCCATACTTTGTCCCTTATTCTTTCCACTTAGAAATAACTGGCTTTAGGACAAAAATCACCCTTTTTTTCCCTTTAACAAAATACTTTTCCATTCCTCCTTTCTGAAAACACAATTCTACTTTTCTTAAGCAACTATGAACTATCTTTTTCATTAGCATCCTATAGATTGGTGGAGAACATCTCAAGGTGGCACAAAACAGCTTAATTTCTCTCTCACAAGAAGACAAAAGTAGGTAAATTTAGACCTGTTAATAATTAAAGTTCCAGTATTTTATCTTATTGAAATGGCCTGGATATTTAATGCATTACTATCATTTTAACTTAGCTTCGATTTACCAAGATTTGGAGAGACTGTTTTAGATGGGCAGTTCCAAAACATAATTATTGCTCTAGAGTTTACCAAAAAGTTCTTATCCTAGTTACATTTACTGCCAGTCCAGGTTCGATGCATGATACTGGATGCTTGGGGCTAGAGCACTGGGACGATCCAGAGGGATTGGTATGGGGAGGGAGGAGGAGGAGGGTTCAGGATGGGGAACACATGTATACCTGTGGCAGATTCATTTTGATATATGGCAAAACCAATACAATATTGTAAAGTTAAAATAAAATTAAAAAAATTTAATATCAGGTTATTTTCCCTGTTGACAAATTTCATAACAAAAATAATGTGCACTTACTGACTTTCAGTAATCATAGGTATAATAAAAGTATTATACTTAATGTTGATGACTCTTAAGACAGGCCTGTATTAAACCCACAAGCTTAAGCTAGCTCTAATACCAGATATTTATTAAATATTGAATATTTACCAGTTCACATGAACACAGAATATATTCTGGTGAGCCTCCTTTATATTTCTGAAAATGTATATAAACACTCATTTCCTTTCCAGTTAAATACTGTCATTTACAAGTTAATTTTTACATAAGGACAGAAAGAATCAGAGATCTCATCGTTATCCCACTTGAATTTGAAACGACCCTTTTCCCCTCCTCAATCTGGGGACCACAGATGAATTAGGTAGTTCCTGAGAGCCCAGGCAGAATAGTTACACTGCAGAAGCAGAAGAGAGAGATACAAGCTCCTGGAGCCCAGGTAGAACAGTTATTAATACATTGTAAAAGCCGAAGAGGGAAAAATGCAAGCTCTTTCTTTTCTATTTATTCTTTAAAATCCTACCAAGCAGCCCAAGGCTAGAATCTCAGGCAATGTGGAGTGCTTTTGTATTTCAAGGTTTAAATGCTCCACTATGCCCACAACTGTGGCAGAGATTTTCAGGAGCAGTTGGACAGACAAAACTACATAAAAGAAAGAAACCAGGACAGAAAGAGGAGAAGATAGAGAAGAAGCAGATTTCAGCAGAGGGCAAAGGACAGGAGGAGGGAGAAGTATTGCCTAAATGAGGGTACTGAGGCCACCAGGAGCCAAGAAAGTAGACTTATCAAATGTGGTGATGTTGAAACAAGGGGTTCAGATGTCACCATGGGGAAGCTGCATTCAGTGCTGCTGGAGGTGGCTAAATTCTTTCCCCAGAAGGGGACACCTGCCTCATGGTGGGTGCCATAAATCAGATATTGGCCAGGGTTTTTGGCTGTCCCCAATCAATAGAAATCAACTAGAGGCCAGACAAGAAATTCAGGCAAGGTTTTATTGAGGTCCCTGCTGAAGCAGTAGGGAGTAAGAACAAGTAACAGTTTCCCTTGCTCACTTGCTAATGGGGAGTATGTGCTTGTTCCTTATGTGGGAAGAAGGTAGGGGTGTCTCCAGGGGTCAGGCTAGAGGAATGGCTTAGGTGGTTTGCTCACCCCTCGGGTGGGTTGAATACAGGGGTCATGCTCAATACCTTGATTTTACTCAAATACCCTGTTTTAGCACCAGGCTCTTCAGAAGTGGCAATAGGCTTTTTTGGTCTTGTTGCACATACATGACATTATTTTTAGTCCCATATAGTTTCTTTTTATTTTGTTGCTCCAGGAGAGTTATGTCCAGGTGCAGGCATTGCAACACTGCAGCAAAGTATGCCAGGTCCCAGTTTACCTCACTCAGACATTATTTGCCTTTTTCATTTTCATCCTCTCCTAAGTATAGTGTTTTCCAGAGTGTACATGATATACAATGACATAATTGTTCAGATAGTTAATGTGTATTTTATTGTGTTTTCTAGAATTTTCTAAGGTAGTAGGTTTAGGATACAAATATGGTTATGTTGATTTGGTATTTATGTTGGTATTATTTGGTATTTATGTTTATCAGTCAGTTCAGTCGCTCAGTCATGTCCAACTCTTTGTGACCCCATGAACCACAGCACGCCAAGCCTCCCTGTCCATCACCAACTCCCGGAGTTTACCCAAACTCATGTCCATTGAGTTGGTGATGCCATCCAACCATCTCATCCTCTGCCATCCCCTTCTCCTCCTGCCTTCAATCTTCCCCAGCATCAGGGTCTTTTCCAATGAGTCAGCTCTTTGCATCAGGTGACCAAAATATTGGAGTTTCAGCTTCAGCATCAGTCCTTCCAGTGAACACCCAGGACTGATCTCCTTTAGGATGGACTGGTTGGACCTCCTTGCAGTCCAAGGGACTCTGAAGAGTCTTCTCCAACACCACAATTCAAGCATGAATTCTTCGGTGCTCAGCTTTCTTCACAGTCCAACTCTCACGTCTGTACATGACCACTGGAAAAACCATAGCCTTGACTAGATGGACCTTTGTTAACAAAGTAATCTCTCTGCTTTTTAATATGCTGTCTAGGTTGGTCATGACTTTCCTTCCAAGGAGTAAGCATCTTTTAATTTCATGGCAGCAGTCACCATCTGCAGTGATTTTGGAGCCCCCCAAAATAAAATCTGACACTGTTTCCACTCTTTCCCCATCTATTTCCCATGAAGTGATGGGACCAGATGCCATGATCTTAGTTTTCTGAATGTTGAGCTTTAAGCCAACTTTTTCACTCTCCTCTTTCACTTTCATCAAGAGGCTCTTTAGTTCCTCTTCACTTTCTGCCATAAGGGTGGTGTCATCTGCATATCTGAGGTTATTGATATTTCTCCCGGCAGTCTTGATTCCACCTTGTGCTTCATGCAGCCCAGTGTTTCTCATGATGTACTCTGCATATAAGTTAAATAAGCATGGTGACAATATACAGCCCTGATGTACTCCTTTTCCTATTTGGAATCAGTTCAGTTCAGTTCAGTCACTCAGTCGTGTCCAACTCTTTGTGACCCTGTGAATCACAGCACGCCAGGCCTCCCTGTCCATCACCAACTCCTGGAGTTCACTCAAACTCACGCCCATCGAGTCAGTGATGCCATCCAGCCATCTCATCCTCTGTCGTCCCCTTCTCCTCCTGCCCCCAATCCCTCCAAGCATCAGGGTCTTTTCCAATGAGTCAGTTCTTCGCATGAGGTGGGCAAAGTATTGGAGTTTCAGCTTCAGCATCAGTCCTTCCAATGAACACCCAGGACTGATCTCCTTTAGTATGGACTGGTTGGATATCCTTGCAGTCCAAGGGACTCTCAAGTCTTCTCCAACACCACAGTTCAAAAGCATCAATTCTTCGGTGCTCAGCTTTCTTCACAGTCCAACTCTCACATCCATACATGACCACTGGACAAACCATAGCCTTGACTAGACGGACCTTGTTGGCAAAGTAATATCTCTGCTTTTGAATATGCTATCTAGGTTGGTCATAACTTTCCTTCCAAGGAGTAAGCATCTTTTAATTTCATGGCTGCAGTCACCATCTGCAGTGATTTTGGAGCCCCCAAAAATAAAGTCTGACACTGTTTCCACTGTTTCCCCATCTATTTCCCATGAAGTGATGGGACCAGATGCCATGATCTTCATTTTCTGAATGTTGAGCTTTAAGCCAACGTTTTCACTCTCCTCTTTCACTTTCATCAAGAAGCTCTTTAGTTCTTCTTCACTTTCTGCCATAAGGCTAGTGTCATCTGCATATCTGAGGTTATTGATATTTCTCCCGGCAGTCTTGATTCCAGCTTGTGTTTCTTCCAGTCCAGCGTTTCTCATTATGTACTCTGCATATAAGTTAAATAAGCAGGGTGACAATATACAGCCTTGATGTCCTCCTTTTCCTATTTGGAACCAGTCTGTTGTTCCATGTCCAGTTCTAACTGTTGCTTCCTGACCTGCATATAGGTTTCGCAAGAGGCAGGTCAGGTGATCTGGTATTCCCATCTCTTTCAGAATTTTCCACCTTTGATTGTGATCCACACAGTCAAAGGCTTTGGCATAGTTGATAAAGCAGAAATAGATGTTTTTCTGGAACTCTCTTGCTTTTTCGATGATCCAGCAGATGTTGACAATTTGATCTCTGGTTCCTCTGCCTTTTCTAAAACCAGCTTGAACATCTGGAAGTTCACGGTTCATGTATTGCTGAAGCCTGGCTTGGAGAATTTTGAGCATTACTTTACTAGAATGTGAGAAGAGTGTATCAGTCTGTTACAAATAATTCCATTTGTTCTCATTCTTTATACTGTTTCTTACTGGCCATCTGTGGTTATGTGCTCAGTTGTGTCCAACTCTTTGTTGCCCCATGGACCTATGGACTATAGCCCACCAAGCTCCTCTGCCCATGGAATTTTCCAGACAAGAATACTGGAATGAGGTTCCATTTCCTACTGAAGGGGATCTTCCCAACCCAGGAATCAAACCTGCATCTCTCGTATCTCCTGTATTGACAGGTGGATTCTTTAGCCCTATTGCCACCTGGGAAGCCCAACTATGGTTATACCTTCAATAATCTCTGTAATCTCCTTATTATCCACCAAATAGTGATTTAAAAATTCTAAAGATTCCCCAATACCTATGTGGAAGCACAAGAAGGAAGTACACTTTCTTTTGTGCAATTAAATTTTTTTAAACTTTCAAAACCTTCTAAATTTTTACATTTTATCTAAAGCTTATTATAGAATGTAATAATATTTATACTATTGGAGAAGGCAATGGCACCCCACTCCAGTACTCTTGCCTGGAAAATCCCATGGACAGAGGAGCCTGGTAGGCTGCAGTCCATGGGGTCACTAAGAGTCAGAAACGACTGAGCAACTTCACTTTCACTTTTCACTTTCATGCATTGGAGAAGGAAATGGCAACCCACTCCAGTGTTCTTACCTGGAGAATCCCAGGGACGGGGCAGCCTAGCGGGCTGCTGCCGTCTATGGGGTCGCACAGAGTCCGACACGACTGAAGCAACTTAGCAGCAGCATACTATTAGAAAGTCATATTTATATTTTTCTTAGTGATGGATCATTGACTTATAATAAGGAGCCTAGTGAAATCACTTTCTCAACCTATAGCTGCTCCAACCATTTCTAGAGATATTGAAAATATTTTTATCTTGAAACTGACATCACAATTGAGTTATAGAGTTTTTTGAGTCAAGGAAGTGAGGACTATACTCCAAAGAAACTAGGTGAAACTGTAAATTAAATATGATGAAAACTGTTTCTCTTGGCATCAGTTCAGTTCAGTTCAGTTCAGTCGTTCAGTCGTGTCTGACTCTTTGCGACCCCATGAAATGCAGCACGCCAGGCCTCCCTGTCCATCACCAACTCCTGGAGCCTACTCAAACTCATGTCCATCATGTTGGTCATGCCATCCAACTATCTCATCTGTCGTCCCCTTCTTCTCCCGCCTTCAATCTTTCCCAGCATCAGCGTCTTTTCCAATGAGTCAGTTCTTCGCATCAGTTGGCCAAAGTATTGGAGTTTCAGCTTCAGTATCAGTCCTTCCAATGAATATTCAGGACTGATTTCCTTTGGGATTGACTGGTTTGATCTCCTTGCAGTTATCATAAACTGACTAGCAAAACACACACAGTAACTAAGAGACTAATTAAGCCTTGTACGGTTGACATTGCTTAATGAATGCCTACTAAATGAAAAGTCAGTAAAAGAAATAGTGGTACAGACACTTTCCAATGATACAGTAAGCCTCCTTATTTATTGCCTTAAAAATGCCTGAATCTAAATGTGGCTGAAGTTGATGAAAATTCATGGAAACACATACAAGTATTAATAATATGGAAGTGCTGCATGACTTTTTTTTTTTTTTTGCTGCAAAACCTTTTTGAGTCTCATGGTTTATCCTAGAACAACCATGTTGACATTTGTCCTGATGGTGCAATAGCATTAGGAGGTAAAACTGCCAGTCCCTCAGCATGAATCAAGACAGTGGCACCAAACTATACCTAGACATTGTATTCTTCATCATGTGCGGAAATAAATGTGCTAGTTTCATTTCAGAATATCCTTAATAAAGTAGTAAAGGTCAGTTTATTAATTCAACCCTTGAGCACAAGTTTTAAAAATATTCTTTAGGATGAAATGGAGAGTATACACAAAGCACTTTCAGTGTACACTGGACTGTGATAGTTGTCTCCAAGAAAAGCACTTTTACACTTATTTGAACTGAGAGACAAATTAGCCACTTTTTTCCCATGGAACACCACGTTTACTTGAAAGAAGGACTGGTAGAACTATGGTTATTCAGATTTGAACATTTGACAGATGTTTTCTTGAAAATTAATAAAGTGATCAAGGAAAGCAGTGAACCATATTTATTACCAGTGATAAATTTTGAGTTTTCAGGAAAAAATTAGAATTTAAAAAAATTATATCTACCACTCTAAACCTGACAGCTTCCCAATACTTAGTGACTTTTTTGATGAGATCAATGGTGATACTAACAAATGTGATATTTTGGATGTTTTTTAATGGAATGTATCAATGTTTGGAATACATGCATAATTCAGTGAACTGATAATTAATATTTTCCATATGAGTGATATAACAAAATCACACATAGGAAAAAGATACATTCAAAGGGCAAGATAGACCAATGGATTTCAGTGTAACTGAGTCTAAATTCATCTATATGGTTTGAGATTCTACAATGTGTCAACTCTAAGAAACTTCTGGGCTTCCCTGGTGGCTTAGTGGTAAAGAATCTGCTCGCCAATGCAGGAGACATGGGTTTGATCCCTGGTCCAAAAAGATCCCATGTGCTACAGAGCAACTAAGCCCATGTACCGCCACTATTGAGCCTGTGCTGTAGTGCCCTTGAGCCACAACTACTGAGCTCACGCACAACTATTGAAGCACACACACCCTAGAGCCCATACTCCACAATAAGAGAAGCCACCACAATAAGCCCATGCACAGCAACTAGAGAGAAGCCCACACAGCAATGAAATCACATCACAGCCAAAAATAAAATTATTTTTTAAAAAAGAAACTACCACTGGTCAAATTTTGTTGTAGAATCAAAAGAGAATATCCACAATTATCTGAAAAAGCTGTTAAAATACTACCCCCTTTTCCTCTGAGTAAGGCTGAATTTTCTTCAAAACAGCATATCACAGTAGATTGAATACAGAGCAGATAGGAGAATACAGCTGTCTTCTGTTAAGCCAGACGTTAAAGAAATTTGCAAAGCTGTAAAACTGTGCCACCCTTCTCACTAATTTGTTGTAAACTATATTTTTCACTACAATGTTATATTATTTCTGTCATGTGATAAGTTTATCATTTTAAAATAAATTAATAAACAGATATATTGCATTTTTCTCAGATTTAATTTCCAATACAGTAAATATTGATAAATATAACCAATATGAACAAAAGCTATTTGGAGTCCTCTGTACTTTTGAGTTCTAAAGTGGTACCGAGACCAAAATATTTGAGAAGTGTTCTACATATAGAATTTTGATTTATGACTTGAAGCTCCAAGCATTATTAGAAATGTGATCTCTTGTCAAGGAAATTGGTTTCTAGACAGAGACGGAGTCATGGTCTCAACAGTCACTTGGAGTGAGCTATATGAACTCTGTGCAAAATAAGTTAATCCTTGAAAATAAGTGTGGGAAAACAAATTTGTGGCATGTGCTGTCTTTGGACAAAGCATATACTCAACATTTTTTAGTGTTTTATCATTAGCAAGGCATTTTCACCCTCATATCTTTCCTTCAAGATTAAAAGTGTTTTTAAGATCAAATCCCAGACTTTCATTTTTATAGATGAAAAAACTCAGGCCCAAGAAGAGAGGTGATTTACTTCAAGTCACACAATAATGTTTGTTCACCATTGTATCCCCAATAACTAGCACAGTGTAGACACTCAACATGGGCTTCCCTGATAGCTCAGTTGGTAAAGAATCTGCCTGCAATGCAGGAGACCCCAGTTCGATTCCTAGATCAGGAAGATCTGCTGGAGAAGGGATAGGCTACCCACTCCAGTATTCTTGGGCTTCCCTGTGGCTGAGCTGGGAAAGAATCCACCTGCACCGTGGGAGACCTGGGTTTGATCCCTGGGTTGGGAAGATCCCCTGGAGAAGGGAAAGGCTACCCACTCCTGTATTCTGGCCTGGAGAATTCCATGGACTGTATAGTCCATGGGGTCACAAAGAGTCAAACATGACTGAGCGACTTTCACTTTCACTTAGACACTCAATATATATTTGCTGTATGCATATCTGAATGAATGAATTATTGAATGAATGAATGAATAAATGGCAAAGCCTGTAAAGGCCAGGACTCATCATGAGTTCCTCCTTTTCTAAATTTTGCATGAAGTGAAGTGAAGTGAAGTAGCTCAGTCGTGTCCGACTCTTTGCAACTCTGTGGACTGTAGCCCACAAGGCTCCCCCGTCTATGGGATTCTCCAGGCAAGAATACTGGAGTGGGTTGCCATTTCCTTCTCCAGGGGATCTTCCTGACCCAGGGATCAATCCCGGGTCTCCCGCATTGCAGGCAGATGCTTTAACCTCTGAAACTTTTGCATAGCCCCTCATAATATTATTCAGAACAAGAGTTAATGTCTATTACTGCAGGAACGACTTAGATTATTCATAGCAAAGAACTTTTTGGCAATTTAAGACTCTTTCTAGACTTTTATCTCAATCAAGATATGGAGTATACCCCCACAACTTTTATGAATAGGAGAATTTGTATTTTATCCTCCTGGAAACCCTACTGGTGTATGTATATGTATTTCCTGGTGGCTCAGACAGTAAAGAATTTGCCTGCAATGCAAGAGACCCAGGTTCAATCCCAGGTTGGGAAGATCCCCTGGAGAAGGGAATGGCTAACCACTCCAATATTCCTGCCTGGAGAATTCCATGGACAGAGGAGCCTGGCGGGTCCATGGGATCGCCAAGAGTTGGACACGACTGAACAACTACCACTTTCACTTTCACATATGTGTGTGTGTATATACATAGTGTGTATACACACACACACACACACACACACACAAATTGTAACCATCCACACACCACATTCAAGAACTTACAGTCTAAAGAAAGAAGAACTGTTTGGTAACCAGATCTAGATTTCCAATTTCTCTTTGTTTACAGGTGTCCTGACTTGGTAAATTGTGAAATTCTAATTTATGTCATGCCTAGCACATAATAGGAAACTCAGTGTGTTGACTGACTAATCTTATAGGGATATGATTTAAACAGGCATCTGGGAAGTAGTAATTACCATATCAAAGTGGGCTCCAGTTTTTAAGGAAAAGCAGCTGCCAAGCTCAGTTTTTGCCCTTCTCTTTGGTGAATTCACAGGGAATATCACACACCTCAGGCTTATAAAGTCCCTAGTAATGGTGGGGTTTATTGGGAATTCAGTCTACAGACACTTCCAAGTCTGCCTAGACTTAAAAATCCATCTCCAATAAATTCCAGTGCAATGTTTTTTTTTTTTAATTTTATTTTATTTTTAAACTTTACAATATTGTATTAGTTTTGCCAAATATCGAAATGAATCCACCACAGGTATACCTGTGTTCCCCATCCTGAACCCTCCTCCCTCCTCCCTCCCCATACCCTCCCTCTGGGTCATCCCAGTGCACCAGCCCCAAGCATCCAGTATTGTGCATCGAACCTGGACTGGCGACTCATTTCATACATGATATTATACATGTTTCAATGCCATTCTCCCAAATCTCCCCACCCTCTCCCTCTCCCACAGAGTCCAAAAGACTGATCTATATATCAGTGTCTCTTTTGCTGTCTCGTACACAGGGTTATTGTTACCATCTTTCTAAATTCCATATATATGCGTTAGTATACTGTATTGGTGTTTTTCTTTCTGGCTTACTTCACTCTGTATAATAGGTTCCAGTTTCATCCATCTCATTAGAACTGATTCAAATGTATTCTTTTTAATGGCTGAGTAATGTTTTTAATATATTTACAGGGACTAAGATTTAGAATGAGCAAAAATGTCATAAACAAAATATAGTTGCGTGTGTGCTCAGTCATGTCTGACTCTTTGCAACCCTCTGGACTGTAGCATGCAGGCTCCTCTCTCCATGGGATTTTTTCAAGCAAGACTACTGGAGTGGGTTGCCATTTCCTACTCCAGGGGATCTTCCCAACCCAGGGATTGAACCTGTGTCTCTTGTGTCTCCTGCATTGGCAGGCAGATTCTTCACCACTGTGTCACTTGCTGCTGCTACTGCTGCTGCTAAGTCACTTCAGTCATGTCCGACTCTGTGTGACCCCATGGACAACAGCCCACCAGGCTCCTCTGTCCATGGGATTCTCTAGGCAAGAATACTGGAGTGGGTTGCCATGTCCCTCTCCAGGTATTCATAGTATTCTCATAATCTTTTTTTTTTTTTTTTTCAGTGAGATAGATAGCAGTTTTCCCCTTTCATTCCTGATTATAGTAACTTGAGTCTTCTCTCTTTTTTCCTTAGTCTATCTAAAGTGTTGTCAGTATTTTGGATCTTTTTAAATAACCAACTTTTTGTTTTATTTTCTCTATTGTTTTTCTATTCTCTGTTTCAGTTATCTCTAATCTTTATTATTGCTTTTCTTATGCTAGCTTTGTGTTTAATTTCCTCTTCTTTTTCTAGTACTTTAAGGTGTAAATTTACATGTTACTTTTAGATTTTTTTTTAAGACATGGGCTATTTGTTTTTGTTTTGTTTGTGCCTCAAGGCTTGCTGGATCTCAGTTCCCCAACCAGGGACTGAATCCACACCCTTGAGAGTGAAAGCCTGGGATCCTAACCATTAGGCCACCAGGGAATTGCCTGAGATCTGTTATTAATGCAGGGATTTGCAGCAATAGATTTCGCTTGGAGTACTGCTTTTTCAGCATCCTCTAAGTATGGGTATGTTGTGTTTTTGTTTTCATTCACTAAAATACATTTTCTAGTTTCCTTTGTTATTTATTCTTTAACCCATTGATTAAGAATGTGCTGTTTAATATACACATACCTGTAAAATTTCCAGTTTTATTTCTGTGATTGATTTCTAGTTTAATTCCATTGTTGTTGGAGCACATACTTTGTGTAGTTTCAGTCTTTTGAAATTTATTCAGACTTATTTTGTAAGTATGGTCTACCCAGAGGAATTTTCATTTACACTTGAGAATAAACATGTATTCTGCTGTTGTTTAGAATATTCTGTATTTGTCCATGTCTATTAGGTTGACTTATAGTGTTGCTTAAGTCCATTATTTACTTATTATCGTATGTCTAGTTTTTCTATCCATTACTGAAAATGGATTATTGAAGTCTTCAAATACTATTGTAGAAATGTCTATTTTGCCCTTCAATTTTGTCAATTTTATTTTATTTTTTAATTTTTATTATTATTAGTTTTTTTTTACTTTACAATATTGTATTGGTTTTGCCATACATCAACATGCATCCGCCACGGGCATACACGTGTTCCCCATCCTGAACCCCCCTCCCACCTCCCTCCCCATCCCATCCCTCTGGGTCATCCCAGTGCACCAGCCCCAAGCTTCCTGTATCCTGCATCAAACCTGGACTGGTGATTCGTTTCTTATATGATATTATACATGTTTTAATGCCATTCTCCCAAATCATCCCCCCTCCCTCTCCCACAGAGTCCAAAAGACTATTCTATACACCTGTGTCTCTTTTGCTGTCTCTCATACAGGGTTGTTGTTACCATCTTTCTAAATTCCATATATATGCGTTAGTATACTGTATTGGTGTTTTTCTTTCTGGCTTACTTCACTCTGTATAATAGGCCCCAGTTTCATCCATCTCATTAGAACTGATTCAAATGTATTCTTTTTTAATGGCTGAGTAATACTGCACTGTGTATATGTACCACAGCTTTCTTATCCATTCATCTGCTGATGGACATCTAGGTTGCTTCCATGTCCTGGCTATTATAAACAGTGCTGCGATGAACATTGGGGTACACGTGTCTCTTTCAATTCTGGTTTCCTCAGTGTGTATGCCCAGCAGTGGGATTGCTGGGTCATAAGGCGATGGCACCCCACTCCAGTACTCTTGCCTGGAAAATCCCATGGATGGAAGAGCCTGGTGGGCTGCAGTCCATGGGGTCGCGAAGAGTTGGACACAACTGAGTGGCTTCGCTTTCACTTTTCACTTTCCTACATTGGAGAAGGAAATGGCAACCTACTCCAGTGTTCTTGCCTGGAAGAATCCCAGGGATGGGGGAGCCTGGTGGCCTGCCGTCTATGGGGTCGCACAGAGTCGGACATGACTGAAGCGACAGCAGCAGCAGCAGCAGCATGGCAGTTCTATTTCCAGTTTTTTAAGGAATCTCCACACTGTTCTCCATAGTGGCTGTACTAGTTTGCATTCCCACCAACAGTGTAAGAGGGTTCCCATTGTTTGTCAATTTTAGTTTCATATATTTGAGGTCTCTCTTGTTAGCTATGTGTATATTTATAATTGTTATACTTTCTTTATTGATTTATCCTTTCATCAACATATAATGTCCTTCTTTCTCTCTTATAACAAATTTTCACTTAAAGTCAATTTTTTCTGACTTTGCTATGGCCACGCCAACCCTCTTTTGGTTACTGTTTGCGTCAGATATCTTTTTCCAATTTTTCACTTTCAACCTATTTATGTTTTTGAATTTAAGTGAGTTTCTTGTAGGCAGTGTATAGTTAGTTGGCTCATGTTTCTTCCTTTTTAACTGGAAAGATTAATTTATTTACATTTAAAGTAACTACTGATAAGGAAGGACTTACTTCCGCCATTTTGCTCTTTGTTTTCTGTGTCTTATGCCTTTTTTTTATTCATTGACTTCAACACTGTCTTCTGTATTTAACTGATTTTTGCTTTGTATTGTAACTTTGATTCCCTTCTCTTTTCCTTTCATGTGTTTTTAGTTATTTTCTTAATTATTACCCTGAAGATTACAATCAATTTCTTAAATTTATCACAATCTAGTTTTAGTTAATACAAACTTTGCTTCAGTCCTACACAAAATTCTCCTCCTATACCACTTCTTCCATCCACATTTATGTTGTTATTGTCACAAACTGGGGCTTCCCTGGTGGCTCTGATGGTAAATAATCCACCTGCAATGCAGGAGACCTGGGTTTGATCCCTCGGTTGGGAAGATCCTCTGGAGGAGGGCATGGCAACCCACTCTAGTATTCTTGCAAGGAAAATCCCCATAAACAGAGGAGCCCGGTGGGCTATGGTCCATGGGATTGTAAAGAGTTGGACACAACTGAGCGACTAAGCACACAGCACATTGTGTTTGCCTATTAACATAGATTTATAATTATTGCTTCATACATTTTCCTATTTAATCATATAATGGGGAAAATTCAGTTTGAATTTTAATGTTCATAACACACACAATTCTTGGGTAGCATGTCTGTATTCTAAATAGTACCTTGCACATTCAAGTCATTGTCAAGTATCACAGTGTCCTTGTCTAGAACATTTGTCAAATCTAAGTTCTTAACACATTTCATACTGATCTGAATAGCTTGTTTAGATCTTCCAAAACTATTACAGTTGTTTCTGATCTCTTTTGTGTCAAGCACACATAGAAAAATTCTAATATTTTCACAGCTTCCTAAGATATGTGACCAAGACAGCTCATAGCTTGAGTCCACTAAGCTTAGGGGCTCATTCACCCCAGACTCTGATTTATCTTGCCAAAGATTGAAGGAATCAATATCTGACCTTACATATTACCTGTTCATGCCATATCAATTGAGAAGTTATGATATATTAATACTTCAGCCTTCATTCTGGATGGAGAATAAGGCATTCAAGGAAAATTAGAAAGAAAAAGTGTGTCCTGTTGTAGGTGGGATTATAAAATATCCCTCAAGATTTCCCTCTCCCTGGTGTTCATGTCCTGAATAGTCCCAAGGACTGTGAAAATGATGCATTTTATGCCTATGATTAGGTTATATCCTATGGCATACTTGATCTTAAATAGGGAGATTATATAGTGGGCCTGTCCTAATCACACGAGCACTTTTAAAAGTAGAAAGTTTTCTCCAAGGAAGAAGTCAGAGAGTGAACTCCAACTTGTCTGGAATAAAGCAAACATCCATGTTGTGAACTGCCAATGGAGAGGGGCAGCTTCTAGTAGCTAAAAGGATTCCCCAGCCAATAGCTAGGAGGAAAATAGGGACTTCTGTCCTATAGCTTCAAGGAAATAAATTCTCCAACAACCTGAATGAGTTTGGAAGCAAATTCTTTGCTCAAGTCTCCTGCCAAGATCATAATTTGAGCCTTTGAGCAGAGAACACTGCCACACTATGTGTGGACTTCTATAGAATTGTGAGGTAATAAATGAATGTTTCTTTAAGTACCTAAGTTTGTGGTAATTTGTTACACAGCCATAGAAAAATCATATAGTCCTTTCCCCCGAGTTCACACTTTTGTCTGTAAGAGAAGACCCTGTTACAGACAAATACGTGAGAACATGCCGTATAACTCTAAGTGATGTTATGGTTACTTTGTGGGATTCTGTAGCAAGAGATCTTAAGGCTTTATGGTACTGCCACAAGCATACTTTGGAGATATTGTAGGTTCCATTCCAGATGACAGCAGAAAAGTGATTATCGCAATAAGGTGTGTCACACCAATTTTTTGTTTTCCAGGGCATATAGAAGTTATGTTTACCCTATACCATAGCTCATTAAGTGTGCAAAACAGTATGTCTAAAAAGCAATGTGCATACCTTAATTTTTAAAATGTTTAATTGCTTAAAAAATGCTAACCATCATCTGACAATGCAGGAATGGCAAAACCTTTCGTTTGTAAAGACTGATATCTGCAAAGCAATAAAGCAAAGTGTAATAAAATGATGACAGCTTACGGTGAACGATGTCGGATTCATGATCTCTGAAGATTTAGCTTCAGGACCAGGGACCAGGCTTGATGACTCAAGAGCTTTTGTGTGAAAGTGAAAGTCACTCAGTCGTGTCAGACTCTTTGCGACCCCGTGGGCTATAGAGTCAATGGAATTCTCCAGGCCAGAAATCAGGAGTGGGTAGCCTTTCCCTTCTCCAGGGTATCTTCCCAACCCATGGTTTGAACCCAGGTCTCCCACATTGCAGGCAGATTCTTTACCAGCTGAGCCTGTGTAGCAGAGTTTTATTAAAGTGAAAAGGGTCAGAGAAAGCTTCTGACATAGCATAAGGGGGATGGAGAGTACCCCACTTGCTAGTCTTAGAAGGGAAGTTATATGGTTTTCTAATTGATTATTACAATAAATCAAAAGAATGTCTCAAGGTTGTAAAAATTTTGCCAGACCCACTCCCACAATTTACATTTTAAGATGACAGGATTAGAACTAACTACAAAGATCTTACCAGACCCATTCCCATAATATACATTTTAAGATAAAAGGATTAGTCAGAAGGTTTTCAAAAAGGAGAAACAGTCCTCAAGCAGGATACATTGTTGTTATATAATCCGTAGTACAGAGTTTAAACAGTTGTTTTGTTGTGTTAAAGAAAAAAAAATTTTATGTGACTAAGACAAAGGACTATGGGGGTGGGGGGGGAAGTTTGTCCCTTTCTCCTTCTTGAGAATTCCAGACCCCTATCTCCTCTTCGAGAGCCCCAGACCCCTCTCTCCTCAGGGACCCTGGACTTCTTATCAACCTACCGAGAAACTGACTCTCAGTGAGGTGTGCTTATGTATTATTGTTCAGGGTCTCAACTGAAGGATGAGAATACTAGTTGTTTTAGTCACCAATAAGTTGTGGGTATAACGTTAGATGGGAAACTATAACTGAGGCCATATAGACTTGAGGGTGTGGAGTACTTGATGGAAGAAAGGAAAGGAATAGGTAGCAGGAAATATAGTGACACTTGCCATATGGAGATTTGGAGGGTGAGTAAATAGTCAAGGTATCTAGGAATTGTGGTAATCACTGTCTAGACGCTTAAGCACAAGTAGCTAAGGAGACAGAATAAAGCATGGGATATGGCTTAAGAGCCTTGTAAGCAAGTTAAGTCAGTTCAGTTCAGTCACTCAGTCATGTCCAACTTTTTGTGACCCCATGGACTGCAGCATGCCAGGCTTCCCTGTCCATCACCAACTCCCGGAGCTTATTCAAATTCATGTCCTTCGAGTGGGTGGATTTAAAAACAAGTTTTTTGGAAGCTTGATTTTTTTGTGTGTATGTTTTGTGCTTCTTTATTTTCCTTGTGTTCTCCCTTCATTTTTTTTTTTTTTGTCTTTTAAAAATTTCAGCCTTTTATAGCTGTGCTAAGAGAAACCAACCAAAGAGAAAAATTTTCACACTTGTACCAGAGACTAATGAGAAAACAGTGTTCCTCTGGAGGTCAGACATGGCAGTTTGATCTGGAAGAGGGATTTCAAGAGAGTATTTCCTAACAGAGGCCACTTCAGAGAGGTTAAAATTTAGTTAAAACTGAACACTTCTGGTGTGACTGACTATAAAAGGGTAGCATAAGGGAACTTATTTCTGGTGATGGAAGGTTTTTGTATCCTGATGGTAGTGGTAATTTTCATGCATAAGATTTCACTTAAAAATATCCAAATAAATGAATGCATGTAAAATTTGATAAAATCTGAATAAAGCATGTATGTAGTTTATAATATTGTGCCAATGTCATTTTTCTAGTTTTGATAATGTACTATGGTTATATAGTATGTTATCATTGGGGAAAGCTGGATGTAGAGTACATGGGAACTCTATATTTTTGCAATTTCTTATAAGCCTACATATTTCAAAATTTAAAATGTTTAATTGAAAAAAACCACCCTTGGATTTCTGACACCAGCCAGAACTTGCTTCTTGACATTGCTAGCCTGATCCAGACTATTAGTCAAATGAATAGTGTTTTTAAAAAATTCTAACAACCATGTGACACCCACTAAACCCCAGCTTATGACAGAATCACAAAGCACCTGGATGTAAGAGACTCTGCCTAAGACTGCTCTGTCAATATCAGGGCTATGAACACATTCTAAAGAAATAATAACCATGTTTCTCAATTGTCTGACTTGCCCTTCACCTTCCATCCCTAAACAAGCCAATTCTCCTATGGGAATTAATACCAAAAATGAAGGGCAGAGGAGGTTAAGCAAAGGCCAACAACACCGTTATTGACCTGATTTCAAGCAAAGCCCTCAGGCCTCTGATTTACTGTCCTGCACTAGTATGTTGTACACCAAATTGCTTTGCTTATTGTCATTTCTCTTGTATCTCTATGTGACTCGATAATATGATGCACTGTCTCAAAAGCTAATACTTGACATAGAAACATTGAGAGACCCAAGTAGCAGAAAGCTTTCTATGCACTAAGCACCTGTTCATCATGGCTACCTCCCTCCACTGAGAGAATGCAGGCACCTAACACATTAGCTTCTTGTTTTACCATCCAAGTGAACCAGTTTTTGTAGATGTCTGCATTTTCTTTCTCTCCATTTCTTTTTATATCTTTAAAAAATATTTATCCTTGCTCTTCTTTAAATCCAGGCTTGAAGATCCCTCAAAACTATGACATTCACCCCTGATTCAAAACAAAGGGAAAAGAAAATGCATTTTAAAGGAAGACAGCAGTGATATAATATCACCCCTTTGCTTAGACTAGTATTGGTTTAAGGTAGTTTAAAAAAAAAAACAGCTTGCATTCTAAACTTAACCAGATGGAAATATGTGCCTGCTGAGAGTTGGACCTAATTAAAAAAAAGATGGTTAGCCAATAGACAATCCAGTTTAGATCAGAATGTGCCAAAAATGGTCAATCAAGTTGTCCCAAGTGTGACTCCCCCAGAGCAGATGTCACACTGTCTCTGAAGGCTTTTGAGTGTCATCATCCTTTAGCAAGAGGTGGTTTTATATGTGTACACATACACATAAATAAAGCTTAGGCCTGTAGCTACCCTTTATTTTATTTTACTGTGGTCCCATCACTCTATCAGAAAAAAAGTGAAAGCCCTCTCCTTCTCTTCTGGCTTTTAAATGAATAGAAATGTTGCAACTCAAACAAAAGCTATGAACATACGCAATTAATTCCAAGCAACTATCTTTACTTTTCTCATTTTTATAGTTTTCTATTGTAATAACAGCAGAAATCTGAGACCATAATTGCCTACTTTCTCATCACCTAATAAAAGTCAATATTTTTATTTGTCCACATTGGCTATTCCTTCCCTTCTGCTTATTCAATTCTGACATTTTCAATTTTCTTTCATATGGATCAGAAATGGAAACTTGCCCTCCTAAAAACAGGAAGGCTCTGCTTCCCCAAATCTGGACAGTAAAGGGATACCCAAAATGCAATGATAACCTTGTGAAAACCTGTAGTAAAATATCTTAGTCTGTGCATGGAGTAGGAGTTGCTCAGTGGATTGGTTCTATGTTGTGTTAATAAACAATATTAAAACAAAAATGTACCTAATGTTTCAAAAGGCCCACTCACATCCATTGCTTCATTACGTCCTTATGATAAGCTTGAAAGGCAGACAGGACTCATGTTGTTTAGTTGCTAAGTCACGTTAGACTCTTTGGGGACCCCCATGGACTGTAGCCCACCAGGTTCCTCTGTCCATGGGACTTCCCAAGAAAGAATACTGGAGTGGGTAGCCATTCCCTTCTCCAGGAGATCTTCTCAACCCGGGGATCAAACCCAGGTCTCCCACATTGCAGACAGATTCTTTACTAGCTGAGTCACCAGGGAAGCATAAAATGAGTAAGTTGGACTATTTCTAAAGCCCTTCACATCTTCAACACTATTTATCATCATCATCTTCTTGCCCCCATCCTGTACTATGCTAACAAAAAAACCCACCTCTGAGATGGTGGGAATTTTGGCTTTTTATAAAGAGAGAAATCAGAAAAAGTGATCACCGGGTCCTAAAATATTTCATCCAGATGAGTAAACTGCAAGTGTTTAAATGAGAACCTGCAAGCTTTCTTTAGATATTCACAACCCCATTGTGATAAAAAGAAATCAATTTAGATGAGAAATCCCAATAATTGTAAAGATGCTCTGGACTGGAGGAAGACCAACTTGCTTTCAAAAACAAAATGACTCCCCAAACCACATGCACACAATTGTGTAGATTATGAAACACTTTCACATTTCAGTCTCACACCAACTCTGTGAGATTATTGTTACTAGCCCCATTTTTACAGATGAAGAAATGAAGACATAGAGAGGAAAATGATTTTTACAAGGTCACACAGCTGGTTAGTAGTAGAGTTAGTACTCAAACCTGGCTCTCTACTATTCTTACCACCACAGATCACTATGTCCACTACATCAATAAGAGATCTAGCAACCAATTAATTTGCTCAATTTAATTTGAAGAGGCAGATGGTACCTGCCAGAGAAATGGCAGCCCATTTGGCTCTCTGTAATTATACCAATAATGATAGTGACAACAGAGCTTTGTGAGAAAGCAGTTGCAACAATTACCAAAAAAGTGAGATCTTTTGCTAATGTGGGAAGTTTCTGCCCTTCTCAATTTGCTTGGAAAATTGAAGGTGGACCCAAGCTCTGTTTGTGTTGAGAACAAGTAGATAGAAGCAAGATTCTGGGTCTTCAGTTAAAATGCATGGATTAATATTTTAAATGAATAAAGAATACTTGCTATGTCAAGAGATAATGTTTCAAGGTATTAGGAGAAATTGACCACCCTTTGTGCTAATCTATTTGCATTCAGCAGACTGAATCTTGCTTTTAAACTTATGTTTTCTAAGTATAGGCCAATGTTTTTAATGAATATAGATGCAAAAATTCTCAACAAAACATTATCAAACTAAATCAAGCAACACATAAAAAAGATCATACACTATGAGCAAGTGAGATTCATCCCAAGTTCACAAGGATGGTTCAATATACACAAATCAATCAATGTGATATACCACATCAAAAGAAGTAAAACCATATGATCATCTCAACAGATGCAGAAAAAGTACTTGACAAAATTGAACATACATTCATTATATTTTAAAAAAAAAACCCTCTTACCAAAGTGGATATAGAGGGAACATAACACAATAAAAGCTATTTATGACAAACCCACAGCCAATAGAATACTCAACCATGAAAAGTTCAAAGCCTTCTTGCTAAAATCTGGACAAGGATTCCCACTTACCACTTCTCTTCAATATAGTATTAGAAGTCTTAGTCACAGTAATCAGATAGGAAAAAGAAATAAATCGTATCCAAATTGGAAGAAAAAAGGTAAAACTGTCATTATATCCAGATGACATGATACTATTTATGAAAAAAACCTAAAGACTTCACACAAAAACTATTAGAACTGATAAATGAATTCAACAAGGTAGCAGGATACAAGATTAAATACAGAAAGCAGTTGCATTTCTTTATACTAATAATTAAATATCAGAAAAAGAATGTTATTTATATTTATATATATATATATATACATATATATATCTTTTAAAATCACATGAAAAAATATCTAGGAATAAACCTGACCAAGGTGGACAAAGATTTATATGCCAAGAACTGTAAAACATTAATAAAGGAAATTAAAGATTATTCAAAGAAATAGAAAGATATCCTATGCTCTTGGATTAGGATGATTAATATTATTAAGATGGCCTGGTAAGAAGTTATATATTACAGGGAGCCCAACTTGGTGCTCTGTGATGAGCTAGAGTGGTGGGATAGGAGATGGGAGGGAGGCTCAAAAGGGAGGGGATGTATGTATAATTATGGCTGATTCATGATGTTGTATGGTAGAAACCAACACAACATTGTAGAGCAATTTTCCTGCAATTAAAAAGTAATTTAGAAAAAAAGATGAACATACTACCCAAAGCAATGTACAGATTTAACTCTATCAAATTACCCATGACACTTTTCACAGAACTAAAACAAATAATCCTAAAATTCATATGAAACCATAAAAGGAAAAAAGAACAAAGCAGGAGGCAGAACCCTCCTGGACTTCAGACAATACTACAAAGTTACAGTAATCAAAACAGTGTGGTACTGGCACAAAAACAGACATACAGATTAATGGAAAAGAACAGAGAGCCCAGAAATAAACTCACATATCTATGGTCAATCTTTGACAAAGGAGGCAAGAATATGAAATGGGGAAAAGCCTCTTCAGCAAGGGATGCTGGGAAAGTTGGCCAGCTGCCTGTAAATCAATGAAGTTAGAACACACCCTCACACCATGTACAACAATACACTCAAAATGGTGTAAAGACTTACACATAAGACATGACACCATTAAACTGCTAGAAGAGATCCTAGGCAAAACATTCTCTGACAGAAACCTTACCAATGTTTTCTTAACTCAATCTCCCAATGAGATAGAAATGAAAACAAAAATAAACAAATGGAACTAATCAAACTTACATGCTTTTTGCAGAGCAAACTGTAAACAAAATGAAAAGATAATCTACAGAATGGGAGAAAATATTTGCAAACAATGTGGCTGACAAGGGCTTATTTTCCAAAATAAACAAATGGCTCATATGACTCAACAACAATAAAAATAAAAAAAAAACTGAAAAATGAGCAGATCTAAATAGACATTTTTACAAAGAAGATATACAGATGGCTAATAGGCATATGGAAAGATGCTCAACATTACTAATTATTAAGGAAATGCAAATGAAAAGTACAATGAGGTAACACCTCACACAAGTCAGAATGGCCATCATTAAAAAGTCTACAAATAACAGCTGGAGAGGGTATAGGGAAAAGGAAACCTTCCTACACTGTTGGTGGGATTGTAAGTTGATGTAGCCACTATGGAAAACAGTATGGAGACTTCTCAGAAAACTAAAAATAGAGTTACCATATGATCCAGCAATTGCACTCCTGGGCATATATCTGAACGAAGCTATGACTCAAACTATACACACACCTCTAGGCTCATAGCAGCACTATTCACAATAGCCAAGACATGCGTCTATACTAAGTCATTGCAGTCATGTCTGACTCTGTGCAACCCCATGTACTGTAGCCTGCCAGGCTCCTCTGTCCATGGGATTCTCCAGGCAAGAATACTGGAGTGGCTTGCCATTTTCTCCTCCAGCCAACACATGGAAACAACCTAAATGTCCATTCACAGATGAATTGGATAAAGAAGATGTCATATATATATATATATATATATATATATATATTACAATGGAATACTACTCAGCCATAAAAATAATGAAATAATGACATTTGTAGCAACATGGATGCAGCTAGAGATTATCATATTAAGTGAAATAAGACAGAAAGAAAAACAAATACAATATAATATCACTTATATGTGTAATCTGAAATGTGACACAAATTAATCTAATCTATGAAGCAGAAACAGACTCACAGAGAACAGACTTGTGGTTGCCAAGGTGGGGGTAGGGTGGGGGTGGGGAAAGGATGGACTGGGAGTTTGGAGTTAGTAGAGGCAAACTATTACATATAGGATGGATAAGCAACAAAGTTTTACTGTATAGCACAGAGAACTATATTCAATATTCTATGATAAACCATAATGGAAAAAAATATGAAAAAGAATGTGTGTGTGTATATATATATATATATATATATATATATACACACACACACACACTCATATATAACTTAGTCACTTTGTTGTACAGCAGAAATTAACGTACATTGTAAATCAACTATGCATGCTAAGTCACTTCAGTCATCTCCGACTCTTTGCAACCCTATGGACTGTAGCCTGCCAGGCTCCTCTGTCAGTTGGATTCTCCAGACAAGAATACTGGAGTGGGTAGTCACTCCCTTCTCCAGGGGATCTTCCCAACTCAGGGATCAAACCTGCGTCTCTTATGTCTCTTATGTCTCCTGCCTTGGCAGATGGGTTCTTTACCAATACTGCCACTTGCAAAGGCCAACAATACTTCATTTTAAAACAGTTATGTTTTCTTACCTCATCCACAGAACTATAAGCTCCCCAAAAGCAAAGAGGGCATCTTCCTCATCTGGGTTCCCTATAGTGGGAATTTGCCTTGAACTTTGCACATTAGAGACACTAGATAAGTAATTACTTATTCAACAAATCAGCCTGCTCTTTTTGTTGGCTACAACTTAAGTCAGTGATTTTCATCCTGTTTCCTATTTTTGTGAAGTGAAATGAAAGGCCATCTTGTTCCCTTCCACAGTGAAAAAAATCATTGAGTGAAATTGTTTGTAACTCCACTTGCATGTGTGCTCAGTCACGCCTGACTCTTTGCAACCCCATGGCCTGTAGCCTGCAGGCTCCTCTGTCAATGGGATTTTTCCAAGCAAGAATACTGGAGTTGGTTGCCATTTCCTACTCCAGGAGATCTTCCCAACCAAGGGATCGAACCTGCATCTCTTGTGTCTCCTGCGTTGGCAGGCAGGTTCTTTACCACTGTGCCACCTGGGAAGCCCCTTATAAATCCAAGTGAACAGCTAAAATCTCTAGCCACCCTCACAGGCTCACATTTGTAGTCTTTAAAAGTTCTGGCCCCTTTTTTGTTTCTCTCTTTATGTAAGAAAAATAAAACAAAGTTTTATGAAAAGGTAAAAACAACAAAAAAAAGGAAGATATGTTTAATTGAGAAAGCCCTACAAAGTGAAGACTCAAGCAGCTCTAAATGACAATGATCATTTGCGAGCTGCACCCTAATAATACCAACCATTATTGATCATTTATTATTGGAAGAAAGTTATCTCACCTAATCCTTATTACAACCCATTTTATAACTAGTAAAACTTTACTTCAGTTCATAAGGAGCTAACCTAAGGTTATAAGAGATCTGAATCTCCAAGACTGATACCAGAACCAGTGACCTTGACTATGCTATATTCCTCTCAAAGCCTTGCTGGAGGTTTTCTACATCTAGAGGAAAGCCATCAGGTGGGAAAATTAACCCTAAAAGAAATCACAAGATAATTGTTTTAAAAGATAATATATCCTGTGTATCAAAAAGTTTGTAACTTTAAATTATAAGCAGCTCAAAAATATTAATTAAATAAAAAATAGTTCAATAGTTTGCTATTTTAAAAGGATTTACTAGAGGTAGGTAGTTTCTGACCTTATGCTAATTTTTCTAATGCAAGATACTATTTGTACTGTTTGATTTGTACTGAGTAGTACTATTAATACTTTATCAGAAAATGACCTTTCCCTCCCCCCTTGTCACTGTCACTTGAAAAGACTTCTTGCATTCTTGAGTGTGTGTTTTTAAAATTATCATTTGGTCCCAATTTTCCCTATTATGAAAGTCCATCTCTGGTTTTGTAATGAAAGACATACAAATGTGCTTTGTAGTAAAGCAGTTTTTATTTAAAATAAATATATTTAAATCACAGGCTAGGAAGACTTTGTTTCATGGAACTATAAAATATTGGCAATGGAAGGAAATAAGGGAAGGGAATGGAAGGGAAATAAGAGGTCATTGAGACCAACCCTCTATCTGTCTGATTCATGAATCAGATTATTAACTACAACATCGTGACATTTTTCATGGAAAAATGTTTTCTTGTTTGCTATAGTATTAACACAGGTTCTGCAACTCAGCAGTAGATGTAGGCTTCATTTTATAAGGTACACACCAAGACACTCTGAAGTAATGACATATTTTTCCTCTTTTCAGATTGATTTTGCACCTACATATGCAAACTATGTGATGAAATTTTTTTTATTTGCTATGGCTAATTGAAGCAGGTACTTGTGAGGTCACTAGGAGACAAGTCATCTACTATTCAACAGGTTAATCATGAATATTGGTGTTATTTTTTGCCAGACTGTATTAAAAAAGAGAATTAAGGTGTTTTATTTCAACAAAAACAACCATATTTTTTTCCCTTTGCTAAAACACATATAATTATTTTAATACAATGTGAATATGAACTCTCAAATTGCTTATTTAATGATTTGTGTGTGTGTGTGTGTGTGTAATTAAGCAAAATTTTATATTTTTTTGCATTTTTATATTTTCAATTCCATTTTTAAAATTAACTTATTTTATTTATTTTTTTATTTATTTATTTTCCGATTTATCATTTATTTATTATTATTATTTTACTTACAGTATTGTATTGGTTTTGCCATACATCAACATGAATCTGCCACGGGTGTACACATGTTCCCCATCCTGAAGCCCCCTCCCACCTGCCTCCCCATACCATCCCTCTGGGTCATTCATCCCAGTGCACCAGCCCCAAGCATCCTGTATCCTACATCGAACCTGGACTGGTGACTCGTTTCATATGTGATATTATACATGTTTCAATGCCATTCTCCCAAATCATCCCACCCTCTCCCTCTCCCACAGAGTCCAAAAGACTGTTCTATACATCTGTGTCTCATTTGCTCTCTCACATACAGAGTTATCGTTACCATCTGTCTAAATTCCATATATATGTGTTAGTATACTGTATTGGTATTTTTCTTTCTGGCTTATTTCACTCTGTATAATAGGCCCCAGTTTCATCCACGTCATTAGAACTGATTCAAAAGTATTCTTTTTAATGGCTGAGTAATATTCCATTGTGCATATGTACCACAGCTTTCTTATCCATTCATCTGCTGATGGACATCTAGGTTGCTTCCATGTCCTGGCTATTATAAACAGTGCTGCGATGAACACTAGGGTACACGTGTCTCTTTAAATTCTGGTTTCCTCGGTGTGTATGCCCAGCAGTGGGATTGCTGGATCATAAGGCAGTTCTATTTCCAGTTTTTTAAGGAATCTCCACACTGTTCTCCATAGGGGCTGTACTAGTTTGCATTCCCACCAACAGTGTAAGAGGGTTCCCTTTTCTCCACATCCTCTCCAGCATTTATTGCTTGTAGACTTTTGGATCGCAGCCATTCTGACTGGCGTGAAATGGTACCTCATTGTGGTTTTGATTTGCATTTCTCTGATAATGAGTGATGTTGAGCATCTTTTCATGTGTTTGTTAGCCATCTGTATGTCTTCTTTGGAGAAATGTCTATTTAGTTCTTTGGGCCATTTTTTGATTGGGTCATTTATTTTTCTGGAATTGAGCTATAGGAGTTGCTTGTATATTTTTGAGATTAGTTGTTTGTCAGTTGCTTCATTTGCTATTATTTTCTCCCATTCTGAAAGCTGTCTTTTCACCTTGCTTAGAGTTTCCTTTGTTGTGCAGAAGCTTTTTAGTTTTAATTAGGTCCCATTTGTTTATTTTTGATTTTATTTCCAATATTCTGGGAGGTGGGTCATAGAGGATCCTGCTGTGATTTATGTCAGAGAGTGTTTTGCCTATGTTCTCCTCTAGGAGTTTTATAGTTTCTGGTCTTAAGTTTAGATCTTTAATCCATTTATGAGTTTATTTTGTGTATGGTGTTAGAAAGTGTTCTAGTTTCATTCTTTTACAAATGGTTGACCAGTTTTCCCAGCACCGCTTGTTAAAGAGTTTGTCTTTTCTCCATTGTATATTCTTGCCTCCTTTGTCAAAGATAAAGTGTCCATAGGTGCATGGATTTATCTCTGGGCTTCCTATTTTGTTCCATTGATCTATATTTCTGTCTTTGTGCCAGTACCATACTGTCTTGACTACTGTGGCTTTGTAGTAGAGCCTGAAGTCAAGCAACTTGATTCCTCCAGTTCCATTCTTCTTTCTTAAGATTGCTTTGGCTATTCGAGGTTTTTTTGTATTTCCACACAAATTGTGAAATTATTTTAATTGGGGGCTAATTACTTTACAATATTGTAGTGGTTTTTGCCATACACTGACATGAATCAGCCATGGGTGTACATGTGTCCCCCATCCTGAACCCCCCTCCCACCTCCCTCCCCATACCATCCCTCAGGGTCATCCCAGTGCACCACCCCTGAGCACCCTATCTTACACATGGAACCTGGACTGGTGATCTGTTTCACATGTGGTAATATACATGTGTCAATGCTATTTTCGCAAATCATCCCACCCTCACCTTCTCTCACAGAGTCCAAAAGTCTGTTCTTTACATCTGTGTCTCTTTTGTTGTCGCTCATATAGAGTTATTGTTACCATCTTTCTAAATTCCATATATATGTGTTAATATACTGTATTGGTGTTTTTCTTTCTGACTTACTTCACTCTGTATAATAGGCTCCAGTTTCATCCACCTCATTAGAACTGATTCAAATGCCTTCTTTTTAATAGCTGAGTAATATTCCACTGTGTATATGTACTACAGCTTTCTCATCCATTTGTCTGCCAATGAACATCTAGGTTGCTTCCAAACATAATTTTAAATAAAGTCCCTTTCCATCCAAAAGACTGAAAGTATTTTCTGAAATGAATACAGTTTTCATCTTTAGCTTCCTATTTGTTCATACATGTGAAATCCTAATATTCTTTTTAAATATTTTTAAAAATTCTTCTCAAAAGTGAATTTGTCTAGTGGGAGAAAATCCCTTTTTATCTGTAGAAGAAGCTTTCTGGTACTAAAATCTAGATCTATCACTGTGAGCATCTGAATCCAGGTGTTCATGAGGTTTCTGTCTATTTGCTAATGTGACTTTGCTGAAAGCCCCAATAATAAGACCATACTGTTTGTTGAAGGATTGATTGTTGACAAAGATTTTCTTAATGTCTGCTTTGTACCAAGTGCTGTGCTAGAGGCTGGGGATGTAAAGATGATTCCAATATACACCCAATTTCCACCACTGAGTTTAGTGGAGAGTCAGAGATGTTAGAAAAGCAATTATAACACCATGTGCTTATAACAGTGAATTGTACATGACATAGAGAACTAACTGATTACCTCAGGCTTGAAAAGTCCTCACAAAAGAAGTGACTTGTGAACTAGAATGATAGATAAATATGAGTTCACCAGGCAGAGACCATGGGAAGGAGATGAAATAAGATGTACAAAGGCATGGGGTATGAATAAGCATAGCATATTAGGAAAATTTAAGAAGGTTGGTGTGGGGAGAGAGCAAATTAGCCAAGATGGTGTGTTCAGGCTCGTTCGCCCCACGTTTTGTAAATAGTGACTAACAACTGAGATCATCTGTAGCACTGCACATGTGTGTAATGAGGTACTCAAGCTTGGTCACGAGCTACTTTGTTCTGTAGGGATATGTGAGCTCCAGCCATAAATCGGCGACATTACTGCTGCGTCACGGTTGTGTCCATTGGGTCAGCCACAAGAGAAGAGATTATAGTGTGTCTACTGCTACAGCTGATACATCAGCCAGGAGAGAATACTGTTATGGCTGCTGTGTCAGCCAGGGAGAGGTTGTGTTCTGTTAGGTTATGCTATGGCTGCTGCTACTGCTGCTGCCTCAGCCAGGAGAGAATAAACGTGTCTGCAGTTCTATGGCTCCTCCAGCCTTCTTCCAGCCTCTTAGCTCATGCCTTGCCTACCGCGGGTTCAGCTAACACTGTGGACAGTGTGAACAGCAAGACAATTGGCATCACAAACAGGATGATCAGCAATACAGTTGATATGACTGGAGGGTATACATGTGGGAATTAAGTGGTAAGGAGAAGAGGTGCTGAAAAGATAGCTAAGATATAGGTCATGTAAAGCTTTGTATGCTAAAGATGTAAGGATGCTTTTACTGTCAGCATTGAAATGCCATTAATGGTTTTTAAACAAGGGAATGATAGGATGAGTTTTACATTTTTAAAAATACCATGCCAGCTGTGATATGGAAAATCACATAAGGTCAACAAAAGCAAAATAGCAAAACTGATGAGGTTTCTATAATAGTCTAGAATCAAGGTCTGACCTAGGGCAGTGGCTGTAGGAACAAAAAGAAGGTGGGAGGTGTGGGGCAGGGAGCATATTCAATAGAGACTGCTGAGGTAGAATAGATTTGGATGAAGGCAAAAGGGAAGACAAGGATGACTCTGACGTTTCTAGGGGACAGGGTAGAATTGTAGAGAAAGTAACAAATTCATTTTGAAGTACCTGTAAGATAGCTAGGTAGAGAGGGCATGTTGGCACATTTATGCAGTTCAGAGATATATTCCAGATAGTCTTATGGCAGGATACTTGCTAGACATTTATGTCAGAGTCTCTCTTTCAGTTTTGGCTAGGACCAACTACTGAAAATTCTGAGAGATAGAGCCACATGCTCTAGTATGAAGGTTCTTTGTAAACTTTTGAGACCTATTGATTTGCTGAGAAAACTTTTCTAAACTGTTTTACTCCGGCTCAACTGGTAAAGAACCTGCCTGCTAGTGCAGGAGCCACAAGAGATGTGGGTTCGATTTGTGGGTGGGGAAGATCCCCTGGAGAAGGAAATGGCAACCTGCTGCAGTGTTCGTGCCTGAGAAATCCCATGGACAGAGGGGCCTGGTGGGCTAAAGTCCACAGGGTTGCCAAGAGTCAGACACGACTGGGTGCCCACATGCACACACAACCCCAATTTGTTCTACAGGTCTCTATGAAAATCCAAGCTGGATTCTTTAGAAAAATTGACAAGCTGATCCTAAAATTCACATGTAAATTCAATGAACCAAGAATAGCCAAAACATTCTTGAGAAAGAGCAAAAGTTGGAGGATTCACACTTTGCAATTTAAAAACTTAGTACAAAGATACAGTATTCAAGACAATGAGGTACTGGCTTAACGACAGAAATGTAGATCTGTGGAATTCATTTGAAAGCCCAGAAACAAACACATTTACACTCACCTGACTTTCAATAAGGGTACCAAGACAAATGAATGGGGTGGGGAATAATGGTGTTCTCAGTACATGGTACTGGGACAAACAACTTGGGTATCCTCCTACAAAAGAATGAGGCTGGAACTCACCTCACACCATATAAAAACATTAACTTAAAATTGAGCAGAGATCTAAAAGTAGGTGCTAAAACTATAAAACCCTTAGAAGAAAATATGAATAAATCTTCATGACCTTAAATTAGACAGTAGTTTCTGAGATAAGACATCAAAAGCACAAGTGATGATGGAAAAAATAGATAAATTGAACTTCATCAAAATTAAAATCTTTCGTGTTTCAAAGGACATCATTAAGAAACTGAAATGAAAACCAAAAGAATGAGAAAATACTTGCAAACCACATTTTACATAGAGAAATCTTACAACACAATTATAAAATCATATAACTCAATTAAAAATGGGTAAAGGATCTGAATAAAGTTTTTTCCAGAGAAAATACACAAGTTACCAATAAGTTCATTAAAAGATGTTCAATGTCATTAGCCACTAGGGAAATGAAATGACAACTACAGTGATATACCATTTCACAGTCTCTAGGATGGCTACTGGCTTCCCAGGTGGTGCTGGTGGTAAAGAACCCGCCTGCCAATGAAGGAGACATAAGAGATGTAGGTTCAGTCCTTGGGTTGGGAAGATCCCCTGGAGGAGGGCATGGCAACCTACTCTAGTATTCTTGCCTAGAGAATCCCATGGACAGAGGAGCCTTGTGGGCTGCAGCCTGTAGGGTCACAAAGAGTCGGACACGATAGAAGCAACTTAGCACAGCACAGCACAGCATGGCTATAATCAAAAAGACAAATAACAAATGTTGGTGAGAATGTGGAGAAATTAGACCCTTCATATATTCCTGGTGGTAATGTAAAATGGTACAGCTTCTTTGGAAAACAGTCTGGTGGCTACTCCAAAGATGTAATATAACCATATATAACCCAGAAACTGTTCTTCCAGATATATACATAAGATAAATAAAAACAAAAACTAGTCTGAATGTTTATAGCAGTATTATTCATAGCAGCCCCAAAATGGAAAAACCTAAATGTCCATCAATTGATGAATGGATAAATAAAGATAAATATCTATACAATGGAATATTATTTATCAACTAAAAGGAATGAAGCTCTGATACATGGTACAGCATGAATGAATTTTGAAAACATTATAGTAAGTGAAAGAAGGCAGTCACACATTGTATGACCCATTTAGTTATATGAAATGTTCAGAATAAGCAAATCTATAGTGACAAAATAGATGAGTGGTTGTGTAGGCTCAGGGGGAGATAAGGGGAAATGGAACATTACTGCTGATGGGTACAGAATTTCTTGTTTCTTCTGTGGGCAATGATAATGTTCTAAAAGTGATTTACATCTCTGTGAATATACTAAAACCACTCAGTTGTACACTTTAAAATGATGAATTGTTGAGGGACTTCCTGGAAGTCCAATGGTTAAGATTCCTTGCGCCCCCTGCAGGGGATGCAGGTTTGATCCCTGGTTGGGAAAGTAAGATCTGACATGTGTGGTGCAGCCGAAAACAAAATGATCAATTGTTATGTTACTTATATCTCAATAAAGCTAATAACCGGTTGAAGACATTTCTCCAAAGAAGATATACAGATGGCTAACAAACAAATGAAAAGATGCTCAACATAGCTCATCATTGCTGATGCTGCTAAATTGCTTCAGTTGTGTCCGACTCTGTGTGACCCCATAGACGGAAGCCCACCAGTCTCCCCCGTCCCTGGGATTCTCCAGGCAAGAACACTGGAGTGGGTTGCCATTTCCTTCTCCAATGCATGAAAGTGAAAAGTGAAAGGAAGTCGCTCAGTCGTGTTCGACTCTTAGCGACCCCATGGACTACAGCCTACCAGGCTCCTCCATCCATGGGATTTTCCAGGCAAGAGTACTGGAGTGGGGTGCCATTGCCTTCTCCGAGCTCATCATTAGAGAAATGCAAATGAAAACCACAATGAGATATCACCTCACACCAGTCAGAATGGCCATCATCAAAAAGTCTACAAACAATAAATGCTGGAGAGGGTGTGAAGAAAAGGGAACATTCTTGCACTGTTGGTGGGAATGCAAATTGATACAGCCACTATGGAAGACAGTATGAAGATTCCTTAAAAAAACTAGGAATAAAACCACCATATGACCCAGCAATCCCACTTCTAGGCATATACCCTGAGGAAACCAAAATTAAAAAAAAACAACAAACAAACATGTATCCCATTGTTCATTGCAGCACTCTTTACAATAGCTAGAACACGGAAGCAATCTAGATGTACATCGACAGATGAATGGATAAAGAAGCTGTGGTACATATACACAATGGAATATTACCCAGCCATAAAACGAACACTTTTGAGTCCGTTCTGATGAGGTGGATGAACCTAAAATCTATTATACAGAGTGAAGCGAGTCAGAAAGAGATAAATATTGTATCCTAACACATATATATGAAATCTAGAAAAATGGTACTGAAGAATTTATTTACAGGTAAACAATAGAGAAACGGACATAGAGAATAGACTTACGGACATGGGTAGAGGGGAGGAGAGGGTGAGATGTATGGAAAGAGTAACATGGGAACTTACATTACCATAAGTAAAATAGATAGCCAACGGGAATTTGCTGTATGGCTCAGGAAACTCAACAGGGGCAGAGGGGTGGGATGGGGTGGGAGATGCGAGGGAGGTTTAAAAGGGAGGGTATATATGTATAGCTATGGCTGATTCCTGTTGAGGTTTGACAGAAAACAACAAAATTCTGTAAGGCAATTATCCTTCAATAAAAAATTAAATTAAAAAAAACACAATCAGTTGAAAGAATGGAAGGAGAGAGATGTGAATGTTGCTGAAAATTGCTGGCATGACTGGGGCAACTGAGGCAAATTGTCCCTGGTTATTACCAAAAGAAACAGAACATCCTAGACTTGGCAAAATAAATTCTACAAACTAAATTACTAGATAGGGATTAGAATATTGTAACCTAATTGTGTTTAGATGTTGCCAAGAAATGTGCTCACAAACACCATCCTTTCAGTTGAAACTTATCTCCACCATTTTCTTCTTCCTCAGGGGACTTAAACTGCAGGCATCTTATATTCCAGAGCTGCTGCAGCCACTGCTGGCATCCCTGTCACCACAGCCAATGTCTGCCAAAGATGGTGCTGCCACCAGGAGCTGATGTTAAGGACCTTATTTTCTGCACCATGAGTCTTCTTTTTTTTTTTAAATATATATATTTTATTTAAGTATAGTTGACTTACAATGTTTCAGGTGCACAGCAAGGTGATTCAGTTATACAAAGATAAATATATTATTTTGAAATCATTTTCTATCATAGGCTATTACAAGATATTGACTATAGTTCCCTATGCTATACAGAAAATCTTTGTTGCTTGTTGCATATCTATTTTTTAATTAGAAATCTAACATTCTATTCATACTAAGTCAAACAAGTGGACTCAAAAATGTCATCAATTTTTTTAGTTAGGCAAAAATTCATAAGTTTTCTAAAATATATATACATATATATATGTATATATATGTATACAAAAGCTTTTCTATTACACCTGATAAAGGCTTGAGAAAGAACATCAAAAAAAAAGAAGAGATTTAGACATTGGAGAACATAAACCAAATTAAATGGGAGCACTGAATAGAAAATAGAAAAAGTGAAACAAGCTAGATATAAAAGTAAACAATCATCATATAGTCCAGTTTTTTAAAACATGACTGCTAATTAGAAACATATCTGGAGCTTTAGAGAAAAAAAGCAATACCTGAGCATTTGTATTGTTCAACTAATATGCATCTGGATTTTAAAAAGTGATTACAGGTTTTTCTATTAGATCCTAATTTTGGTGATATAAAGTTCTATTATTTTTCTGTTGATGAATCATGATACAATGGTATTAAGTGAGTAATAGTTACATAATCACAATAGTAAAAGATGTTTATCAGTTTTCACAATCAATAGCCAGGAAAAAAAGACAGATAACTGCAATTGCAAGCCATTATGGGAACATGATTAACTTAACAATATAAAACAATAACATACAATTTGTGGGGGTGGGTAAAGCAGAGTGATATGGTAAGTGGAAGTTCATACATGCACATGTTTTCATCCCCCCAGTCAGTCTAATCCACTTACATTTAAGGTAATTATCGATATGTATGATCCTATTACCGTTTTCTTAATGTTTTGGGTTTATTTTCTGTAGGTCTTTCCCTTCTTTTGTGTTCCCTGCCTAGAGAAGTGCCTTTAGCATTTGTTGTAAAGCTAGTTTGGTGGTGTTGAATTCTCTTAACCTTTGCTTGTCTGAAAAACTTTTGATTTCTCCATCAAATCTGAGGGAGAGTCTTGCTGTGTAGAATATTCTTGGTAGTAAGTTCTTACCTTTCATCACTTTAAATATATCATGCCATTCCATTCTGGCTTGCAGAGTTTCTGTTGAGAAATCAGCTGACAGCCTGATGGGAGTTCCCTTGTGTGTTATTTGTTGTTTTTCCCTCGTTGCTTTTAATATTTTATCTCTGTCTTTAATTTTCATCAGTTTGATTACTATGTGTCTCAGTGTGTTCCTTCTTGGGTTTATCCTTCCTGGGACTCTCTGTGCTTCTAGGACTTGATTAACTATTTTCTTTCCCATGTCTGGGAAGTTTTCAGCTATTCAAATATTTTCTCAGGTCCTTTCTCCCTTTCTTCTCCTTCTGGGACCCCTATAATGTGAATGTTGGTGTGTTTAATGTTGTCCCAGAGGTCTCTTAGGCTGTCTTCATTTCTTTTCATTCTTTTTTCTATATTCTGTTTTATGGCAGTGACTTCCACCATTCTGTCATCCAGGTCATTTAATCATTCTTCTGCCTCAGTTATTCTATTCTTGATTCCTTCTAGTGTATTATTCACCTCTGTTTGTTTGTTCTTTAGTTTTTCTAGGTCTTTGTAAACATTTCTTGCATTTTCTCAATCTTGCCTCCATTGTTTTCCTGAGATCCTGGATCATCTTCACTATCATTATTCTGAATTCTTTTTCTGGAAGGTTGCCTATCTTCTCTCCATTTATGTTTGTTTGTTTGTTTGTTTTTTCCTGGGATTTTATCTTGTCCCTTCATCTGGGACATAATTATCTGCTTTTTCATCATGATTAACTTTCTCTACTTTGGTTTTTGTTTTAGCTGCGGTGAGACAGTACTTCTTGCTTATTCTGTCTGCCCTCTGATGGATGAGGCTAAGAAGCTTGTGTAAGCTTCTTGATGGGAGGGACTGGTGATAGGAAAAACTGGGTCTTGCTCTGGTGAGCAAGGCCTTGCTCAGTAAAGCTTTAATCCAATTATCTGCTGATGAGTGGGGTTTCATTCTCTCTCTGGTAGTTGTTTGGCCTGAGGCAACCCAGCCCTGGGGAGTCTACAGGTTCTACAGGTTAATGGCAAACTCCAAGAGGGTTTACGCCAAAGGGGACCTTCCAGTGCCCCCATCCCTGTGGTGAGCCCCTGCCAACCCACTCCTCCACAGGAGGCCCTCCAACACTAGCATGTAGTTTTGGTTCAGTCTCCTGTGGTGCCACTGCTCCTCTCCTCTGGGCCTTGGTGCATACAAAATTCTGTTTGTGCCCTCCAAGCCTGGAATTTCTGTTTCCCTCAGTCCTTTGGAAGACTTATAATCAAATCCCACTGGCCTTCAAGGTCAGATTCCCTGGTGATTCCCAGTCCATTTGTCGGATTTCCAGGCTGGGAAGCCTTGCATGGGGTTCAGAATCTTCACAACAGTGGGAGAACTTTTTTGGTATTATTGTTCTCCAGTCTGTGGGTCACCCACCAGGCGGGTATGGGATTTGATTTTATCATGATTGTGCCCCTCTTACCATCTTACTGTGGCTTCTTCTTTGTTTTTGGACATAGGGTATCTTTTTTTTGTGGGTTCCAGCATCCTCTTGTCGATGGTCATTCAATAGCTAGTTACAATTTTGATGCTCTTGCAGGAGGATATGAGTTCATTTCCTTCTACTCTGCCATCTTGAACTGGAAACCACCATGGGTCTTCTTGTAGCTCCATGTTTAGGCTGTATTTAATAAGAAAGCTCCCAAAGCAGGGCTACACCATGTTTTTAAAATCTGCTGTTTTTGGCAAAAGAGCTGTCACTGGTTTTCCTCCCATCACACACTTTTTAAAACTCAGGCTTGAGTGTCCCAAGACCTGGGACAAAGAGCAAACTAAGTGGTAGACACTGCAACTAATGTTCTATTCAGTTTTACCTTTCTCATGCTATCTGTCCAACCTTGTCAGCTTCCATTCTGTTTTTCCTTAGGCTGAATTATTTCCCAGAAGTCTCAATCCCTCATCTAAATAGATCACTATTTATTTATTTATTATTTAGTTTTAGTCTAAAAACACTAATCCACCACTCTTCTAGACATGTCTGAATTCTATGCTAAACAGTAAATGCTAAAATTGAGACCCTTTGTTCCATTCCATAACTGACACAACTTCCATTCAGTCATTCATACCTTATTTACTAAGCTCCTTTTATGTGTCAGGCTCTACTATAGATACTAAGGATATAGAGGTGAACACAGTGTAATCTTTGCTGACATGGAGTGTCTGTCTTGAGAGGGACAGACAACAAATAAGATAGAATTTGTTATTTAGTTAATTGCAAGTGTGTTCTATAGGAAAAGCATAGGCTGTAGTAACAAGATTTGATAGGGTGATACAACCAACATTAAGGCAGCAGGAAATCTTACTTGAGGAAGTGATACTTCTGCTGCATTCTAGAGGTTGTGGAGGAGGTTGAGACATATAGATGAGATTTTTCATACAGAGAGAGCAACAGTCATCATTCAATCATTCATTCATCCCTTCCTTTGTTCAATAAATAATTATTGCAGACTCACAGACATAGAGGACAGACTTGTGGTTGCCAAAGGGGGTGGGGGAAGGATGGATTGGGAGTTTGGGGTTAGAAGATAAAAACTATTTTTCACAGGATGGATAAACAAGGTCCTACTGTATAGCAGAGGGAACTATATTCAATATCATATGATAAGCCATAACGGAAAAGAATGTATACATAAACTGAATCACTTTGCTGTACAGCAGAAACTAATACAGCATTATAAATCAACTATGTGTCAATAAAAAACAAATAAGTAAAGGTAACCATCATACACAAAAAAATAGTTATTGAACACCTATATATATCGGGCAAGATGTTCCAGGTGCTGGGATACAACAGTGAAATCAAACAAACAAACTTCATTCTCATATTGCTTACATTCTAAAGAGAGAGGGACCAAAAAACCCCATAAACATGTAAAACAATTAGTATTAGTAAGTGCTATGGAGGTCAAAAAACAACAAGGCATGATAAGGAGTGCTCATGATAGGTATTGGGGTGGAGGGCAGAGTACAGCTTACAAAGATCAAAGGTAGGGAAGCCCCTACAGAAACTGAAAGTAGGCAAGAATGGCTGTGAGGCCAAGAGTGGATGCTTCTACTGCTCTTACTACTATCTTCTATTTATATATCACTTTGTTTTCATGTACATCATTTCACATACTGCCCAGTCTTGCCCAGTCCTAGGTAACACAGCACAGTTGACCCTTCTTCACCAAGAGCTTTGATTCAGTGTGTTGTGGGGACAGTTTCCATGGAAACATGCTGTTAACTTTATAATGGAAGTCAATAGAGAATTAGAATTTTCTTTACATAAATGTGTTTTTAACCAACTTTGCTGGGTTATAAGTGTGTTTGTGGAAATTAATATTTTAGAGCTTTAGATTATAGCTGATTAGGCCAGACAAAAGTGAAAGCATGTTGGCAGGATGACCAAATGTGCAAAGAAAGAGACTTCTGATTTCTGGAGGAAGACAATATTTGATGACTTCTGCAAAGCAGGAAGTGGTAGATCTAGCTTTCATAGAAGGTGATAGATATGTAGGTGAATGTTCAGAGTCATGTCTCCTCTAACAAGTAGGCTCAAAATCCATCAGCATATCTGTAGAGAATGAGTCTATATTGCATTTCCAGAATGAGTTTCTGGCACAGCTGACTATTGCATGGCATTCAATGAAAAGCACTGAGAAACAGTGCAGGTATTAGGGTTTAAAGTGGAGGAGAAGAGGGACACATTGAAGCTACTGAGAAAACACCTTTTAGTCTGGGCTCTGTCATTTACTACCTATAGGAGTCTAAAAAAGCCTGAGCCTCAGTTTTCTTAACTGTAAAATGAGAATGGAATACACGTTTCACAAGATGCTGTGAAAAATAAATGAGATGGTAAGTGTAGAAAGTATTTTAGGATAACAATAGGTAATTTTTTTGAGATCTTAGTATCTACCAGAAACAATTTTAAGCATTTGACATAAATTAACTCAATTAATCCTCACAACAACCCTAGGACATTGGTACTATTTTTATTCCTCCCACTTTTGAAATGGGGAAACTAGGGCTCTGAAATGTTAGGTTACACAATAAACCAGGTTTAAAATTCCAGAGACCATGCTTCTACTTCTTATATTGTACTTCCTAGGTAGCACTTCAAAGGGTGACAGAGTTAATTCTCAGAAAGAGGATGTAAAATCCAGCTGGTAATGGCAGAACTAGGGTTCAAACCTTGATTTGTCTCTGATGTCTGTGTTTTTTCACTATGCAGCCTCCTGAAAGCACATAATAATAGTAGCTATCATTTGTTGACCTCCTATTTACCAAGCACTTTATGTATAGCACCACTAATCTTTGTAAGGTAAATAATCTTTCAAAGTAGATATCATTCTCATCTTAAACATGAGGAAAATGAGCCTCAGAAAGTTGTTCTATGCCCAAAGTCACACATCTCAGGACTTGAATATATATTTGCCTCACACCAAGAGGCTATGTCAACTGTACCTTGCTACTATTCTTGCAAAGTGTAAAGGGCACAGGTGCTCATTGTTAGTCAGAGTGCATGACTAGAATTCAATGGATATCATTTTACATTAGGATGGCACAATTAGCTAATACCTAAAACATCCATCATCTGATTTAAGGTGGCACATCTGCTTATTTCTGTTACCCCTCCTTCCTAGCTCTTTCTCCCCCCACCCCATCTTTCCCTCCTTGTCTTCTTTCTCTTTCCTTCCCTACTGTCCTTTTTGCTCTTCCTATTTCCTCTTCTAATCTCCCCTCCCTCTCTATGGCCATTTGACTTCAGGAAAGGAGACATGAGGGCATCTTCTATGGGATGGGTTATCTTTAGGGTCACACCAACCCTGGAACTTTACCTCTTGTAGAGACAGTGGTCCTGGTCAGGGTGACCTCATATTGAATGAGGAGCCAGCAATTAGCCCAGCCTTATCTGATTGTTGATATACATGTTTACCAAACTAGGCTCAAAAAAGAATCAACTGTTCTTTGGAAAAATCCATTAGGAGCGCTCATCTGTGTGGCCATGGTTGGTATAAAAGTATGCATAAAGTCTTCAGCTCATTCACTAATTTAAATATTTTATTCCACAAATATATGCCTGAAGAATGGAGAGACAAAGAGAAGGAAGCAAGTTTCCTGCCCTTAAGGAGATAGGAATTCTCAGTTCAGTGTGAGAGTGGACACATGCCCAAATATTTGTAATACACATTTTGCATGGTAGCAAGGTAATGCTCCAAATCCTTCAAGCTAGGCTTCAATAGTACATGAACTGAGAACTTCCAGTTGTACAAGCTGGATTTAGAAAAGACAGAGAAACCAGAGATCAAATTGCCAACATCTGTTGTATCATAGAAAAAGCAGGGAAATTCCAGAAAAACATTTACGTCTGCTTCATTGACTACACTTAAGCCTTTGACTGTGTGGATCACAACAAACTGTGAAAAATTCTTAAAGAGATGGGAATACCAGACCATCTTACCTGTCTCCTGAGAAACCCATATGCAGGCCAAGAAGCAACAGTTAGAACTGGACATGGGACAATGAACTGGCTCACAGTCGGGAAAGGTGTATGTCAAGGCTGTATATTGTCACCCTGGTAATTTAACGTATATGCAGAGTACATAATGCAGAATGCCAGGCTGGATGAATCACAAGCTGGAATCAAGATTGCTGGAAGAAATATCAACAACCTCAGATATGCAGATGACACCACCTTAATGGTAGAAAGCAAAGAGGAACTAAAGAGACTCTTGATAAGGGTGAAAAAGAAGAGTGAAAAAGCTGGCTTGAAACTCAACATTCAAAAAATGAAGATATGGCATTCAGTCCCATCAACTCATGGCAAACAGATGGCAGAAAAGTGGAAACAGTGACAGATTTTATTTTCTTGGACTCCAAAATCACTGCAGATGTTGACTGCAGCCATGAAATTAAAAAATACTTGCTCCTTGGAAGAAAAGCTATGACAAACCTAGACAGCGTATTAAAAAGCAGAGACATCACTTTGCTGACAAAGATCCGTATAGTCAAAGCTATGGTTTTTTCAGTAGTCATGTACAGATGTGAGATTTGGGTCATAAAGACCATTGAGATCCAAAGAATTGGTGCCTTCAAACTGTGGTGCTAGAGAAGACTCTTGAGAGTCCCTTGGACAGCAAGGAGATCAAATTAGTCAATCCTAAAGGAAATCAACCCTGAATATTCACTGGAAGGACTGATGCTGAAGCTCCAATATTTTGGCCATCTGATGCAAAGAGCCAAATCCCTGTAAAAGACCTTGATACTGGGAAAGATTGAGGGCATGGGGAGAACAGAGAGACAGACAGTGAGATGGCTGGATGGCATCACTGACTTCAGTTCAGGTCAGTCACTCAGTTGTGTCCGACCCTTTGTGATCCCATGAACCAACTCCTGATATCCATCACCAACTCCCGGAGTCCACCCAAACTCATGTCCATTGAGTCGGTGATGCCATCCAACCATCTCATCCTCTGTCGTCCCCTTCTCATCCTGCTCTCAATCTTTCCCAGCATCAGGGTCTTTTCAAATGAGTCAGCTCTTCACATCAAGTGGCCAAAGTATTGGAGTTTCAGCTTCAGCATCAGTCCTTCCAATGAACACCCAGGACTGATCTCCTTTAGATCAGTCCTGGACTGGTTGGATCTCCTTGCAGATCTCAAGAGTCTTCTCCAACACCACAGTTCAAAAGCATAAATTCTTCAGTGCTCAGCTTTCTTTATAGTCCAACTCTCACATATATACATGACTACTGGAAAAACCATAGCCTTGACTAGACAGACCTTTGTTGACACAGTAATGTCTCTGCTTTTTAATATGCTGTCTAGGTTGGTCATGACTTTCCTTCCAAGAAGTAAGCATCTTTTAATTTCATGGCTGCTATCACAATCTGTAGTGATTTTGGAGCCCCCCAAAAGAAAGTCAGCCACTGTTTCCACTGTTTCCCCATCTATTTGCCATGAGGTGATGGGACCAGATGCCATGATCTTAGTTTTCTGAATGTTGAGCTTTAAGACAACTTTTTCACTCTCCTCTTTCACTTTCATCAAGAGGTTCATTAGTTCTTCTTCACTGTCTTCCATAAGAGTGGTGTCATCTGCACATCTGAGGTTATTGATATTTCTCCTGGCAATCTTGATTCCAGCTTGTGCTTCCAGCCCAGTGTTTCTCATGATGTACTCTGCATATAAGTTAAATAAGCAGGGTAACAATATACAGCCTTGACGTACTGCTTTTCCTATTGGGAACCAGTCTGTTATTCCATGTCCAGTTCTAACTGTTGCTTCCTGACCTGCATACAAGTTTCTCAAGAGGCAGGTCAGGTGGTCTGGTATTCCCATCTCTTTCAGAATTTTCCACAGTTTATTGTGATCCACACAGTCAAAGGCTTTGGCATAGTTGATAAAGCAGAAATAGATGTTTTTCTGGAACTCTCTTGCTTTTCTGCTGCTGCTGCTAAGTCGCTTCAGTCGTGTCCGACTCTGTGCGACCCCAGAGACGGCAGCCCACCAGGCTCCCCCGTCCCTGGGATTCTCCAGGCAAGAATACTGGAGTGAGTTGCCATTTCCTTCTCCAATGCATGAAAGTGAAAAGTGAAAGTGAAGTCTGCTCAGTCGTATCCAACTCTTAGCGACCCCATGGACTGCAGCCTACCAGGCTCCTCTGTCCATGGGATTTGCCAGGCAAGAGTACTGGAGTAGGGTGCCATTGCCTTCTCCGCTCTTGCTTTTAATGGGCATGAATTTGAGCAAACTCTGGGAGATAGTGAAGGACAGGGAAACCTGATATGCTACAGTCCATGGGGGTTCAAGGAGTTGGGTACAACTGAGCAACTGAACAACAACAACAACAAAATGACTTCTCACTTATCTTTGACAGTAGTCCCTCAGTCACACCTATCTGCAGATGCTTGTATATGACCTCATAAATGTCATATGTGTATATGTTTCCTTTCTGGATAGACACTAAGCTCATAAAGGGAAATATGTATATCTTGTGGATTTATGTATCTCTGTGTCATGCCTAGCATAACAGTTGGCACATAGTCAGTCAGTTAAATATGCTAAAGGAGAAAGTATAGTTTGAATTGGTAATCCTAAAGAAATTCTTGCTGCTTGGATTATAATACTGCAAGGAATAACAACTGCCTCCTGGAGATGGGGGAGCCAATACTTTTCTAGAGGCACTTACTCTACATCATAACTCTGATAAATAGTACTTTATTGCTCCAGCCTGCCTTCCACAGCTGCTTCCCTCTATTCCAGAAGTAAAATGTTGACCATTTAAAAATGTTGACAATAACCAACTGAACATCAACTATATGTCAGGCATTGGGATAAGTGATGACTTACACAGAGATGAATAAGACATAGTCCCTGGCATTGCAAAATTTGCCCCCAGGTCAGAGAGACAGAATTCTATTCACAAACCTCTAATATATATTACAGAATATGATGTATAAGGTCAAAAGAAAGGTATATTGATTTAGTCTTGGAGGATGTAGTTGGTTGAATGGTGACCTCCTCAAAAAGACATACCCAAGTCATAACCCCCTCAAACCCGTATATGTGAATTTATGTGGAAAAGGGTCTTAAGTGATGACATATCTCTCAATGACATCATCCTGGATTGACTAGATAGGATCTAAATCCAATGACAGGTGTCCATATAAGAAGATGAGCAATACAGAGATACAGGTAAGAAGGTCACATGAAGATGAAGGCAGAAATTATGGTCATGCTGCCACAAATGAAGGAATACCAGGAATGCCAGAAATTGGAAGAAGCAAGAAAAGATACTCCCTTAGACCTTTGGAGGGAGCATGGCCCTGCAGACAACTTGATTTTGGAATTCTGGCCTCTACTGTGAAACAATGAATTTATGTCATTTTATACCACCAAATTTGTGGTAATGTGTTGCAGCAGTCCTAGGAAAATAATACAAGGGGATTTAAGAAAGACATTAGATAGGACATGACACTTCAAGGACCCTAAAGGAAGAGAAGGATTTTGATGTGCAGAAGTGCAGAAAGGGCATTCAAGGCTGAGAGAAAAGTATGAACAAAGATATGGACATATTAAATGGAAGATGTTCTTGTGATTGCAGCACCAGCTACATAGAACTGGAAAGATATTGGAACTGTTTCATGGCTATCAGCCTAGGGATTTTGACATTTTATTATTCAAACTTTAGGAAGCAATTGAAGATTTGAAGTAACAAGAGAGAATACCCTGTTTTGTTTTTTTTTTAAACAAAGGTGAGGACACTCACTGACTGCTCTGGGTGCGTATTGACTCCATATTTCCTAGATGCCAATTGATTGGTTTGTATTTAGCCAAAAAGAGTGCTCAGGGAGCATTTGTGTTAGATGGGTGGGAACATCTCTTTTCTTGCATTATTCTGCACTTACCCTTTTGAAACACATCTTCCATTCTGGGCAGGATCTACTTAGACAACACATTTTGCTGCATAATCCCCAGTGCAATGTCCTTGGGGATTTGACATGATTGCCTATATGGATGGACCTGGATAGGTTAGTTCAGGGAAGGTCAGGGCTCAATCTCAACCAGAGCTAGTTTCCTTCCTAGCTTCTCTCACTCTCCCTTTATCTGTATCATTTGTCCCATGATCTGAGGCAGTCATTATTTACCACATTGTACTATCACCATCATTATCTCACCATCATCACCACCATTATCAACATCAACAACAAGAGTATCAGCTAATAACAGAGTAAAAGGAAGATACAATAGGAACTACTAGTGTAGACAGAAGGAAACTCACAACTTCATCAATGACTTAGGAAAGATTTACTGCAGAAAGGGAGATTTCAGGAACTTCTAGAATACATGCACAAGCAGACACATTTATTTTATACTTGTATATGCCAAGCCTTACTCATAAACTTCTTTCTGTGAGGTAGAGATTATAATTGTTATCTCCTTTTTACAAATGAAGAGATTGTGGCTTTGAGAAGATTCTGTAAACTGTCCAGGATTATATTAGTAAGGGTCAGAACTCGAGGTCATTTGTTTCAAGTTTAGTGTTTTTCTACTATAACACAGCTCACTTTGCTTTCTTCTTCCTGGGTTGGTGGCAGTTGGGGAATGAGGCAAACTCTGGAGTACTGGATTTTATATGAAGAGGAGTCCTTCCGGTTCCTTTCTTTAAAGGAGAAGAGGGAACCATGTCCAAGAAGCCCTGAATCAGATGTTTCTAGGGTTTCTTGAGCTCAGTCTGGCTCTTCTCCTTATTCTAGGACTACTGTTCAAACCAGAAGACTACACTGAAGTTTCCAACAGTGTACAGTTGACACTACTAATACCTCCCACACTAAATAAGGCCTGTGAGCCTGTCCTGAGAGGGAGATCACACTGTACAGGGCACTCCGATTGTGCCCAACCCAAGGAAGCCCAAAACCCACATCACACATTCCAAACATTATCCACAGAACACAGAATGTACAGCCACATGACGGAGGGCTGCATTTCACTGTGGGATCTGGTTAAAGATGCCTGCTGATCTCTGTCCATGGTCCTGTTCTAAGTCTGGACACTTCCTCACCACTCACCCATACCCCTGTGCTGTGCTGTGCTGTGCTGTGCTAAGTTGTTTCAGTCGTGTCCGACTCTTTGTGACGCTATGGACAGTAGCCCGCCAGGCTCCTCTGTCTGTGAGATTCTCCAGGTGAGAATACTGGAGTGGGTTGCCATTCCCTCCTCCAGGAGATCTTCCCAACCCAGGGATTAGACCTGTCTCTTTCGTCTCCTGCATTGACAGGTTTCTTTACCACTAGCATCACCTGGGAAGCCCCCACCTTACTTAGGGCCTATGGTTTCATCTAGGGCTTCTCCAATGGCCCATGGCAACTGAAGATGGAAATGGTTTTCTACAAACCTCAGTTCTCTAACGTTAAGTCACTCAGCCTGTCTTAGCATATTTCAAAGGCTTATCCTGAGAAAGCGCTCAGTGGGAGAAGTTGTCATTGCTTAGGCTGGCTTTGAATACAACAGCCAAGGCATCTGAGCATGCTGGGAAAGTGGGACAGGACACCCTAGATACACTTGATTGGAATCAGTACTTCACTCATTTGGCTCTGATCTGTGAGCCCAGATGTTACAACCCAGCTCTACCTTTGAAGAACAATGAACTCAATCAACAGGTTTTGTTTGTTCATTTTAAGGCTTCAAAGAGGGGAATGTCCACAGTGAGGCACTGTTTTTTTTAATAGATATTCATGAAAGAATGACATGATATATGTCATTATGATGAAAGTCCATCATAAATCACAAATGTTTACCATTGCTATAATCTGAACACTAAGGTTCAGTGCCTCATCTAGCTACCTAATGTGTGACCATGATCTTTATTTTCCACATTTATTCAGTATAAAGTAGAGAACAAGAATTCAAGGGTAAAATGCTGTACAGTTCCAAAGCCTCCCCAATTTGGACCCATTCAACGCATCCAAATTTGGCTTCCTCCTTAGAACAATCCCTGTCCATGATGGACATGTTGCTGGCTCCCAAATACGCTGTTGACCATTCCTCCTTGGCACTTCCTCATGCTCTTCTCCTCACTGCCTAGCACAGTCCTTCTTCTCTCTCAGGGCCACCCCTACCTGGCACATGCCCAGGGACCTTCAAACCTCTTTGGTCTCATGACCAAAAAGGCCCTGACTTATTCTCATCTCTCTCTCAGCCCTCATTCTGCATTGTCTGGGCTGGATGAAGCACAAACTGGAATCAAGATTGCCCAAAGAGATAACAACCTCAGATATGTAGATGGTACTACTCTAATGGCAGAAAGTGAAGAGGAGTTAAAGAACCTCTTAATGAAAGTGAAAGAGGAGCATGAAAGAGCTGGCTTGAAACTCAACATTAAAAAAACTAAGATCATGGGATTCAATCCCATCACTTCATGGCAAATAGAAGGGGGGAAAGTGGCAGCAGTGGCCGATTTTATTTTCTTGGGCTCCAAAATCACTGCAGACAGTGACTGCAGCCATGAAACTAAAAGACACTTGCTCCTTGGAAGGAAAGTTATGACAAACCTTTGTTGTTCAGTCGCTCAGTAGTGTCTGACTCTTTGCGACCCCATGGACTGCAGCATGCCAGGCTTTCTTGTCCTTCACCGTTTCCCAGAGCTTGCTCAAACTCATGTCCATTGAGTCAGTGATGCCATCTAACCATCTTGTCCTCTGTTGTTGCTTTCTCCTCCTCCCTTCAATCTTTCCCAGCATCAGGGCAATGAGTCAGTTCTTCGCATCAGGTGGCCAAAGTATTAGAGCTTCAGCTTCAGCATCAGTCTTTCTAATGAATATTCATGATTGATTTCCTTTAGGATTGACTGGTTTTGATCTGCTTGCAGTCCAAGGGACTCTCAAGAACCCTTCTAGGGAAAGGGAAAAAAGGGACACATCTGTCTATTGTCAGGATGGAGAAAGCTATCATTTCTTAAAGCTGTTTAGGACAAAGGAAGGAAGTACTGAGGAAATTTGTCAGTTCCATTATATTTAATGGGAGCCCTTAATGTGCTGGGTGCTGCCCCTCAAACAAGAGGAACAGCTAATGTTGGTTTTAACTCACTGCTCTCTCAAATTTGGACCTCCTGAGTTCCTTTGGGCCATTCTTTGGAATTCGTCAGGGAAAGGTGCCATAAAGTCCCAGCCGGAGTCTGTTATTATGATTGTTACATAGTCTCTGGGCACAATGGTGATACATTATATGCAAAGTAATAAGGTATTTTCTGCCCTTGTATATGCATGTGATACTATGATAATGTTATTCTGTCATTCACCTTATTTTATCCCTATGGTAGAACACAAATTTGAGTTGAAAAACATCCTATGTCTTTCCTCAGCATGATGGAAAGAAACTTTCTGGGTCCAACTCCAGTATAGAAACCCCTCTTATGTCTTCAAAGTTTCCAGGCACTATAGTTCCCTTCACTGCTTCACTGGGAATAGGTTGAATTGTGGAACTTTTAGGGAGTATGGCAAGCTGAAAAACCTTAATACTCATGGCACTTGCTTGGCATTGGAAGGGCTGTGGCCATTTTGGAACACCAGTTCCAGAGGTTAAGAGTCATCCAAGCATGCAACATGGAAATAATGGAAGAAGTAAATATTTTTACTAAAGAGAAACTCCAGTAAATACTCTTTAATTTTTGTTATCAAGCTCTATTAGCTGGTGAATAAAGAGATTACGCTCTATATATTTCCCCCATGGAGAAATTGAAGGTCAGAGAGGTTCAGTGACTTGCTGAATACCACGGTCTGTCAACAGCAAAATTAAGGTCAAAACCTAAGGTCTAGGTCCTAGTTTCCTTCATTACTCCACTTTGTCCCAATGGAAATGTTACAATTGACTGTTAAATGGCAGAGGCTAGTTGTTCCCAAATGGCACCTTCCTGCATTGAAGTCTTATGGTGATTCTTTTAGATCTACCACACAGGGAGAACACTATGTAAGAGATCTTTTGTTACTTTTTTCAGTAAATAAAACCCCAGAGAAAGGGGCAATGTGAGCTAAGACAAGATAGCTACTTTGACCTGAGTTCCACTCCAGACAAAGCAAAGCATGCACTGAAAATCCAATGAATACCTTTATATGCAGAACTTCTATTGTGCTGGGCACTGTGATAAGACATGGGCACCAAAGTTACAAGTATCTGATTTCAAGTGAAATTAGTATCTTGAAGATATCCATGTTCATTTCAAAGAAACAGCCTAAATATCTGTCAATGGATGATTGGATAAATAAAATATCACACACACACACACACACACACACACACATATTCACAATGGAATATTATTTAACCTTACAAAAGAAAGAAATCCTGCCACTTGTGACAACATGGATAAACCTAGAGGACATTATTCTAAGTGAAATAAGCCAGAAACTGAAACACAAATACTCCATGATCTCATTTATATGTGGAATCTAAAAACATTGAACTCAAAAATGTGTTTGGTAGGGGCTGAGTATGGTGGAAATGGGGAGCTGTTGATTAAAGGGTATAAAGTTTCAGTTATGCAGGATGAATAAGTTCTTAAAATCTAATGTACAGCACAGTAACTGTAGTTAATAATACTGTATTTTATACTTGAACTTTGTTAAGAGACTTGATATTGTGTTCTCACCATATCAAAAAAAAATCATAACTATGTGAGGTAATGGATGTGTTCACTCAGTTCAGTCGCTCAGTCATGTCTGACTCTTTGCAACCGCATAGACTTCAGCATGCCAGGCTTCCCTGTCCATCACCAACTCCCAGAGCATGCTCAGACTCATGTCCATCGAGTAGGTGATGCCATCCAACCATTTTGTCCTCTGTCATCCCCTTCTCCTCCTGCCCTCAATCTTTCCCAGCATCAGACTCTTTAAGAGTCAGTTCTTCGCATCAGGTGGCCAAAGTATTGAAGTTTCAGCTTCAGCATCAGTCCTTCCAATGAATATTCAGGACTGACTTCCTTTAGGATTGACTGGTATGATCATTGACTGGTTGATGGATGTGTTAATTAGCTTGATTGTGGTAATCATTTCAAAATATATACATGTATCAAAATATAACATTGTACACTTAAATATATAGAATTTTTATTTGTAAATTTTAAAAGTACCTACTCTCCCCTTTATAACTGAACAGTATATAAAGGGAAGAAGACACATAAGCAGATAGCATCAGTATCGTACTTTGAGTATAGTGATTAAGGTAAACATAGGCGCTGTAGGAACATAGAGGAGGACACCCAGGCTAGCCTACAGGTAAGAACGGGGCCTCTGAAGTTTTTTTTTTGGAGTGACTACAGCTAACAATAGTGCCTGGCCCACTGAAAGCACTCAATGAAAGTTATCTGTTATTACTATGGCAATAGACAGTATCCCTGTCCTCAGGGAAGTTATAGTCCAGTAAGAGAGAGTGTATCAACACCTGCTGCTGCTAAGTCACTTCAGTCGTGTCTGACTCTGTGCAACCCTATAAGCGGCAGCCCACCAGGCTCCCCCATCCCTGGGATTCTCCAGGCAAGAACACTGGAGTGGGTTGCCATTTCCTTCTCCAGTGCATGAAAGTGAAAAGTGAAAGTGAAGTCGCTCAGTCGTGTCTGACTCTTCGTGACCCCATGGACTGCAGCCTACCAGGCTCCTCCACCCATGGGATTTTCCAGGCAAGAGTACTGGAGTGGGGTGCCATTGCCTTCTCCAGTATCAACACCTAACTACATGTAATTCATGCTAAATAGTATGTTGGAGAAGAAATAAATGGATAATAGCCCATATTCAATGAATGCTGCTTGTGTTGCAAGCCCTGTTCTAAGAACATTATGTATATTCCTCTGTTTATAGTTCCCACAACTATTCTATGTTTAATTTCCTTCAAGTATAGGTAAGACAACTGAGGCACAGAGAAGTAACTTGCCTAAGGCCAAGTTAGTTACAACTAATGAATGGTGTTAAGTAGTCACATGTGAGAAAGGAAAAAAAGCAGCTCTTGACGTCTGAAAGCTGGCCTAGCACTCACAGGTAGGCACAGGTAGGCCATGTTGTTCTCCTGCTGGATGTAAACAATCTCACAAAATACCCACATCAGACAGTGTTACCCTGAGAACATGATACAATGAAAGAAAGCAAATCTGCTTCATCATTTAGTCTAAGCACAGACAAAGACAAGGTCACTGTGCCACCCACAAAAGATTAGTTCTCACTTTCATCTCACTATAATCACCTTCCCTATAGATAAGATATATTAAGATGCACAATCATAGAATTGCCCTTGCTTTCTTATAGCATTCAATATAGAATGAACCCCTACTTTCTTAGACTCCCAAATCACCCAACCAAAGCCCAAATCCTGTAATAAGTCCTTTCCACCACTGCTTTACAAAGATGTCTCGTAGTTTCATATCGTATTAGTCTGCTAGGACAGTCATAACAAAATACCATAGACAAAGTGGTTTAAATTTTTTATCACAGTTCTATGGTGGCTAGAAGTCCAAGATCAAGGTGCTGGCATATTTGGTTTTTCCTGAGGCTTCTTTCTTTGCCTTGCAGATGGCTGCCTTCTTGTTGTGTCTGCACACGATCTTTTCTCTGTACTCACGTGCCCCTAGTGTCTCTTTGTATGTCCAAATTTTCTCCTCTTATAAGGGCACCAGTCATATTGGATTTGGGCTCACCCTAGCCACTTCATTTTAGCTTAATCACCTCTTTGAAGATCCAACTCCAAATACATTCTGAGGTATTTGGGAGTTAGGGCTCAACATATGAATTTGGAAGGGGAAACACTTCAGCCCATAACATCTATGGTGTGCATTCTCCCTCACCATAACAAGTAGTAAACCTAACTTGTTCAACTTTGGGTGTGTTCCTGGTACTCTCTAGGTGAAAGTCAGTGACGCAAATTAGAACTGGTAACTAAAAAGTGACTAATTCTAAAAGGAAAACTAGCATATGTGGTTAATACAGGTGAAAACAACGTGCTTTCCAACAATGGGAAAATAGCAATCCATTGTGGCCACTGAGATCCAGCCAATAGACAGGCGGCATTTCACATGTTTAACCTTTTTGTTTGCTTTTGAGGGAAGAGGCCAAATCTTATTTTTCTTCACATTTACCCCGGTGCCTGAAAGATGCAAATATATTCTCACAGTGCATGGCAAATGTAAGATAAAGAAGATATTCTTTTTATTCTCAAGATACATATATATGTACCTTCTTTGTGACTCAATTTTCTCATCTGTAAAATGGGAATAATAAAATTGTGTTTGTTGTGAGGCTTAAATAAAATAATTCGTGTAAATTGCTTAGCATAGAATTTGGCACATATTAGGAGCTCAATAATTATCAATTATTTGTAGATAAGCTATTATTTATGGATGATTTTAACAGATATAAAATGATAGGGAGAAAGGACAAGAGTGTTCCAAGCAGGTGGAATGGCAGAACCCAAGGCATGGAGATGAGGAATTGTAAAAGCACTCCCTGTGCTCAGACTCTTTACTTCTCAGTGAAGAAAGACTCATGGAGAGTGCCCCAGACTAGAAAAGGTAACCCAGACCTTGTTGGCAATGGGATATCTAGAACATTTGTCTTTCCTGCTTTGCCAGGGAAAGGGAAACAGACCCTCCCAATCTGTGCTTTTCTGAGGAAGGGTTGTGTGACAGGTCATAGAGGTTCTACTGAGGGTGATAGTGAGAGTTGCATATATAAGGTCTCAAAGCCTGAACCTTGGCAGCAAAATGAGGTTGCAGCTGTGGCAGCAAATACATCTGAAATTGGGCCCTGCCAGATAGGAGAAACTGTGCTTTGGTAAAGGCTTGCTAGAATAAGTGCACAGAAAGTAGCTTAGTTTTGTACCTTCTGTTCTAGAACGTAACCTTTCCATCATTTGCCCTGGTTCTTAGTGATGATGACTCAGGGGCTTAGGCCCCAACCTTACACTCAGGGTTCCAGGAGTGCTGAATGGCCCCTTCTAAGTTGCTCTCGAACCGCTGGCTTTTCCTGTTGGGTTCCCATGAATTCCGATGGTAAATGACCACCTAAGGGATTTCTCTAGGACAGCAGTCAGGTACATCCCATTTCCTTCCAGGCATATTCATGTTCCCTCCTTCTCTTCTTCTTTATTACAAAAAAAAAAAAAAACAAAAAACACAAAAAACCCCAGCCATCTCCAGTTCTCTGGAAAATGGCCCTCCATCCAGCCCTTCCAACACAACCCACCCTCCTGAGGGCCTAGACTCTGAAGTTAAGGGTAGGTAGAGGTTGAATGGTTAGACGCTTGGTGGGAGAAGCGTCTCCTTTGAACATTGAAATATTCTTCCCCAAACTTCAGAGCGCCCTCTCTGTACACATAACTACCCTAAAAGGCATGGAAGAGTGATGTCCAGCTGTGTGTCTGCCAGGGAAGAACGCGCCACTGGCGCGGTGGACTGGACTGGCTGCGAGAATAAAAGTGGGGGGCGGGGTGGGGGTGGGGAAGGGGGTGCGCGCCCTTTATGACAGGTGGCCGCGCAGTGCGCGCTCCCGGGTGCCTGAGGGGAGGGAGGGACAGACGGACAAAGTGGGAGGGGGCACATGGGAAGGGACTGTAAAGAGGGTAAAGAGAGCGCGGGAGGAAAAAGGAGGGCTGTGGTAGGCAAGGGAGGTAGAGGGGGGAACGGGTCCAGCAAGAACAGCGGTGTTGGCGGAAACAATGGCAGGGGCAATAGCGATGGTGGCAGCCGAGGCAATCCCACTCTGGGCACCTTTCTGAATGGGCAGAGGCAGCTCACGGAGAAGAGGAGACCAGGCAGCGCCCGCAGAGGCTCTGAGAAAAGCGGCGAGGGAGGAGAAGGGGGAGGAGGAGGAGGTGGAGAAAGTGAGCGGGGTGGGGGGGGGGAGGAGTGGGGAAGAGGCAGGGGGAGAACCCGGGAAGGAAAACCAGTAGCATCAGCAGCAGCAGCAGCAGCAGCCGCCGCCACAGCAGTGGCAGTAGCGACAGTAGCAGCATTTAGCAATAGCTTTAACAGCGATAGCGGCAGTAGCAGCCGCCCTCCTCTCTCCCTCCTGCGGACGGCCGCAGCCACGGTACTCAGCAGGCTCCAGCGCCGTGCGCGCAGCCCACTGGTGAGATAGCCCGGGCCGGAGCAGGCGGCGGTGCACTACAAGAGCGGACCTCAGGAGCAGCCGGCGGCCACTGAGGCGCTGAGTTTTAGGGCCATAACCAGACAGCCCTGAAACCATCCAGCACCGCCGCGGCGGCGGCGCCTGAGGGAGAGAGGCGCGTCCACCTGGCGGGCCCGGCGCATGGAGCTGAGGCAGAGGCGGCGGCGGCGGCGGCAGCAGTAGCAACAGCGGCGGCGGGGACAGCTTGAGCAGCTGCGGCGACGGCAGCAGCCCAGCCTTGACTGCGGCCGCGCTAGCCCCAGCGCCAGCTGCCTGAGTCCGCCGGCGACGCGTGTCTCCGGAGTCGGCCTGGGAGGTGAGTACAAGCGCTGCCATCCAGCCCCTGGCCTTTCTCGCCGGCTTCCCGGTTGACGCGGGGTGGCGGCGGCAGGGGGTGGAACGCGTTGGGGGAAGCCGAGCGAGAAGAGGAAGAAGGGGAAACAGAAGGGAGGACGTCTGTGTGAGAATGGCGTGCGTGTGTCTGTCTGTATATGAGGGAGTGAGGCCGCGAGGGCGAGAGATCCCGGTTAGCCCCGACAGGCACTGTAATCTAGGAAAGGCCTGTGTGCTTGCGCCGGGGGAGGGGGTGGCGGCGAGGGGGAGGGGAAGCGAGCGGGCCGGAGCCACAGCGCTCAGAGCGGGGCGGCGGGGACCAGCTGAGTGCCGCCTCCTTGCGGGCCGGCGCCGGGAAGATCCTGGCTGGGGAACGGGCAGTAACACTGCACTCTCCGGTGTCAGCGGGCAAACCCACGAGGCGGCCGCGACCAAGAGTCAGGGCCAAAGGTGAGAAGCGCCGTCGCCGACACCTTCCATGCCCGCTGGGCTGCACTGGCGACCACAGAGCGCCACTGAACACTCGCCACCGGACCAGGGCCATGGGCAGGTCTAAGTTGGGAGCCCTATAGAGCCCCACGCGGCATGTCACCTTTGCGTAATTGGCCCATTGCCCCTTCCCGCTCTCGGTGGCAGTCGAATCGACGCTTTCCTGCGTGGCTTCTGGCGTTTCACTCTGCCGCTCCCGGCAGCACACCGCCGCTCCGCTCTCTCACACCCGGTGGGGCGGGGAGGCCTCGAGCCCACACGGGGAGCCGGGCCAGGCTCTGGGAAAGTGTGGAAAACGCGCCGCTGAGTTGGCGCCGTTCTGCTGAGGAATCCAATGGTTTCAGCATGACTGCTTCTGTCTGATCCATGAGGGATCGAATAACCCGCCCAAGGTTTTCTGTCTTTTTTCTAAGAGGAAAAAAAAATGGCATCCCCATTTCTACACCAACACATTTGATTTTCTTCGAGCTTCTGTTTGCATTTTGGAGTAAGTGGGTTTGGTATTTTGCTTCTGGGTTTCGGCTCCCAGCATATTGTTGAATTCTGTGCACAGCAATATACTTAGCTCTGTGGCCTTTTCCTAGCGTTTCATTTTCTACACTGTTATCTGCAAAGACATGATTTGTGTGTAGGCCTCCCAGGGCTGTTTTTAAAAAGCATCTAAAACACTTTACCCTGGGATTTGAATATCTCTTCTGTTGTTTTTGATCGTGGAGAAGAGTGTGCTGATAGTTGCTGAGATATTTTGCTTGGTGAGAGAATGTGCTCCAATGGTCTTCTCTGAACTATAGAGACCATTCGGGTTTCGAGGGATGAATCTCTCTTACATCTTTTACACATAGGTTAACATGACCAAACGTTTTACTTACAGCCATGAAATTCTCATGGCTGAGGAGAATTTATACTTATTTAAAATATATTTTTAGAAGGTAACAAAAAAGCCCTAAGTAACTGTCATTTTACATATTAACTGGGAAACCGGCTAATCAAATAAAACTGGCTGAGTGTCTGAAACTCTATCCCAGTGAAATATGTGGCTGTGAATATAATTAACCATCTGTCTAGTGAGCAATTTAAATTTGGGCTGGTACATTTTTATTACAGTGTCTAATTTCTGGAAGACTTGTACATTTTACCCAACAGTAACAACACAAACGTATTTGCTTACTAGGTCAGAGATTCACTTGTGTGATGGTGGGATTTCCCTTCCTCCCTCCCACACCTCATCTTTACTAGTCCCCACGCTTCTTGACCTGGGAGGTCAAAACAAGCCTCTTGCCTTTGCAGTTGGCATATTTACAGTAGAGGAACTCAAACTAGGCATGGCAGCTAGTGATTAAACATTTTTGTTTCTTGGAAATACCTTCTAATATTTTACCTCCCACAGAACCTAGATAAACTGAATGCATTTGAGTTGAAAAAATATAATTCTTTCTGCACATGTATTCAGATGGAGAAGGGTGATTCAACAAATTTGTTTTGAAATTTGATTCCATTTACTTTCTCTTATTTTAATTACCCACCTAGCTCTCCCATTGCTGTTCCAACTGCTTTTCCACACCCCACAGACACACATCCTCAACACACACACAATCATACTTTTTGTCCTTATAGCCAGTTTTTTAGGTTATTAATATTCAGATCTGTGATTTTAGCAGAATGTTGAGAAACTGCATTTTTTCTGGAAATCAAAAGTGTAAAATAGCATAACATGAAAAAGCATTATACATAGTTTTTAAATGTTCCCTATGATGTGATTTTAACCAGCAATTTATTACAAGGGGAAAAAGAAATAGATTTTGGGTGGAGATGAAATGGCCCTAGAAGATGAAATTTCAGAGACCTCCACCAAATAGCTGTTGTTAACATAATGTAACATAACATTACATAATTAAAATGAACCATGGATTGATTGTGCAGTGGGCTAGAGAAAGTCATTTAAAGGAAAATGCTTTTAAAACAAATATTTGGCTAAATAACAGCTCTGATAAATGGGTAACAATTATGTAAGCACATGGTAGAATCTGACATATATCAAGTCTGTTAAATAAATCAACCTGTTCAGTGAATAAATATTCGATGCATCAATGCTTTTTGAAACACACACACACACACACACACACACACACACACACAAGCAAACCTATTACACCCTGTTGCCAAAGTCAAACAAGTACAGCACACTGCTGCTTTCTCTCCGTTTTATTCAGTCTGACTCTCTTCCCTTTTTCTTTTTTTTCACAATTGTCTGATTACCTGTAAACTACTCAGTGAACAGAGACAGCTAAAGATGTGGTGGTGTTGCCTGTGTTTAGGAGGTGAGAGAAGAGAGATGAAAAAAGTGATAAGGGCTGGGTTTTAAACATACATGCTCATGACTTTCTGACACAATCACTGGTAGAGATCCCAGTTGCACAGAAGAATTTGCTTAGGAGAGGTACCAGCCTAACCAAAGAACCATTGATTGCAGTTTCTGTGTTCCTAAGTCCAGTTCTAGTGAATACTTTGTTTTTCTCCAAACCCTTAGTAAAGGGATAAAAGGAGATTCTAATTGGCCTTTGATTCTGTTATATTATCTTTAAACTTATTTATCTGGTGGCACATATATGGTTTAGGTGTTCCTTCTTGCAGTAAGCAAAAGGAGAGAAGAACCAAAGTAGATGATAGCGAAGGGAAATGATATACTAAGGAATAGGTCATCTGGCTTTCCTACTTTTCCTATCATAAAAACTTCAGAGTTGGACATTTTCTTTTTTTTTCCCCCATTGCCTCCTCTGAAAAGTTGCCCATCAGCTAGCTCCCTAATTGACAGTTTCTCAACCAGAAAACACCTTTTCAAACCCAATGTCATATGGTTAGACACAAAGAACTTGGTTGGGCTCTTCATGCCACTTCTCCAAGGCTGCTTGGAAACAAAACAAAGGGGACTGGACAAAACAGTATCACTCGAGGCTACCTTTAACCTCAGACCTCTTCTCTCTCCCAGAAAATTTCATTTTAGACGGAGGTGAACTTTCCTCTCTTCTCAAACAACACTGTCCTTGTGTCACAGTAGCACATTAAATGTTGGGAAATGTGGTCTGGGGTGGGGTCAACCAGGAAAGTGGAGTGTGGGAGGAAGCTGCCTTTTACTGATGGTAAGACCTTTTCTGGGCCAGCTACAGCTGAGGGTGAGGCCAGTCCCTCATTGCCTACTGTGGTTTGCAGGCCTCTGCTAAGGAATGTGTTCCTTTTGGTCTCATTTTCTGTAGATAAGCACTGTGGCTCAATGTCTTTCCCTCTCTTGTTCTCCTGTAGAAAAAGGACTGATGTCTTCAGGATCCTACTATGAACATAATTTTAATTTTTCTAAAAGGAATTTCAATAAGTCATTTCTCCATCTTCAGTAGGGTGATTTTGATATAGTTAATTATTTACAATTTTCTCAAAAACCCCAAAATCCCATTTAAAAGTTATACCTCTCTGCCTCAATAGCCTATCTTAAGTTTTATGTGGCTAGCCTAAGCAAGAAGTTGCTCCTAATGTTTAACCTGGGGAGGTTTAGAGGTTAGAGAACAAGATTATACTGTGGACATGACTACTAGAGTAGTGTTAAGCCATCCTCCATTGACAACAAGGAATAGAGATTCATTTTGTTGAGGGTAAGTTAAAGCGTTTCCTCTATGGAAGACTGGAAGTAGGGTGGCCATATGTTGTTGATTATACCTGGTTGTCCCAGCATACTTATTTTACTCTCAAGTGTCCCATTTTGGACAAAAAGTTTCTATGGTCACCCTAACTGTAGGTCACTTTTAAATCAAATATGCTTCTTGATTTAGGGAGGTGGTTATATTTGTAAAATCTGAATGAGCTTTGAAAATGTCATAATCCCTTAACTAGTTCAGTCTGTCTTTTTCCTAGCTAAGAAGTCTGTCTGGAGGATAAGAATACAAGAAATAATTCAAACTTTGGGCTTGATGGAATTAGATTATTGGGTCTAAAGATATCCCTCCAAAATGCATTTGTGAATGTACACACACACACATGCACACACAAACAGGTGTTGTCTGCTCACTGGAGAGTGGCTGTTCTTTCATGAAAGACTGGTAATAGTTTACAGGCTTAAAGCATATCAGAAGGCATTTAGGTTTAGAAAGATCATCCTGACCATAGTATGAATAGTTGCAAAACAAAAAAGGGTGGTAGCAACTGAGGTGTGAATTCTTCTTTTCTAAATATTTATTTAGCCCTCCCTGTAGCATGTAGCATCTTAGTTCCCTGACCAGGGATCGAAACCAGGGCCCTGCAGTGAAATCATGAAATTTCCTGAATTTTTCTTTTTTAAAAAAATTTTTTTGAATTGGAGTATAGTTGATTTACAGTGTTGTGTTAGTTTCTTTTTAAAACATGTTTTGAGAAGTTCACAGGTACTTCTGTGTCCAGAATAGTTTGCCAAATATTGGTCTTGCCAAATATACAAATATATGAATGAAATATATATATATATATTACATATATTATGTATATTTCCATTTGTTTTTTCTGTAATGGACAAGATGACTTTTTAAACTGCCTTCCAGTCTTAAGTATCTATGATTGGTTTTCATTGATCTAGGGCCAGAGTCAAAAGAGACTATAGCCCACAGGCCAAATCTGGCTTGCTATGGAAAAAGAAATAATGTAGACAAGAAGAAAATGTGAAGCCATTTAGAGTTGCTTTTGCAAATGTTTACAAGCTTTCCCTTCATAATTGAGCATTACCTAGGCCACTGTCAAAATGAGTCCACATTTCCTGAACACATACCTATCAGCTGATATCTAGGGCTTGGGAGACTGTCCAGAACCTGGTGAGGTGGCAGGAGGATGATCCCAAAGGTGAAATCCACATGTGAATTTGAGTTGAAATGTCAATAATGATCTTTTCTCTCCTGCCTATTGCAGTAACTTAAATTTTGTGGTGCTAATGAATTCTTCCCATCGTCCTTTCCAATATTTTCCACGTCATTCTAGGCATCCATGTGATTTATTCACCCAGAGACCAGGTCTCTGCAACTTGCTTGAACAGAGACCCTCTGTCTCTTTATTTACTAAGTTACTAGAACACATTCTAAAGAAGAGTTTTACTAAGTAGGGGAGTAGAAAAAATGGGCCATTACTGTCTAGCTCAGTGGTTCCTAACCTTTTTTTTGGCATGAACCCTTTTGAAAATTTGATGAATGTCAAGGATACACTCTTCAGAATTGTGCTAATTTAAAAGTATGACACTTTCAAGTGTTTTCAGGGAGTCCAACCATACATTGTGAGTTAAAAACCTTTGCACTAGCCTTTGCCCTGTTGTTACATGAATTCCTGTTGCATGACTGTCATTGTCAAGGTAACTTGAAAGGGGAGACATGAAGACGACTTTTTCAAAAAAGCCTGTTATTAGTATACTTGTGGTTCACAGCTCTCAGCTACCGTTATAAGCATTTTTCTGATTAGCCTTCACAGGCATTTTTTTATTATGAAAAACAGTCACTTATTACTCATTCTGCCATTACTGTTCTCACCAAAGGCAAGTCAGGGCTAGTTTCTCCAAATCTTTGACTTTTTAACTTTCAGATTTTGTTCAACACTCAACCTCTGCAAGTTCATTATTAATATATAAAATACATTACATAAAAGCTCATTCACACTTACTTGCCTTCATTGCTCTCTCTTCAGTTCTCTATCTCTATATATTTCTCTTAGCCAAAGAGAAGTTTTATCTTGACAAAAATAGGAAACTCTTGCTAGCACTGATCGTTAAGTGTGTTGATGGAGCCAGACAAGGAGGTGGTGTCCAGATATCTTCATAAGGACCATCGGGACTCATGGGCCTTTTGCAATGTTAGCCATCCTGGAAATCTAATGTTATATATTAAAGGCAATGCTCCTTAACCTCTGCAAGCATGCCACATATGTGCTATGCAAATGCAAGGGTAAGAATACGTGGTATTCCTATCTATGAATAAATGTTTCTTGCCTGTCCCTTTGTTTCTATTCTTAGCAGTTTGGAGTATGGCAGAGTATGAAGACTAATGGAATTCTAAATCTGAAAGGATCCATTAATGATCATTTCTAATTCAATTCAGCAAACATTTATTGAGCATCTACTACATGCTAAGCACTAGGATACTGAGGAAGAGAAAAGAATGAAACAGATTCTCCTGTCACATAAAAAATTAGCTTTGATTCTGCTGAGGTTTTTTTTGTTTTTACCAACTTTATTAACCCCATCCTTTTTCTAATTTAATGCATTTTTTCTATGATTTCTATATTCCCCCTGTTAGAAAATAAGTATAAATGCCCTCTTTACTAACACAAGAGAAAATTCTCTGACAAATAGTTAACCTCTAGCTAATTGCCAATATCTGCTGGATCATCGAAAAAGCAAGAGAGTTCCAGAAAAACATCTATTTCTGCTTTATTGACTATGCCAAAGCCTTTGACTGTGTGGATCACAAGAAACTGTGGAACAGTCTGAAAGAGATGGGAATACCAGACCACCTGACCTGCCCCTTGAGAAACCTAAATGCAGGTCAGGAAGCAACAGTTAGAACTGGACATGGAACAACAGACTGGTTCCAAATAGGAAAAGGAGTACATCAAGGCTGTATATTGTCACCCTGCTTATTTAACTTATATGCAGAGTACATCATGAGAAATGCTGGGCTGGAAGAAGCACAAGCTGGAATCAAGATTGCTGGGAGAAATATCAATAACCTCAGATATGCAAATGACACCACCCTTATGGCAGAAAGTGAAGAGGAACTAAAAAGCCTTTTGTTGGAAGTGAAAGAGGAGAGTGAAAAAGTTGGCTTAAAGCTCAACATTCAGAAAACGAAGATCATGGCATCTGGTCCCACCACTTCATGGGAAATAGATGGGGAAACAGCAGAAACAGTGTCAGACTTTATTTTTTGAGGCTCCAAAATCACTGCAGATGGTGATTGCAGCCATGAAATTAAAAGATGCTTACTCCTTGGAAGGAAAGTTATGACCAACCTAGATAGTATATTGAAAAGCAGAAATATTAACTTTGCCAACAAAGGTCCGTCTAGTCAAGGCTATGGTTTTTCCAGTGGTCATGTATGGATGTGAGAGTTGGACTGTGAAGAAAGCTGAGCATAGAAGAATTGATGCTTTTGAACTGTGTGTTGGAGAAGACTCTTGGGAGTCCCTTGGACTGCAAGAAGGTCCAACCAGTCCATGCTAAAGGAGATCAGTCCTGGGTGTTCATTGGAAGGACTGATGCTGAAGCTGAAACTCCAATACTTTGGTCACTTCACGCGAAGAGTTGACTCACTGGAAAAGACCCTGATTCTGGGAGGGATTGAGGGCAGGAGGAGAAGGGGATGACAGAGGATGAGATGACTGGATGGCATCACCGACTCGATGGACATGAGTTTGGGTGAACTCCGGGAGTTGGTGCTGGACTGGGAGGCCTGGCATGCTGTGATTCATGGGGTCACAAAGAGTCGGACACAACTGAGCAACTGACCTGAACTGAACTGAAACTGAAACAAGATTTCCAGCCTCCATGGCACAAATACTTCTATTCTTATGTTTGCATTGGCTTAGCAGGCCCCACTTAATACGGAGTAACATGTTTCTTTTCCCTGCAATTCTGAGGCAAGATTTGTATTATTGATATCATTGGTGATGTGGAATTGCAGATTGCATTAGCCATGGTATATAGCCATGGTCAATATATATAATATATACAACTCAAGATTACAATATATATAACTCAAGATTACAGTCCTTAGTTATTAACTTCTGACTAATGAATTGAATGTACTCTGCAAAAAGCCATCTTTGAGTGGGTTAGTTTTTAACTCCTAGTTGGTGATTGTATTAGTTTTCTGTAGCTACTGTAACAAATTACCAAAAGCTCAGTGGTTTAGAACAACATAAATTTATTATCTTACAATTCTAGAGGTCACGAATCTGCAATAGGTCTCACTGGGCTAAAATTAAGGTATGAGCAGGGCTGTATTCCTTTCTGGAGGCTGTAAGGGAGACTCCATTTCCTTGTCTTCCAGCTTCTAGATTGTGCCTACATTTCTTGTTTCATGGCTTCCCTACATTCTCAAAGTCAGCAATAATGAATTGATTCCTTACATTACATCACTTCAATCTTGCTTCCATTGTCATGTCTCCTTCTCTGACAGCTCACTCTCCTGCCTCCCTCTTCTACTTTTAAAGACCTTGGTAATTACATTGAGTCTACTTGGATGAATGCTGCTGCTGCTACTAAGTCACTTCAGTCATGTCCGACTCTGTGTGACCCCATAGACGGCAGCCCACCAGGCTCCCCCATCCCTGGGATTCTCCAGGCAAGAATACTAGAGTGGGTTGCCATTTCCTTCTCCAATGCAGGAAAGTGAAAAGTGAAAGTGAAGTCACTCAGTCGTGTGCGACTCTGTGCGACCCCCTGGACTGCAGCCTACCAGGCTCCTCCATCCGTGGGATTTTCCAGGCAAGAGTACTGGAGTGGGTTGTCATTGCCTTCTCCGACTTGGATGAATAGTACAGAATTATTTCCCCATCTCAAGGTTAGTTGATTTGCAAACTTAATTCCACCTGCAACCTTAATTCCCCTGTGCCATATAACCTGGTATATTCACAGGTTATAGTAGTGACAGTGACTTGATTTTTTTTCTTTCCATTTTGAAATAATAGATTCACAGGAAGTTTCAAGGACAGAGAGGTCCTATGTACCTTTCACCTAGTTCCACCAATAGTTAAATCTTACCTAACTATAGTTTAAGACCAAACCTTGAACTTGATGTTAGAACAACAGGTTTGTTTAGTTCTATGTCATTTTATCACGTGTAGATTTGTGTACCACTAACATCATCAATATAAAGTACTGTTCCATCACCAAAAAAGATCTGTCTTGTGCTACCTATTTTTTTTTAACAGTCACATTCACCCCCTCATGCCCTCTATCCCCAAACCCTGGCAGTCACTAATATTTTTTAAAAAATGAATCTATAGTTATGCCATTTCAAAAATGATAGAGTCATGGAGTATGTGACCTTTTCAGGTTCGCTTTTTTCACTCAGTATAATGCCCTTGAGATCTAAGTTGTCTTGCATATAAATGGTACATTTGTTTATACTGTTGAGCAGTATTCCATGGTATGTATATATTGCTGTTTGTTTAACCGTTTACCTGTTAGGAACATTTTGGTTGTGTCCAGTTTTTGGCTATTGCAAAGAAAGCTGTACAGGTTGCATGTATGTGTACTCAGTCACTCAGTTGTTTCCAACTCTTTGTGACCCGATAGACTACAGCCCACCAGTCTCTCTGTCCATGGGATTCTTCATGCATAAATACTGGTAAATACTGGAGTGAGTTGCCATTTCCTTCTCCAAGGGATCTTCCTGACCCAGGGATCAAATCTGGGTCTCTTTTGTTTCCTGTATTGGCAGGTGGATTCTTTACCACTGAGCTACCTTGAAACCTGTTTGTTTAATCATTTACCTGAGGAACATTTTGGTTGTGTCCAGTTTTGGGCTATTACAAAGAAAGCTGTACAGGTTAGTGTAAAGTTTTTTGTATGAACATGTTTCCACTTCTCTGGGGAAAATGCCCAAGGGTATGATTACTAGGTCATATGGTAAGTGTATGTTTAGTTTTTTAAGAAACTGCAAAACTGTTTTCCAGAATTCCATTACCTAACTTATCACGGTCTACTAGTATCAACATTTTACCTGCTTAAATAAACCTTACCTCTCTTTAAGTCCTGTATCCTCCCTCACTGATAATATTATAGTCCTAGATATTTCCTTTATATATATTTAGAACTACATCAGACAGTGTCATGATTTTTGCTTCAACTGTCAAACATAATTGTGAGAACTCAACAGGAGAAGCAGTCAATTGTATTTACTCTTACTTTTACTCTTTCTGTTGTCCTATCTTCCTTCTTGAGGTTTCAAGATTCTTTCTTTATATTTTTCTTTCTGTTTAGAGACCTTCCTTTAGTCATTCTTTTAGTGCAGGTTTGTTAGCAACACATTCTCTTGGTTTCCTTCATCTTAGATTTCTTGGTTTCCCGTGTGTTCCTGAAGGATATTTTCACTGCATATACTCTTAGCTTCCTGAATCTGTAGGTTTATGTCTTTTGCCAAGTTTGGAAAGTTTTCAGCCATTATTTATTTGAATACTTTTTCTGTCCTGCCTTCTTTATCCTGTTGTTCCAGGCCTCCTCTAATGACAGGAAAGTTAGATATTTCTTTATAGTCCCACAGAGACCCTGTTCATTATTTTTCAATTTGAGTTTCTTTGTTCAGATTGCATAATTTCTATCATTTGGTCTTCAAGTTAGCTAATTCTTTCCTTAGTCCTCTTCATTATATTTTAGAGCCCATATATTGATATTTTTTAGAATTTTAGTTATTGTATTTTTAATTTCTAAAAATTCTAATTGGTCCTTAAACATGTATCTTATATTTCTTTGCTGAGACTTTGTATTTTTCATTTGTTTTAAGAGTATTTGTAGTTTATTACTGAAGCATTTTTATCACGGCTATTTTAAAATCATCTCTAGTTAATTCTAATATCTGTCGTCTTAGCTTTGACATCTATTTATTTCCTGTTTTCATTCAGCTTGAAATATTTCTGGTTCTTGGTATGATGAGTGATTTTTAATAGAAACCTGGACGTTTTTGTATTACATTATGAGACTCAGGATCTTATTCAAACCTTCTGTTCAGCTAGCTTTTTCTGACATTGCTTCAGCAGGGGAAGGGAGTATGATGCCTTTGTTACTGCCAGGTGGAAGTGCAAGTTCAGGTTCCCCACTCAGCCTCTGTAGACACTTGGAGGGCAGGGCTTCTCATTACTTCTGGTGAGGGGTTGGAATTCAGTCACATTTCAAGTGCTTAATAAGCATATGTGGTTAGTGGCTACCATACTGAACAATACATACATAGATGGCTGTCATAGGAAGACCAGAGGTGAGGAAGGAAGGTTGGTTCTATAACAACTGAGGTTTGGTGTGAGATACTGTGGCATAGGTAGACTACAACAAGGACCTAGTTATTGGATTTGAGGTCTGTGGCTGGGGTTTGTTTCCAAAGCCTGTGGTGCTATGAATACTACAAAGATATGTGTACAAGGAACTCAACTGGACATTATCAATATAGTAGAGTTGATAGATGGTGAAACAGTGGAAACAGTGGCTGACTTTATTTTTTGGGGTTCCAAAATCACTGCAGATGGTGATTGCAGCCATGAAATTAAAAGATGCTTACTCCTTGGAAGGAAAGTTATGAACAACCTAGATAGCATATTGAAAAGCAGAGACATTACTGTGTCAACAAAGGTCCGTCTAGTCAAGGCTATGGTTTTCCCAGTGGTCATGTATGGATGTGAGAGTTGGACTATAAAGAAAGCTGAGCGCCGAAGACTTTATGCTTTTGAACTGTGGTGTTGAAGAAGACTCTTGAGAGTCCCTTGGGCTGCAAGGAGATACGACCAGTCCATGCTAAAGGAGATCAGTCCTGGGTGTTCATTGGTAGGACTGATTTTGAAGCTGAAGCTCTGATACTTTGGCCACCTTATGCGAAGAACTGACTCATTTGAAAAGACCCTGATGCTGGGAAGATTGAGGGCGGGAGGAGAAGGGGACGACAGAGGATGAGATAGTTGGATGGCATCACCGACTCAATGTACATGAGTTTGGGTAAACTCTGGGAGTTGGTGATGGACAGGGAGGCCTGGCGTGCTGTGGTTCATGGGGTCACAAAGAGTCGGACATGACTGAGCGACTGAACTGAACTGAACTGAGAGTTAATAGAAACTATACCAAGTATTAAATATGTTTCTTCCTCTCAATCTTTGTAAGAGAGGTGGAGTAGCATGTTGCAGATTCCTGTCACTCTTCATTTTGTTAAAGGGAAATTCTCTCCTATTGGGGAGAAGTTTGTTTATTCAAAGCAACAAACTTCACTCTATGGCTGAAGTAACTGTTGATTGAGGAAATATTATCAGAAAAGAGTAGGTTATGAAAAGGGCATTCTGTTGATTTGTAGAATCTAGGGTTTATTTGGCATCTTGGTGGCCCCTGTTATGTCATTTATCTCCAACATGCTTAGCCAGTTTGCGTTGGGGCGACATTTGTGACAGAGCTCTGTCCTTAACAGAGCTGGGTTGACTTGTTGGCACTTTTTTGTCCAAGGCCCAGAGAGTCAGTAGACCCTGTTACACAGCTTCTTTGCACACTGTTGCCTTCTCAAATCTCTCTTTGCTTAGATTTGTAGGAGTTTCCTTAACGTGGAGTCAGTGTTTTCAATTTCCTCTTGGGGTAGTTCAGTAACATTTTCCCTTCTTGGATCTCTATATTTGTGAGTACATCTTCAGGTGTTTGCGTAGGGCTGCCTATGTACTTTACATCTCAGTAAGAGAAGAGGTGCACCCATTGTCTATTTAATGTATGTCATATGTAGAGTCTATAAGTCACATTGCATTTTCCCATAACAAATCCTATATGTGTAAAGTTGTGGCCTTGGTATGTTAAGATGTTTCATAAATGACATAGTCAAATTCATTTGGCTAAATAAGTAAAAGAAAAGGGAGTTATTCAGTGCTACAATGAGTTTTTTCAGATTTATGTGGTTTGACTTAAAGCTAAACAAAAAGACAGTCATCTGAGGAAGAAACAGTTTGAAAGTTACACTGTGAAAACAGAGAGGTAGGCATACTTGATAACACAAGATCAAGGTGTAGGTTGTAAATCCAGGACCATGGCTCACCTAGATCCTTCCATATGTGCATTTGTGGGGAAGAGGTGAGTATTCCCGGTCTGTTACTCAGACATATGGAAATAATACAGTAGGAGCAACCAGAATCCAAATTTATCATGTTGTCTCTCAAGGAGGCTGCAAATACACCAGTTAATTTTGAAGACAGTGGTCACTGGTTAAGCAGAGGGGCCAGGATCAGGATATTGCTATATAAATCTGGGAAGAGAACCTAGAGTTAGCCTTCCTTGTCATTTATCTCACCCTTTCCTATAAGCCACTGTTTTTTTGCTCTATTTCAATAATGCTTTGGTTGCTACATGTACATATATTTAGCACTTGAATAAATGGAAAAGCCCATTTGTTTATTGTCCAGATAAGTTGGTAATGTCATGATATTGCTGACCCTGATAACTCATGATTCATAAGGGACAAGCCACTTTTAGCCAACTACTGAAAGATGCTGAAAAGCAGGTAGGTGGACTAATCTCTCCTTTTTGATTCTCACCTCTGCCATTCGACCCTCAGATATGACTTTTATATGTTCCAGTACTGAGCACCGTTGGTTAATAGAGGCCTAAAGTGGATTCAGCTAATGCCAGGAATGGGATTCTTTTATTTTCTGAAAAATCAGCTTATTATACTTAAGAATCCAGAGTTCTGAGTCACACAGCCAGGCCATGTACTAGAGAGGAACACTCTCAAATTACTCTTTTAAATGAAGAGCCACTTTGGCATAGTATGCACTGAAAGAAAAAGTGTGATCCTAGGTATGCTTTTTATTTTTCCCTCTGTCCTTTTGGTTTTCTTCAGCCTTTCTCTGATTTGCATGGCTCTGTTCTGACTCCCAAGATCCATCTAAAGGCCCTTTATAATGAGCGTCTCCCTTCTCCATGTGTCCTACTTATGGCATGGAAGTGCTGGATGTCACACGATGTAAGGCAGTATTGGCTACAGTGAGTTCAGAGGAGGACTCTGGGGCTACCAGTTGTTTCCAGACTGTCAGATAGAAGGAATGCTCAAGCAGCTGGGATAGTTTGAGGTGGTAGAAGCAGCAGTGGATAATAGGGCAGAGAGCTGTTGTTTGTGCTTATTGCTGAGATGGCCAGCTGAGAGAGACAGCTGTGTGTTCAGTGGTCCTGAGGAAGTTAAAACTAAGATTGGTGTGTCTTCATTCAGGAGATAGTTATGTTAAGGGACCAAAGGCACTAAGGCTGCCAAAAATAACACCTTAGAATTCTATAGCCCCTCTCTTCTCGAGGGTTAGAAGGGCTCCTATGTTTTATTTCATGTGGCCTCACAAACAACCTTATGGAGTTAAGAAAAGTAAATATTGAAGACCACATAGGACAAGTTGCTTCCCTTTCCTGGGCCTGAGTTTTCAAACTGTGAAATGAGGGCTTGGTCTAGAGCTAATCTCTAAGATCTTTTCCCACAGCAACAATTTCCATGATGGTAACATTTTCCAGATGGGGGAATTGAGTCTCTGGCACTTTAAAGTGAATTTCACAAAGCCATACTGTAAATCAGGGACAGAGTGATTACTATAGACCAAGCCCTAATCCCTTCCCTTAGATTGCCCTGTCAGTGGTCTCTGAATTGTGAGGTAAGAGGGACTATCACTTCTGAACACATGAAGCCTGTGTTCATCCATTCCATTTAACTCTTCCTCGCCTTCATAGCCTACCCTCTTCACTTATCAGCAGGGCCTTCAACCTTCCACTTGATGTTGCCCATGATCCATATCTCCTTTGGCTATAGCTGCTTTCCTGGCATATTGTGTGGCTGGATACAAGGTCACTGCTACCCTTAGAGAGTTAAGTCTGGAACCAGCACTTCAGTTACATCAACTAAGAGCTATGGCTCCTACGTGTAGCGGAAGGTCAGGATAGGAAGAGCCATTCAAAAATATCATATTGTGAGGTGCCCATGGAAAGCAAGGAGGGCTAGGGGGAAAGAGCTGACAAAGGGGCCATGGGAGAAATCAAGAGACAGTGAATTGATAAAAGCAAATGGATCAAATTGTCAATCAGTATGCAGCAAAGAACCAAGATGACTGAAATTTCTTCAGAGTTGTAGGATAAAATGGCATTTCTGACTATGAGGGGGATTTAGCTTGGGGAAGGACAATAGAGGAAAAAGGAAAAGCTTTTATCTTCAGCAGGTTCAACTTTTACAGTAAGACATTTAGTTTAAAAAATATTGTGAGCTGAGTACTGTGAGGGAATAAATTTAGAAAGTCATATTCCCCATATGATTTCTGGAAATCAGTAGGAGTTTGGCTCAAGAAAGGATGGCAGAAGGTGATTTGTGGTGTTGTAGCAGCCGCCTTGGAAGGCAAGATGGAAATTTTGTCCCTGAAAGGCTAGGTAATTGGAGGAGACTCACTGGAAGTTTCTGTCTGCAGAAAATCAATGAGACAGAGTGGGGTTTTAAATACGTATGGTAAGGGGTGGGGGATGGAACACCCAAAAGCCCCCATCTTGCAATAGGTCCGTTTGTTAAATCTTTGGCTTATGGAGTTTGTTGGTTACTTTTGGGCCAAAAGTTCCTGAGGCTCCCAGGGCTTCTCTGTATCTCATTCTGGTGACCCCTTCTTTCATTTTTCTTTGTCCCATTACTTTTTTCTCTTTTTCATTTCCCTGGTTTTGAGATTAAATTAATTTACCATATATCAAAATAATCTATGAACATTTAACAGATTTTGAAAAATATGGAAAAGAAATAATCAACCTTTTGCTTTTAAAAATGGCATGTTTTATTTTGAGTGATTAGAAAAATAGTGAAAAACATTGAGAATCAATAATATAACAAACACACCTGGATCTTGACTCAGAATTGACAAACTTAACATTTTTTTTATTGTGGTAAGAACACTTAACATGTCTACCCACTTAACAAATCTTTAAGTGTACAGTATTGTTAACTCTAGGCACTATGTTGTATAGCTGATCTCCAAACCTTATTCATGTTGCACAACAACTGTTAGCATTTTCAACACAAGGTTTGCTTTAGATCTTTTCCCAGTGGCAGAAATAACACATTATAGACAAGTCAAATTCAATCCCCTATTCCTCTCCATTCATTCCCAGAGGCAAAGATTAATTTGGTATGTATTCTTCCATATAATTTATATATCCATATGGGCTTCCCTGGTGGCTCAGATGATAAAGAATCTACCTGCAATGCAAGAGACCCAGGTTCGATCTGTGAGTTGGGAAGATCACCTGGGAGAAGGGAATGGCTACCTACTCCAGTATTCTTGACTGGAGAATTCCATGGATAGGGGAGCCTGGTGGGCTACAGTCTATGGGGTGACAAGGAGTCAGACATGACTGAGGGACTAAAGAGAGAGAGTGAGAAGCAATATATAGAATTGTCCTGTGTGTCTTTCTTAATTTACATAAATAATAATATCCTAGTGTATGTGTTATTCTGCAGCTAGCTTTCTTTTCCTTCACTCAACATCTTGTTTAGGGATGTATTCCATTTTCTTTTTTACATTTCTTTTTCCCATTCTAACTGTATTGTAGAGTCAATTACATGTACCTTACTTTTTCATGATATTTTTCATTATAAAGTGATACCTAACTACATTACAGGAAAATTGGAGAATCCAACTAATTGATAGCTCTTAGGACCAGAGAACAATTTGCAAAGGCTTTAGGCAGCTCAGCCAGCTCAGTGATTTTGGCTATAAAACACTGAAGAGCAAAATTGGAAGGGTCTGTAGGGATACTGCCTTGTCAGTCACCTACCTCATGTTTTGAAGGAATAATAGAAGCCCAGAGAAGGAAAATTGCTTAACAAGGCTACATGTCCATTTAATTTATTTGAGACCCCTGACTCCATATCCTGTACATGAAACCTTTCCATGGTGAAAAAAAAGAAAAAAGAAACCTAAAACTGAAATCATTTGTTATAAAAATTCCATTTTAATAAGGTGTGGGAAATATGGAAGAGTGTAAAAATGAAGAAATCAAGGACTGCTTAATTTAATATTTTTATCTTCTGAACTTTTTTTCCTGTGTGTTTTTAATGTTTCTGTGGTTGTACCTTGCTTTTTTCCCCACTTAACATTATAATGTCATAATGCACAGTTTTCAAAAGACAGATTTGTACATTGAAATCTTGCCAATGAATAATTTTTAAGGCACACTTTTGCTATATAACCATTAAAATATCGATAGCATAGGGAAGGACTTATGCAGAGAAGAAACAAGGACCATGCTATATTCCCCAGCAAGATGGTTCCTGTCCTTTGACTAGATCTTGTTCTTCTACACAACAACAACAAAATCTAGGTTGACATTTTCAGGGCTCCTGCTCCTGAATTATTCATACATAACAGTTAGAATGTGGTCAGAAATTTGGAGTGTGACCAAGAGATACCCTGACACACCCCTCCACCTCCAAGGGTAGGCAGTGCCCCTCAGGCCCATGAGGAGTGAATTCTCAGGCTTCCAGGCTCAGAAGAAGCCACCCCAAGGAAGAGATAGTGATTGTTTTCCCTGTTCTATGAGGGTGAGATCAGGTGTTCAATTTTTCCAAGCTGCAGAACATACAGGACAATAGTGTTTAAAACTTCCTCAGCATTTATGTGAGAGGGGGCTCCATCCCTGACTAAGCCACATCACTTCTACACACATGCACATACATGATTGGAATTGTTGAGTACAATTTTGGTTGCACTCATTGTTGTATATGCAAAACTACGTTCAACTATCAAGACCTGCAGGAAGAGAGGTGATGGTTTGTCACTCTAGACAGTTCAGTGTGTTTGAACCAATGAAGCACCGAAAGATTAAGCTACTCACTCAAGGTTACACAGCAAAAAAAAAAAAAAAAATCAGAATGCTGAAATTACAAAATAAAATAAAGTTAAATGGAAGCACAGTTATTCCTGGTCGTCTTGGGTCTTAGAAAGTCAGACCTTAGCTCACTGAAGCTCACCATGCTTCTGCTTTAATCAGTTTAGTTCATTGCTAACTTGCCCTTGCTGCCTGTGATTTTCTTTAGGTGGGCCAAATGTCAATTCACAGTAGTTGTTCAGAAGCACTTGACAGGTTCAATTTTTCAGTTCCAGGCTCTATTCTTTCACACAGGGCTGGAAAGACAGGAGTCACGCTAGTGGCTAACTGCATTTCTGCCTCAAGCTCACGCAGGGCTGGTGTGTGTATGTGTGTGTGTGTGTAAGTGTCTGTGTGTGTTCATGAGTGAGTGTATGCTTGCAAATTAGTGAGGACTGCAGGATTAAAAATGTTCAAGATTTTAAATTGAAATAATTAAGCAAATTCCTCTAAAAAGAGCCCTTTCCCCTGCCAAAAGATTTTCTTTTTAAAGATACTTATTTCTGCAGTTGATTGAGGTTTAGAAATAGGCAGGACGAGACTCAGCAAATGTGTATTTTGCTAGGACATAGGGTGCTCTTGTTTCCAGGTTATAGAAGCCAGTGTTGGACCACGTCCCAGCTGTGTTTACCCCCAGATTCAAGTTTCAATTCAAGGGAGCTTCTTTCCACACCTCTCTCCCCTCCCCCCAGCAAAAGCTGCAGAGCTAAAGCTGCCTTTATAACAAGGAGTGGCTTTAGGCACTGAGGAGCTTTTCTCCTTCAAACTGGGCAGACAACTTCTCTGTGGGAGTCTGAACCTGCTACACCTATCAAAGGCTTTGGGAAATGTGAAGTGGCACTTATAGCATCTAAACTGCAGTGAACTTGCCTGTATGCTGGCCAGCTTGGCTATGGGAAATCTTGCCTTTTATTGCCTATGTAAAGCCCCCCCACTTAACCAATCAGGTCTGAATGTGTGGGTGTAGGGGACATAGGAGGATGTTTCTGCAAAGAAACATCACAGCTGTCCTCAGACCCAAAGAGGGTGGCAGACCAAGAAGTCCGTTATTAGTCTGTTTCCAGTGTCTCAGTTAGGGGAAGACTGTAGTCTTCACTAGGAAAGATAAGAGAGGCAAGTAGATATGGGACCTGGAAGAGTTGCAAGGGACCTCAGCCACAGATCAGTACTTGCCAATGTTTTCAAGCCCTCCCAAACCCTTTTCTAATCATTTTTCATAAGGCCTAGTGCTTCGAAGAGGTTGTTATTTCTTCTGAAAATGTTACATTTATTAAATAATAGTTCTCTGTGTTCATATACAACACATATGTGTATGTCAGAGCTTCTAATCAGCATAAATAAGCAATATTATTGTGCTTGGTTGCTGTAATTCCAGGGAAAAGCAAAGAAATTTGGCGTTTAGATAACTGGGGCAGCTGTATGACAGTTAAGTACTCTGTTTTCTTTAAAGGTTTGAAATATTAAAAATGACTTGAGGATCCCGATGATTACCGTTGTGGTCTGTTAAGACCAGGGACCTCAGGTTGGGAACCACTGATCTAGTTAATTACTACCTTCCTATTTTTGAGTTAGCAAGTAAGGCTTTGGCCAAATAGAAAGTTAATCTTTGACCTGAAATTAAACTCACCCAATTGGGGATAGGTTTGTATCTGTATACTTGGCTTCCCTTATGAGTCTTCTGGCCTGTAACTTTGAATCATTTATGATTAAATATTTTAAATGTCATGAAGGGGACTTTTGGTCAAAATCTGTATTAGTCAGGATTCTCCAGAGAGAAAGAATCAATAGTGTGTGTGTGTGTGTACATACAAAATAAGTAATTGGCTCATGTGATTATAGAGGCTGAGAAGTCCCAAAAAATTCTGTCTGCAAACTGGAGACCCGGTAAAGCCAACAGTGTACTTCCAGTCTGAATTCAAAGGCCTAAGAACCAAGAAAGCCAACTGTGTAAGTTCCAGTCCTAGGACTTGAGAAGACTAATATCCAAACTCAACAGTTAGGCAGAGAGAGGCCGTAGTATACATTAAAGGCACTTATGGTGGTTTGGAACTGCCTTGATATTTGAGACAGGCCCTTAACTTCTGGGAGGGGTATTAAAGGGGCTTTCTCATTCCATTTATTTGAAGTTCAAAGTCATTCATAGATATTATATACTTAAAGAATACCTACTAGGTATAGGATACTGTAGCTGGGACAAGGGAGGTGGTAGGAGTAATAATGGAGTGGTAGGTGAGTAAAATATCCCCACATTTTAGGGAAATTGTGTTTTACTAGGGGAGAGCTATGTGTACAGGACTATTTCTAAGACTGGGTATAAGATAGTTGTGCTCTGGGGATTATAAATTGCATATGCAATACTTTCTTCAGCAGGATTCCCTGGGACTGAAAGGTGTATAGTGGAATCAGGTAAACCAACAATTGCATAATTTCTAACTGCCTGCTAACGGAAGACAAGTATAAGTTGTGCCTCACTGGTGCTTTGTGCAGCAAATCACAACATTTAGAAGCACTACCACCCTGGACATTTGTATGTTTACTCATTAAACCTTACATTGACACCTTGGCCACAATTTTTTTTTGCCTCTTGGAAATAACTAGGAAGTCATCTAAATAATTTTTACTTGCTACATAAATTATTTTTTCTAGATTACCTTGCCTAGATGTATCTACAGGCAGGTAACTGCTCCCAAAGGCAGTCCATTCCAGATGCTCATTCTTTTTATTTTATTATTTTTAATTGTGGCAAAATACACATTACAAAAATGTGCCATCTTAACCATTTTAAAGTATACAGTTCTGTGGAGTTAAGTACATTCACATATACAACCATCACCACCATCCATCTCTAGACCTCTTTTCATCTTGTAAACTAAAACTCTGTATCCACTGAACAATAGCTCTCCATTTCTACCCTCTCCCCAGACCCTGGCAATCACCATTATACTTTTTGTCTCTATGAATTAGACTCTTCAAGGTTTCTCACGGAAGTGGAGTCCTGTAGTATTCATTTGTCCTTTTGTAACTGGCTTATTTCACTTAGCATGAAGTCCTCGAGATTCATCCATGTTGTACCATGTGTCAGAATTTACTTCCTTTTAAATGTTGAATAATATTCCATTGTATGTTTATATCACATTTTGTTTATCCATTCATCTGTCAATGGACATTTGACTTGCTTCACTTTTTGGCTATTTTGAATAATGTTGCTGTGAATAAATACTGCTTTCAATTTTCTTCAGTATGTACCCAGAAATGAACTTGCTAGATTATATGGTAATTCTATTTTTATTTTTTTAAGAATTGCAATACTGTTTTCCATAGCAGCTGAATCATTTTACATTCCCACAAACAGTAAGAGTTCCAAATTTTCTATATCTTTGTCAACATTTATTATTCTCAATTTTTTTAATAATAGCCATCCTAATGTTTGTGAGGTGGTATCTTGTGGTTTTAATGAGCATTTTTCTGATGATTAGTTACATTGAACATCTTTTCATGGGCTTATTGGCTAAATTATAAGGGTTCTTAATTTATTCTGGATATGAATACTTCTTCAGATTATATGATTAGCAAATATTTTTGCCCATTCCATGAATCTTGTTTTTACTTTGTTGGTAGTTTCCTTTGATTCACAAAAGTTTTTAATATAGTCTAAATTATTTTTTTTTCTTTTCTTGCCTGCTTTTGATATCATATCCAAGAAATCATTGCCCGGTCAAACATTATGACACTTTCCTCCTATGTTTTCTTCTAAGTATTTTATAGTTTTAGCTCTTACAATGATCCATTTTGAGTTAATTTTTGTATATGATATAAGATAAGGGTGCAACTTCCTTTCTATGTGGATATCCAGTTTTCCCAACACAATCTATTGTAAAGACTTCCGTTTTCCCATTGAATGGTCTTGGCACCCTTCTTGAAAATCTTTTAACCATATAGTGAAAGCTAATTTCTGGGTTCTCTGTTCTATTCCATTGGTTTATATGTCTGTCCTCATCCCAGTACCATGTTTTTTTTTTTTTTTAATTACTGTAGCTTCGTAGTAAGTTTTGAAACCAGTAAGTGTGATGCTGCCAGCTTTGTTATTCTTTTTGAGATTGTTTTGGCTATTTGAAATTCCACATGAATTCTAGGATGAATTTTTCTGTTTCTGCAAAAAATGTTATTGGGTTTTTAAAAAATATAAATTGAATTGAATCTATAGATTGCTTTGAGTGGTTTTGATATGTTGACAATATTAAGTCTTATAATCCTTGAACATGAATGTCTTTCTGTTTATTAGTGTCTTTAGTTTCCTTCAGCAACATTTTGTTCTTTTCAGTGTGCAAGTTTTTCACCTCCTTGGTTAAGTTTATTCATAAATATTTTATTCTTCTTGATGCTAGTATAAATGGGATAATTTTTTTAATTTGTTTTTTGGCTTGTTCATTTTTAGTATATAGAAGTGCAAGTTTTGCATGTTGGTTTTGTGTCTTGAAACTTTGCTGAATTTGTTTATTAGTTCTAGCAGGTTTTTTGTGGAATCTTTAGGTTTTTCTTCAGGACTTTCCTGGTGGCTCAGATGGTAAAGTATCTGCCTATAATGCAGGAGACCCAGGTTCAATCCTTGGGTCGGGAAGATCTCCTGGAGAAGGAAATGGCAACCCACTCCAGTATTCTTGCCTGGAAAATCCCATGGACGGAGAAGCCTGGTAGGCTACAGTCCATGGGGTCGCAAGAGTCGGACATGACTTCATTTTCACTTTCACTTTAGGTTTTTCTATATATATAATCACATCATCTGTGTATGGAGATAAATTTATTTCTTCCTTTCCAGTTTGGATGCCTTTTATTTTTTTCAGAAAGCCTGTTCTTAAATTGAACTGAAATATGTTTTCTTGTAGCTTTCCCTGTTTTTCTTTACAACAGTTTTAGAGCTACAGAATAATTGTGAAGAGAGTAGAGAGTTCCCATATAGTGAACACCCAGTTTCACCTGTTATTAATATCTTCCATGACTATGGCACATTTGTCATAATTAACAAACCAATGTTACTACATTATCATTAACAAAAGTCTGTATTTGTATTTTCTTAGTATCCTCATATCCTTTTTTTGTTCCAGTATCCCATTCAGGATACCACATTACATTTAGTCATCATGTCTCCTTTGTTCCTCTTGACTGTGACAACTTCTCACACTTTTCCTTAACAGTTTTTAAAAAATTATTTATTTATTTTTAGTTGGAGGATAATTACGATACTGTGATGGTTTTTGCCATGCATCAATATGAATCTGCCATAGGTATACATTGTCCCCTCCATCCTGAACCACCCCCCCCGACACCTCCCTCCTCACCCCTTTTGGACTCAGTAGGAGAAGGAAAGCATGGGATTATTTGAGAGAATAGCATTGAAACATATACATTACCATATGTAAAATAGATGAACAGTGCCAGTTTTGATGTATGATGCAGGGAACCCAAAGCTGGTGCTCCCTTAACAGTTTTGAAGATTCGTGGTTATGTATTCTGTAGAATGCTCCTCAGTTGGGATTTGTCTGATGTTTTTATCATGGTTAGATTGGGATACTGAGTTTTTGAGAGGAAGACCACAGAGGTAAAATACTGTTCTCATCACATCATATCAACATACTATCAACATGATTTATCACTGCTGATGCATGATTACCTGGCCGAGGCAGTGTTTGTTAGGTTTCTCCAGAGTCAATTTACTTTTTCCTTATTTCCATTATGTACTGTTTAGAAGGAATTACTTTGGGCAGTCTACACTTTAAGACTGGGGCATTATGCACCACTTCCATGAGGATGGAATGTCTACATAAATTATTTGAAATTTTTATGCACTGGAGATGTGCTATTCTCTCTCATTTATTTATTAATTTATTTATTCAGTCACTTATTTGTATCAGTATTGGCTCATGAATATTTATTTTAAACTTTGGGTTATATTCCAATACTACTTTATTTGTTTCTCAAATTGTTCCAACTTTGGCCATTGGGAGCTTTTTCAGTTGACTCCTGTGCCCCTTTGACATATTTCCATCATGTGGGTTAATTTTTTTCATTTTGAGCCTGGTTGATTTTTGGTCTGCCTTCCACTATGAAAAAACTTAATCTCTCTTGTGTGTGATAGGCCTTTAGATTTTTTTAAACAGTCATCATTAGTTCCTGTAGTCTGCTCCAGACTAAACATTTCCCACGCATTCCTTCAGACATTCTTCATGTGGCAGATTTATTGACTCCTTTCTCTCCTAGTTGCTTTCTTTTGGAAACATTCCATTTTGTCAGTTACTTGAACTGCCTCCTCTCACTCTTCTTACCCTTCAAAACTTTGCATTATAAAATTTGAGAGAGGGAGTTCCCTGGAGGTCCAGTGGTTAGGACTCGATGCTTTCACTTCCATGGCCACAGGTTCAATCCCTTGTCAGGAAACTGAGATTTCAGCTTGGCAAAAAAAAAAAAATATATATATATATATATATATATATATATATATATATATATATATATTTGTATAAGAAAAAAAAAAACTTTTAGAGAAATTGAAAGTAGTTCCACTTCTGGAATCTATTTGTGATACTACATAGTACACAGAGTTTATCACTGAATGAAAAAATGACCCTGTATAAGAATGAAGACGCTTATGGGAAATATAATGCTTCTGCTTTGAGCACCGCTTAATATTTTTCAAAATCATTTAGAAAGTAGTTTCTTTGATCCTTCTAATCCCTTTGTGAAGCAGGTAGGGCATGTAGTGGTATACCCAGAAAAGAAAGTCTCAAAGAGAGGGAGCCTTATCCAAAGTTGCCATATGAGTTAGACCCAGTTCTCTTGACTCTTACTCCAGTAACCTTTTGTTTAAATTTTGACTGTGTAGGCTAACAATTGTTTGTCAGACCTTCATCCTTAATCAGAATTGTCTGTACATTTTCATATGGGCTGAACTTAGCTCCTTGATATAAAATGAAATATGAAAACTAAGTCTGAAAGGTAAACGTTTATTAAATACTTTAAAAAAAAATCATTTGTGTCTGCTAGTACATGTCAATTAGGTGGTCAAGCCAAAACCTAGAAAGCATATGGTTAGTTTGGGAATAGAAGTATGAACAGGACAAAAATGAATGTTTTCTAATTGTCCTTGCTTGCCACAGATATTAGGCAGCTAGCTTTGTCTCTTTTTCACCAACTATCAAATTCTAATGGAAAGGTGCTGAGGTGCAGCTAATCCCAAATAGTATATAACCCCCAAATAATTTATACAGCAATATTTTGTCACACATACACACTCCAGTGCCCAGTTCCTGTTCTTCTATTTTGAAGGTTTCAGAGATTGTACTGGGAGACTTGACAAAAGGCACCAACTTTTATTCCTAGGATATTTCTGTTCATTCATGAACAAGGCAAGAAGATATTAATAGTAAGTCTTGTCATGCAGGCTAGAACTGATGTGGAGAAAAAAAAGAAAGCAAGAACACTTTCCATGTTTCTACTTGATCACTCCCTTAATCTTAAAATCGTTTGTACAAACCAGAAATTGTGCTTTTTACAAAGTATTTCAGATCATAACTCTCCAGAATCAACTTGCCATACCCAAAGAGCCTGCTGCCAAGGAGTTGAAGAGTGAGCTAACTGTCTGCAGCGCCACCTAATGGCCATGATGGGCTGAAGAAAGTTGTTCAGTCACTAAGTTGTCAGACTGTTTGCTATCCTGTGAACTGTAGCACACCAGGCTCCTGTGTCCTCCACTATCTCCCACAGTTTGCTCAAATTCATGTCCACTGAGTCAGTGATGCTATCTAACCATTTTATCCTCTGCCACCCCTTCTTTTGCCTTCAGTCTTTCCCAGCATCAGGGTCTTTTCCAATGAGTCAGTTCTTCACATCAGGTGGTATTGGAGCTTCAGCTTCAGCATCAGTCCTTCTCATGCTGAAATAAATTCAGGGTTAGGATTGACTGGTTTGATCTCCTTACAATCCAGGAGATTCTCAAGAGTTCTCCAGCACCACAATTTGAAAGCATCATTTCTTCATGGCCCAACTCTCACATCCGTACATGAATACTGGAAAAACCATAGCTTTGACTATATGGACATTTGTCAGCATAGTGATGTCTTGGCTTCTTAAGACACTATTTAGCTTTGTCATCGGAGAAGGCAATGGCACCCCACTCCAGTACTTTTGCCTAGAAAATCCCATGGACAGAGGAGCCTGGTAGGCTGCAGTCCAGGGGGTCGCTAGAGTCGGACACGACTGAGCGACTTCACTTTCACTTTTCACTTTCCTCCATTGGAGAAGGAAATGGCAACCCACTCCAATGTTCTTGCCTGGAGAATCCCAGGGACGGGGGAGCCTGGTGTGCTGCCGTCTATGGGGTCGCACAGAGTCGGACACGACTGGAGTGACTTAGCAGCAGTAGCAGCAGCTTTGTCATAGCTTTCCTTCCAAGGAGAAAGTGTCTTTTAATTTCATGGCTGCAGTCACCATCCTCAGTTACTTTGGAGCCTAAGGAAAGAAAATCTGTCACTGCTTCCACTTTTTCCCCTTCTATTTGCCATGAAATGATGGGATCGGATGCCATCATCCTAGGTTTTTGAATGTTGAATTTCAAGCCTCCTCTTTCACTCTCTTTCACCTTCAAGAGACTTTTCAGTTTCTCTTCACTTTCTGCCATTAAAGTGGTATCTAATATCTGAGGTTGTTGATATTTATCCTGGCAATATTGTTTCCAGCTTGTGATTGATCCAGCCCAGCATTTCACATGATGTATACTGTGTAGAAGTTAAATAAACAGGGTGACAATATACAGCCTTGATGTTCTCCCTTCTCAATTTTGAACCAGTCAGTTGTTCCATGTCCAGTTCTATCTGTTGCTTTTTGACCTGCACATAGGCTTTTTTCAGGAGACAGGTAAGGTGGTCTGGTTTTCCCATCTCTTTAAGAATTTTCCACAGCTTTTTGTGATCCACACAGTCCAAGGCTTTAGTGTAGTCAGTGAAGCAGAAGTAGATGATTTTCTAGAACTCCCTTGCTTTCTCAAATGTTGGCAATTTGATCTCTGGTTCCTGTGCCTTTTCTAAACCTAGCTTGTACATCTGGTTCTTGGTTCACGTACTGCTGAAGCCTAGCTTGAAGGATTTCAAGCATAACCTTGCTAGCATGTGAAATGAGCACAGTTGTGCGATAGTTTGAACATTCTTTGGCACTGTCCTTCTTTGGGATTGGAATTAAAACTGATCTTTCCAGTCCTGTGGCCACTGCTGAGTTTTCCAAATTGGCTGGCATATTGAGTGAAACCCTTTAACAGCATCATCTTTTAGGATTTCAAATAGCTCGTCTGAGATTCTATCACCTCCACTCACTTTTTTCATAGTAATGCTTCCTAAGGGCTTCCCTGATAGCTCAGTTGGTAAAGAATCTGCCTGCAATGCCGGAGAATCCAATTTGATTTCTGGTTTGGGAAGATCTGCTAGAGAAGGAATAGGCTACCCACTCCAGTAATCTTGGGCTTACCTTGTGGCTCAGCTGGTAAAGAATCCACCTACAATGCAGGAGATCTGGGTTAGATCCCTGGGTTGGGAAGATCCCCTAGAAAAGGGAAAGGCTACCCACTCCAGTATTCTGGCCTGGAGAATTCCATGGACTGTATAGTTCATGGTGTCGCAAAGAGTCAGACATGACTGAGTGACTTTCACTTTCACTTTCAAGGCCCACTTGACTTCACACTCTAAGATGTTTGGCCATAGGTGACATCATGGTTATCCAGGTCATTAAGACCTTTCTTGTATAGTTTTGCGTATTCTTGCCACCTCTTCTTAATCTTTTCTGTTTCTGTTAGGTCCTTACTGTTTCTGTCCCTTATCATGACCATCCTTGCATGAAATATTCCCTTGGTATCTCCAATTTTATTGAAGAGATCTCTAGTCTTTTTCTTCTATTGTTTTCCTCTACTTGTTTGCATTGTTCATTTAAGAAGGTCTTCTTTTCTCTTCCTGCTATTCTCTGGAACTCTGCAGTCAGTTGGGTGTATCTTTCCCTTTCTCCCTTGCTTTTTGCTTCTCTTCTTTCCTCAACTATTTGTAAAGCCTCCTCAGACAACCCGTTTGACTTCTTGCTTTTCTTTTTCTTTGAGATAGTTTTGGTCACTGCCTCCTGTACAATGTTATGAACCTCTATCCATAGTTCTTCAGGCACTCTGTCTACCAGATCTAATCCATTGAATCTATTCATCACCTCCACTGTATAATCATAAAAAAAATTTGATTTGGGCTTCCCAGGTGGTGCTAGTTGTAAAGAACCTGCCTGCCATGCAGGAGACGTAGGAGACGTGGTTTTGATCCTTGGGTCAGGAAGATCCCCTGCAGAAGGAAATGGCAACCTGCTCCAGTATTCTTGCCTGGGAAATCCCATGGACAGAGGGGCCTGGCAGGCTAAAGTCTATGGAGTCGCAAAGAGTTGGACACGACTTAGCATCTAAACATACCCGAATGCTCTAGTGGTTTTCCCTACTTTCTTAATTTAAGCCTGAATTGTGCAGTAAGGAGTATTTGAAAGGAAGTGGTTTTAGGTTTGGCTGGCAAATGGGAAAGGCTGAGTTTCAGGACTGAGGGAGGGTGAGTACCCAGAGAAGGAGGAGGATAGCAAAGGGACTGAGAACCAGACTTTTCAACTCTGGTGATAAAGGATGGGGCAGGGAGTAAGTGGGCTTAGACACAAATACCTACTCAAGTGTAGAGAGGTTGGTGAGAAAGTTCTCTTAGCTTTAATATTCTATGGATCTCTGAGATGGAGGGATGATGGAGAAACCTGGAAGCATGACTGAGTAGTTGAATCAGCTATAGTAAAAGGGGAGCTGGGACTGGCTTTTAATTATTTGAACCTATGAACTTTACTTCTTTGCTATCTGCAAGAGGTTCTGAGGTGAATTGAGTGAGGATTATGAATTCTGCTGATTCTTTTTACTTAAAGAAAAGCTAAGTCTTTTGGAAACTTGGACTTTTAAAATTCTCCTTTTCCACCCAAAGTATTAGTCAATGTAAATGCAATCAATATGCTCCTTCCCTAGATAAGGGTATCTAAGTTAATGACAGAGCCAGGTAATGACTCCAGGTCCACATGGCCCTGACTGACCCTGGTGGCTGGGCAACTTTGAATAAATGTAGGAGATATGAATATTTGCAAAGGGTCTGATGAGCCTAAGTTAAGACTTCGAGGAAAAGCTTCCACACCATCCATAGATGTTATCTGATTATGTGTACATGGGTGCTGGATAAATTTAAAATCTTCCAACTTATCTGAACCCAGTATTCCCACTTCCATCTTGGGTGCCATATCTCCTCATTCTCTCATCTCTTCTCTCTCTCTGTGTTTGTTGAATGCACAAGATTAAGTGTAATAATGTTGCTACATAGAACAAAATGGCTTGCTTAGCTGTGACTTTAAGGCCACACATAAGATAGTCTGTATAAGTCTTAGCTCCCTCATTAGATGAGTGCTTTAAGTCTTTTAAAAAAAATGTGAGGGTGAGAAACAAGAAAACTTTTAGATGGTTATTCTTCCGTTTGTTTTGCAGCCTGAGGATTTAGAACTCAATGGTAAAGATAGATACTAAACTTTTTAAAAAGCCAAGCCCTTTTATTTGGACTCTTGTTTCTTCATCCTTCCACTGTTCACTGTCACTTCTCCCAAAATACACATCAGATCAGATCAGTCGCTCAGTCGTGTCCGACTCTTTGCGACCCCATGAATCACAGCACGCCAGGCCTCCCTGTCCATCACCAACACCCGGAGTTCACTGAGACTCACGTCCATCGAGTCAGTGATGCCATCCAGCCATCTCATCCTCTGTCGTCCCCTTCTCCTCCTGCCCCCAATCCCTCCCAGCATCAGAGTCTTTTCCAATAAGTCAGCTCTTCGCATGAGGTGGCCAAAGTACTGGAGTTTCAGCTTTAGCGTCATTCCTTCCAAGGAAATCCCAGGGCTGATCTCCTTCAGAATGTACTGGTTGGATCTCCTTGCAGTCCAAGGGACTCTCAAGAGTCTTCTCCAACACCACAGTTCAAAAGCATCAATTCTTTGGCACTCAGCCTTCTTCACAGTCCAACTCTCACATCCACACATACATGTGTATTAATGTTGTTGTTAGTCACTCAGTCATATCCGACTCTGCGACCCCATGAACTATAGCCTGCCAGGCTCCTCTGTCCATGTAATTTTCCAGGCAAGAATACTGGAATGGGTTGACATTCCTTTCTCCAGAAGATCTTCCCAACCCAGGGATTGAACCTGGGTCACCTGCATTGCAGGCAGATTCTTTACCGGCTGAGCCACCAGGGAAGCTCTCTCTCTCTATATATATATATATATTTCTGATTCCAACAGAAGAGCAGTGCAATGCTTAGACATGTAGGGGAAAAACAGAAAAATGTAGGGGCAAAAATCAGTCCACTTTCTAATACTTCCTTGACACCTAAATCACCATATATAAAAAATTATTTTATAATAAAATAAAAACTATATGTATATTCTCTCCTTTTCCCTCTCCTCTTCTACCCTCCCTCCTCAGCAAATCTGGTGGACAGAGTAGTCTGACACCTCACAAATACTCTAATTCTAAAAAAGAAACTAAATTCTGTCTCTGACATTCCATTTCCCCTATGATTTTGATTAGGTATAAATTCTCCTATGCTTGCTTTGAAACATGCCTCAGGATCTTAGTGAGATGGCAGGCAGATGGGGTATTAATTCAGGGTGATATTTCTCACTTCATGGTGCCCATGCAACATTTATTGTCATTAAAGTAGTGTCATTCAAATGAGGTGGCTGATGTTGGAAAATAAATGCAAAGTTGATCATTGTTCTGTGGATTTAAGCTTTGATGAAGCTGAATTAGAGGCAGCACTTCAATTCTGCTTATGCAGTATGCATCTGTATCACTCACTAGTAAAACTCTGGAGACTCTGACAGGAGGACAAACCCTCTAAGGTATATTAGGGTGGTGGAGAATACCTACTTCTCCTATTTTAATAGGCTATGAAGAGGATGAAGAATATACTATGTGCACAGTAACCTGAGTGCCCAGAAAGAAAAATGTAGATGTTTTGTTAGTCCTGTGTAAGATCTTCGGTTAATTCCGCAGAGCCCTGTGGAATCCTGAAAGCCTTGTAACCAATTTCTCTTTTCCCTCCTCAGGATTTTGTTTTCCCCTGGTGCCCAAGTTAAAAGAAAAATTGATTCCTTTCTATCTTATGTTTAGCTTTTGTCCCTCTGCATTGAGGCTTTGAAATCTGAAAACCTCTTTGGTATGGCTGTCTACTGATGGTTAGGCTTAAACATTAAACAACCTTACAGAACTAATTAGGTTTTATGGCCTATGGCCCAGTCAACTAATTTTGCTTCATAGAATTTCTGAGAAAAAAAAATACACATTTAGGACTTAGTAAAACTTCCCTCAAAATAGCTCCTTGTACATGCAAGTGTTGCTGACCCTGGGGAAATGTTTTGTACTAGCCCAGCTTGTGAACATGCAGGTTTCTGTGCTATTCTTCACCATGTCACTCCAGGTTGGGCTTTGGAAGGTGAGGGGAACAGCAGCCATTTTTGAGAATTAGAATAAATTAATCAAATGTCTAAAGAACACAGCTTGATTAATTCAAAATGGAAGCCCTAGACTCCCTAGACTCCCCAGTCTTATGCGTCACATCAATAATTTCTCTTTGGCCAGAGACCTAAGCATCTGTGTCCAAATGTCATACTGTTTCCTGGACAGATTCATCAAGTCAAACTTTGAATTGCTTGTTTTTTTCCTGCATCATCCCCTATTTAAGTTAAGCTTAAGCTTTAAAATGAGAGCTATTAAATAGTAAAAACAAACAAACACACAACAATAATAGAACATTATGTCCTGGCCCTCAGAAGTCAATTTAATGTGATTAACAGCGTAAAACTTCACAAAGGCTTTTGCTGGAGGATTACCAGAAACAGCATCATTCAGTATGTTGCCACACACTGCCATTCTTCCATGTTGGCATTATTTACTGATGTAGTAGAAGTACAATATTTGTACCTATTAAACCTTTTAGTTTCCTTTCAGCTTTTTCTAAGTAAAAGTGGAAATGCACCATTATTGTTAAAACCCTTCTAAAGGCCAAAAAACCTCCTGAATATTGTTTACATCCCTGGTTACAGAGGTAAGTACTGAGGCAGAGCTGCTCTGTCTGCTTTGATTCATATCAAGGGCAACACTATGTGTGCGTGTACGTGTGTGTGTGTGTTCATGAAGGAGTGGGTAGTGAATGGAGCAAGAGTTTTAAGGAAGGAGGAAGAGGGGGCTGGAAGGGAAAAAAACTCAATGAGTTGAAGCTGCATAATGAAAAGATTCTGAAATTTAATTTACAAAAATGGCTGTGTTTTTTCTCTCACCTCCTCCTCTCTCTCCTTTCTTCCTCCCCACTCTGCCCAAAAGCACTGAAGTAAAATGAGACTGTCGGATTGAAGCCACACACCCACTCTAGGTCTGTTTTGAGAAAGGGATTTTTTTTTTTCCTCTCTCCTTATTTACTTTGTGGCTCTGGCAGAAAGGATACTGCAAGATTCAGTTTCGGTGTGTAGATTTGCCACTGTTTGGCTTGTTCCCCTACCTTGTGCTGCTCTTTGGTCTGGCAAGCAGGGTCAAAGCTTAAAAAGCTGGCTATGGCCACATTTCTCACCATCTCTTGTGGCTTCACAGTTAGCCACTGAGTATTCAGTCACTGTCCCTCTGCCATATGGCCTGAAAGAGTTGAACATTTAGTTTCCAAATTTGGAAATCCTCAAATGTTGCAATGGAAGATGAGTTTGTCCTTGTGGCTGGAGGTTCTGTTGAGAATTTTTGGAAAAGGAATAAAATGTCTTTCTAACCTAGTAATCAAGAATAAGTTTGTGAACATGTACATAATTCAACTGATGCATTTTCAGGAACAGCCACATTATTTAATATTGGGGTTTCCCTTTTTAATGTTTGTCTGGGACTCTTTAGAGTTCCTGCATTTGACTCCACTCATGTTTTTTTCAGGCTAGTTGCCAATTTCCAACTGCTGTAAAATGTAGATTCTGGATTTTCTTGGTCTCGCTTGGCTTCTATTCTTCTATAGTTTGTGTTCTTTCCTCAAAATAAAATTGCACCTAATTAAAAAGGTAGATGGGTATTCAGTTTTAATACTGTTCATGAAACCCTATATCCTATACCTACTCTGTTAGGAATATCTTCCTCACATGCAACATATACCTCTCCTGTGAAGTACAGGAGAGACATGTAGGTCTAGGATCTAAGACCTAGGATTGGATCAAGTCATCTGGCATGCACTTAGATGGGGGCAGGAAGCTATGGGACAAGAACTTGAATGTGTAGTATAGTGAGCTGAGGAACAGAGGAGGAAACTGAGTCCACCTTTGGTAGAAGAAGAGAAAAATTGAGTCAGAAAGGACCTGCAGCAGGCAGACAGTGAGAAGGAAACTAAAGCAGACTCAAGAGCAGTGTGTCTTTGGTTATAGCTGTACATTGAACACTCCTTGTTGCTCCCTCAGTTCTTATTGTTATCCTTCTGCTGTCTCTGATTTGTACATAACTTAGATCTTTCAACTCATTCTTTTAATGAATTTCATCACATTCGTCGTCTTTTTTAGCTCTGTCTTTTTCATGGCCTTTGGGAGCCCAGAACTAGATGTGCTACCTTAGGAAAAATTTGATCAGTGCTCTGGGAAGATGGATTCATCATTCTGGCTTGTATTTTTTTTTTTTTTCTTTTTCTTTTTTTTCTTTCTTTTTTTTTTTTTTTTAATTCTTCCAATTTTATTTTATTTTTAAACTTTACATAATTGTATTAGTTTTGCCAAATATCAAAATGAATCCACCACAGGTATACATGTGTTCCCCATCCCGAACCCTCCTCCCTCCTCCCTCCCCATACCATCCCTCTGGGCCGTCCCAGTGCACCAGCCCCAAGCATCCAGCATCGTGCATCGAACCTGGACTGGCAACTCGTTTCCTACATGATATTTTACATGTTTCATTGCCATTCTCCCAAATCTTCCCACCCTCTCCCTCTACCACAGAGTCCATAAGACTGTTCTATACATCAGTGTCTCTTTTGCTGTCTCGTACACCGGGTTATTGTTACCATCTTTCTAAATGCTTTCACATGTATGCTCAGCAATCACTTTACTGACTCACTTTCTTTCTAGTCCATTTTGATTCTGAAATCCTTTGAGTGTTACATTTCTCAGTCTGATCTTGACAAAGAGACAGAAAGAAAGGAAGATAGATTTAGAGATAGGGTTCTCAGGTCAGATATGTTAAAGGATATAATGGGTTAAACAAAATAGAACAATCTCTTTACTACATATCTTTCCAGTCTTTCTGTTTATGTATACTGTGACTCTATAGTTGAAACTTCTCCTAAACTCATTTGCTGAAAACATCTATTAGTATTCATATTTTGAGAAATACTTGTGTTTCGAGGCACACAGTTTGAGAGAGAATGATTTTTGAAATTTAGAGGACTTAAAGTTTTAAGTAAAATGATGTTTCCTTTATAATTTTGCTTCCCATGCCCATTTGATATTTAAAATTTCTGTGCCCTAACTACAGGAAATCTTTTACCATCTGATGTTAGTACTTGGCATACATCCATCTCACTGTGGATTTCATTTTCAAAGCCCAATAAGTTGTTTTCCCATCCCATTCTTTTCTACCTTTCCACTATGGCCCTGGGAATTAGAATATCCAATCCTACCTCATGAGAGCTTATTTCTTCCTCTCAGTTTTGCAAACCTGGAAATTAGTGGAAATAATAAACATAATTGTATGGGGCTTTGTATTTTCAAGGTACTTTCACACTCATTATCTCATTTGATCCTCTCTACACCTCAGTAGATAAGCAGAGCGTGGATTATTAGCCCATTCTAGTTCATGACCGAACAGCTAGCTGAAGATAGAGCCAGTAATGTTTTTTAGATAAATAAGCTCCACTACACTTAACTCATCATCAGTTCTTTTTTCTAAAAAGCTTCATTTAGATATAAAACACATACCATACCAGTCAGTCATTTAAAGTATACAGTGGCTGTTAGTATATTTACAGAGAAGTGCAACTATCAGCTCAGTCCATTTTAATAGCTAGAAATTTCTTTTAAAGAATCTTTTTTCATGAAATTTGAACAAAACCTGTACTTTAGTTAATAATACTGTATCACGTGTTCATTTTCTAGTTTTTACAGCATAGTATTTCTTTATATTCTCAGAATTAGAAGTTTCAAGCCTCATTCAATTTTTTTTAAATCACTAAGATGAATTTTCTAGACTTTTAGCAGTAATACTAAGTGCCAGAATACATAGAACTATGTCAAAGTCTTGAGTGAATATAAATTAGAAATCTAGCATTCTGTTCATGCTAAGTCAAACAAGTGGAATAAAAATGTTATGAATTTTATTGCTAGGTAAAAACTCATAACTTTCTAAAATACGCATATTATGTATAATACATATGTGTATGCAAAAGCTTTTCTATTATGCTTGATAAAGGCTTGAGAAAGAACAAAAACAACAAAAAAGAGATAGAGAAATTGGAAAACATAAACTAGATGAAATGGGAGCACTGAATATGAAATAGAAAAAGTGAAACAAGCTAGATGAAAGTAAAACATCATCATATAGTCCAGTTGTTTTTAAACATGATTGCTCATTAGAAATATATCTGGAGCCTTGGAGAAAAAAAGCAATACTTGGGTATTTATTTGCATTATTCAAAAAATTCCAAGATAATTCTCTTATGCATCTGGATTTTAAAAAGTGATTACAAGTTTTTCTATTAAATAATTATTTTTTAGTGATATAGAATTCTATTATCTTCTGTTGACCAATCCTGATACAATGGTATTAAGTGAATAAGAGTTACATAATCACAATAGTAAGAGATGTTTATCATTTTCACAATCAATAGCTAGACCCAAAAAAAAAAATAGATAATTATAACTGCAAGCCATAATGGAAACATATTTAACCTAATGGTATAAAATAATTACATACAATTTGGGGGGTTAAGTAGAGTGATGTGGTAAGTGGAAGTGCATACATACAACCATTCTCATCCACCCAGCCAATTTATGTCTTTTGGTTGGTGCATTTAATGCATTTACAGTTAAGGTAATTATCCATATATATGATCCTATTACCATCTTCTTTTTTTTATGAATTTTTTTTTCAGATTCTCTCAGGATCCTAATTTAGTTTTTTTCCCCCCCTGTGATTTTATTTTATTTTTTATTTATTTATTTTTTTTACTTTACAATATTGTATTGGTTTTGCCATACATCAACATGCATCCACCACGGGTGTACACGTGTTCCCCATCCTGAACCCCCCTCCCACCTCCCTCCCCATCCCATCCCTCTGGGTCATCCCAGTGCACCAGCTCCAAGCTTCCTGTATCCTGCATCGAACCTGGACTGGCGATTCATTTCTTATATGATATTATACATGTTTTAATGTCATTCTCCCAAATCATCCCCCCCACCACAGAGTCCAAAAGACTGTTCTATACATCTGTGTCTCTTTTGCTGTCTCGCATACAGGGTTGTCATTACCATCTTTCTAAATTCCATATATATGTGGTAGTATACTGTATTGGTGTTTTTCTTTCTGGCTTGCTTCACTCTGTATAATAGGCTCCAGTTTCATCCACCTCATTAGAACTGATTCAAATGTATTCTTTTTAATGGCTGAGTAATACTCCATTGTGTATATGTACCACAGCTTTCTTATCCATTCATCTGCTGATGGACATCTAGGTTGCTTCCATGTCCTGGCTATTATAA